>NC_081568.1:134179416-134432486 GCF_022355385.1 Mustela nigripes | reverse complement strand
TTTTTTTTTTTTTTTTTTTTTTTTTTTTTTTTTTTTGGTAAAGATTTATTCATTTAGAGAAAGAGAGAGAACACACAGTGGAGCAGGGCAGAGGGAGGAGACTCAGGCTCAGACTCCCACCCTGGCACGGAGCCCTGACATGGAGCTGAATTTCAAGACCCTGAAATCATGACCTGAGCCAAAATCAAGAGTCAGACACTCAACTGAGCCACCCAGGCACCCCAATCTCTCTCTTTTTTAAGCTTATTTCCTGATTATTTTTGGATTTCATTTTTACTAATACAACCATGCCAACAATGAGAAAGTTCTTCGTATTAAACTTGTACTTATTGCCATATCCAAACATATGGCTTCTATAAAGCAAAAGTAAATTTATAAACGCATTAATTTCCTGTTTTTATCCAGGTATTTTGACACTGTGTAGATATAATTTTTATTTATTGAAGAAGCTATGTAAGAATAATGTTTATATACGTATATGTAATTCAAGATAAACATCATTTGGGGGAGATCTGTTTCTGTCAGAGCACAACATATTTCTATAAACTAGGTGGGAGAAGATAAACTGATTCTCTTTACATAAAAATAGTTCATCAGTAAAAATACAAAATTTATATTTGTGGGGCACCTGGGTGGCTCAGCCATTAAGTTGTCTGCCTTCAGCTCAGGTCACAATCCCAAGGTCCAGGGATCAAGCCCCGCAACGGGCTATCTGCTCCACAGGAAGCCTGCTTCTCCCTCTCCCACTCCCCGATTGTGTTCCCTCCTTCACTGTGTCTCTTTCTGTCATAAATAAATAAAATCTTTTAAAAAATGTATATTTGTGACACATACAGCATACGCTTTATTCACAAAGACAAAATGATTTTTGAAATGGTAAATGAGTTTTGTCCAAATAACTATAATACTTTCAATCCACTGAAAACTAATAATTCCAAAACTATGATCTAATTTCAGCAAACATATTAAAAAATTAACTAAAATACATTTATAGTCTTCATTTTTTATAAAGGCAACTTATTCCTGAGAAGTTGGTCAGAAGTTTGCTATATTTCTATGTAACTTTTTATGTAACTTTGAGTCAATCTCAAACTGATTTTCTGCACTTCAATACACACAATTATGAAGACCAAGCCAAAACTCAGAAATCACACTGATAGGCCAATACCTACAATCAGCTTTTGACCACTGTTACTTTTCTAAGATAAATATATCGATACAATGGAAATTGACAGATATGCTGGATATCCAATGAAAACACAATAAATAACAATAAGAATATGCTGAACTTTTTTCCTCTATGAAAAGATAGAAGCTGCTTAATTTTACACAGTGGAAAAATGATACTGATGTACACAACAAAAATTTTCAGAAAAAAGATCATCAACATTAAATTAATACTGTCATAATGAAATTATTAGGAGACCTAAAGATTTAATCTCATTAATTGATGTACAGCCTCTTAAGATAAATTTCATAAGAAAAACTATTTATGTTAAGTGACACAGTTGGTAATTCAAGACATTTTTTTTAGTATTTCATTTACTCATTTGAGAGAGAGAGAGAACCAGACAGACAGAGAGAACAAGAGTGCACAAGTTGGGGAAGGAGCAGAGGGAGGAGACTCCCCACTGAGCAGGGAGCCAGGTGGGGCTCCATCTTGGGACTCCTTCCTGGATCATGACCTGAGTTGAAAGCAGACCTTAGCCAACTAGCCACCCAGGTTCCCCAAAAATTCAAGATTATATTAGTTGTCAAAGTATTTCTGGAGATTTGACCTAGAAATTTAATTTCATGTTTTGATTTCTATTAATATTCCATATATTCAAACTCAGAAAAATTTAACTTACCTAAAACACATATTTTATCTTACTAAATATATATTCTTTAAAAGTTTTAAATGTTTAAGATCAGCCTCTCTTTGCATCTCAAGTTAAATTCACAAGCAAACATTATCTTAAATGTGACCTCATTTTATTCTTGTGCTTATGAAGAGATTATTGAAAATAAAGTGTTCTTTTTTTCTTTTTTAAAGATTTATTTATTTGACAGACAGAGATCACACATAGGCAGAAAGGCAGGCAGAGAGAGAGGAGGAAGCAGGCTCCCCACTGAGTGGAAAGCCCGATGCAGGGCTCTATCCCAGGACCCTGGGACCATGACCCGAGCTGAAGCCAAAGGCTTTAACCCACTGAGACACCCAGGCGCCCCAAAAATAAAGTGTTGTTTATCAAAAAATCATAGACACCTGCTGCTACAGAGAGTACTAACAAACTTTGGGAAATACAAAAAAAAAAACAAAGAAAGAAAGAATACCATCATTAAGAAGCATATAAAAATATTTTTAAAAAGAAAAAACAGCATAAAGTATATTTGGGAAATAATTTATATATACCCAAGTGAAATTATTATGCAAATGATTATATAATTTCCAAATTAAATCTAATGAAGTAAGAAAGGGGTAGAACACTTAGTGGTTTGTATAGTACTATGTTTGCTATGATTTATAAGTTTTTTAATTTTCTCTGCCTTTCTGTCTGGTTTTTGTGTGTTTAATTTCTATAAATAAATGAAATTTAGTGTAGTATGATATAGTTTTGCAACAGTAAGTTACTGTTTTATTCCTTCAGTGCACCCTTTTAGTACTGTATTAATTGGTTTATTGATTTACTTATGTTATTGCCCTGTTTGTATGTTTTCTCTTTTGTTATTTTTATTAACCCAGCAATACCACCATTAAAAAATCCAAATGTAGACAGAGAACTGGTCCACAGTAGTAACACTGTAACACACTCACTTCTTGTAAATGGGTCTTGGTTCTCTTCTGGTCTTTGCCCCAATGATACTAAGGCTAAGAGGTATATAGTACATTGCATTTATTTCATCACTGTTTGGATCTGGCAAGAGATTACACTGAGTTTACAAGCATGAACTGTTAAAGCGTAATCCTGGTTAACCTATAGTTTGACTTTTTTTTAATAATGTAAATTTGCCATATATGAGGACAAGAAATAGACGTTGCATTGGCTAATGTATTTTCTCAAATTAGATGGTGATGGGAAGTTAAGTGCAAAATTTGGAGTCCTCTTCCAAGATGACAAATGCACCAACCTCTTTGAAGCACTGGTAGGAACTCTCAAAGTGAAATTGAAGAGAAGGAAACGTGCCATGGCAGGGGCTTCTGGAGATGAGGGACTCCTAACCAGAGAGCATCAGAACAGCTTCGGTAGATTTTTAACATCACAGTGCTCCAGAGATTTTGATTCAGTAGATCTGGATGGGGCTCAAGGATTTCCATGAGGAAGTATCTCCCAGGCTGATTCCAATGGGCAGCTCTCTGTGTGCATGTTTTTTATGTGCTTTAACTGAAACCCGTAACAATAACAAATCAAAAAAACTTCACAGGAAAATAATTTGTGCTGCACCTTCAAAGATGTATAAAGTTGTGATATATTAGATATGATAATTTTATTTATAATCAATGCAGAATGTTAAATAATCCATTTATGCTCTGCCATCACATATTTAAAGAGAACAGGCAAATTTTTTTACAAACACCGTATTAATAGAAAAATGTCTTATTCACCTTCACATACACATCTTAAGTAAAAGAGAGATACCTAAACTCTAAAACCAAAACATAAATTAGTCCTAATATACAGAAGGAATTATTAAAATTTAGAGCATTAAAAACATATACTATCTATTTAATAATTTACAGATAAAACTCTTCTAATTTTGGACAATTGTTCAGCATCAGTACAATTTCTTGGTAAATTAAATTTCATGGTAAAAAACTCATATACAAAAAAAACCCTCATATACAGAATAATGAAAATAAAAACAAAAGCTGCTAATCAGATTTAAGTTTATTTTACTTTGGCTTTTCCAAACTCAGACAAATTAAGCATAAAAGCAAATATTTACAAACATTTAATTTTTAAAGAATACAAACTGCAACTACATAAAAAATATTTAAATGTATCTTATTTTGCATTTTTCTTGCGAACAGGTAGGGTATTCAAACTGCGTTCAGTTACCTGAAGTTATTTGCAGTTGCTACTTCTTTTCTTCTACTTACTTCAAATTTAATTTGCTCTCCTTTTCCCAGTTACCTAAGACTGAAACTTAGATTATTGATTTTAGATTCTTCTTCTTTTCTAATGTATGCATTCAGCACAATAAATTTTCTGCCCCACACAGCTTTGACTGTATCCCGCTAATTTGAATAAGATGTATTTTCATTTTCATTCAACTAAAAATATTTTTAAATTTCTCTTAAGATTTCTTTTTTGACCCATCTATTATTTGGAAGCCTGTTCTTTCATCTACATGTATCAGGAGATGTTTCTGATTTCTAGTTTAATCCTACAGTAGTCTTTTAAATGTGTTAATGTGTGTTTTATGGCCCAGGATGTGGTCTATTTTGGTAAATGTTCATGTGAGCTTGAGAAGCATATGCCATTGTTGGATGAAGTAGTTCTACAGATGTCAATTATATCCACAAGATTGATCACCATCATTGAGTTCAACAACATCCTTACTGATACTCTGCTGGCTAGATCTGTCCATTTCTGATACAGGGGTGTTGAAGCCTCCAACTCTAATCATGGTACATCTATTTCTCCTTGCCTCTGTATCACTTTTTACCTCATGTACTTTGATACTATGGTGTTAGGCATATACACATTAAAGACTGTTCTCAGACATTCATCTTAGAAACTAAGAGTGCCTCCCATGACTGCATCCACCTTTAGTTATCTGCACTGAGCCTCCAGCAATTCATCAAATACAGTTCAGTTTTTCCTACACTGGCACTGGTTTCCACACACGAATTTCAGCTCTAGTAAGCCATTTTCCCCTGTATTTGCTTGTCTATCTCCAATCTTAGAAGCAGCTGTTTGCCCTGTGTCCTCCCATCTCTTATGAAGCCAAAAAGAATTGTTGATTTTTCATTATGCTCACCTTTTTACATATTATTAGGATGGAGTGATGACTTCTAAGTTCCTTGTGTTTATTTTTTTAATGGAAAAAAGTCATCTCTTCCAATAGACTTGAAAAGCAAGCTACTTAGTGCTGAGTTCGTGACATTCTCATTTACAATCTAGTTTGCAAAGAATTATTTCTTAAACTGTAATTATCTTCTCCAGGTGGCAAAGTTAGTTAAGGCTGTTTCTTTATAACTCTTGATAGATCTTATATGAATCCTCATTATGACATAATAAGAAATCAGATTTTGCTCAGATTTGGATTGTTTCACAGATTACATAATCTGGTTATTTCTATAACTGTATTTCCAAAAATTGTAAGCTTTTCATCTTCAGTAAATCTTATATGTAATATAATGTACTGCAATAAAATATAAATCTCTCACTTGTTATCCTCTTTTTTGAACCGTTGAAATGCAAATCCTATTTCTCAATAAGAAATGTTAGTATATTTAACAACAGAGTTTCCAAATACATGAAGCAAATTCTGAAAGAACTGAAAAGAGAAATAGCTAAATCCACAAATATATTCAGAGTCCTCAAAACTCCTCTCTTCGTACTAAATACAATTAGTAAATACAAAATCAACACTAATAAAGAAGAATTGAGAAAATAACAGGGTGCCTGGATTGCTCGGTCAGTTAAGTGTCCAACTCTTTATTTCAGCTCAGGTCACCATCTCAGGGTCATGAAATGGAGCCCCATGTGGGACTCCAAGCTGAGCCCAGAGCCTGCTTAAGATTCTCTCCTGCTCACTCTGTTGCCCCTCTCCCACTGGGCACACAGTCCCATGTGCTCTCTTCGTCTGTCTCTAAAGAAAAAAAAGAAAAGGAAATAGCACCCACCAGTAATACCTAATTGACATTTATAGACCTCTACACACAACCAAAGCAGAACACACATTCTTTTCAAATGCACATTGAACATTCATCAAGATAAATCAAGAAAAAAATCTTTAGCTTGTTGTCCTGTTATAAAACAAACCTTACCAATTTAAAAAGAATCGAAATCATGTGAAATATGTTCTTTTACTCTAATGAAATTAAACTAGAAATCAGTAACAGAAAAACATCAGGAAAAAAGCCAAACACCTAAGAATTAAAAGAATTTAAAGATTTTATTTATTTATTTGAGAGACAGAGATCACAAGTAAGCAGAGAGGCAGTCAAAGAGAGAGGAGAGATGAGGAAGCAGACTCCCTGGCTGAGCAGAAAGCCCGATGTGGGGCTCGATCCTAGGACCCTGGGACCATGACCTTAGCTGAAGGCAGAGGCTTTAACACACTGAGCCACCCAGGCGCTCCAAATAATATATTTTTAAATAATCTACGGCCAAAGAAGAAGTTTTAAGATAAATTTAAAAGTATTTTAAAATGAAGAGAAATGAAAATACAACACAGAAAAATTTGTGACATGCAGTTAGAGCAGTGCCTATGAGAAATTTGTAACATTTAATGCTAATATTAGAATGTAAAAAAGGGGTGCGCCTGTGTGGCTCAGTGGGTTAAGCCTCTACCTTCAGCTCAGGTCATGATCTCAGGGTCCTGGGATCAAGCCCCACAAGCTTCCCCCTGTCTCTGCCTGTCTTTCTGCCTACTTGTGATCTCTCTCTCTTTAAAAAAAAAAAAAAAAACCAGAATGGATAAAAAGATCTCAACTCAAAATTCAAGTTTCTACTTTAAGAAACCAGGGAAACCAAATCAAAATATACCCAAATCATGCAGGAGACAAAAAAATAAATGAGATATAATAAATAAAAAATAAATTTTAAAACAAAAATAGTAAAAATGAAACTCAAAATCTGGTGCTTTGAAAATATCAATAAAATTGATAAATCTCTAGAAGGGCACAAAAAAAGAGAGAGGAAAAAACAAAAATTAATTATAAGGAATGAAAAAGAGCATATTACTATAGAACTCACAGATATAAAGGAATAATAAGAAATTGTCAACAACTAACCCTATGCACATAAATCTGACAACTAAGATAAAGGTCTAATTCTTCAAAAAGCACAAACTACCATTAATAGTCACCCATAATGAAGTAGATAACCTATATAGTCCTATAACTATTAAAGAAATTTAAGTCATAGCTTAAAACCTTCTAAAACACACATTTTCAAACCCAGATTGCTTTGCTGGCAAAGTCTATCAAATAGTTAAGAAGAAATATCATTAATTCTATAGAAAATATCTCCAGAAAAAAGTCTATGTTTTTCTAAGAATCTTTTGAAAGTGATTTCTGCATGATCACATCAAGTGTCTATAACCTGAAATTACATGCAAAGCACACATTTTCATGTATAAATGTTGAAATGCCGAGCTGACACAGTCATAATGTAGCTAAATTTTATCTACTGCACCCATATGCATTTGAAACTTCTATGATCTCAAAGCTGAAATCTTGTTATCTGTGTTGGAATTAACTAAATGTATAAAATAATTCACAAATTCATTTCAGTAAATCATCCTACATTGCACTGTATGTGCTTTTTTTATATATACCCAGGAGAAGGGGAGGACAAAAACAAATCAGGAGACACACACACAGAGAAAATACAGTGTATTTGGTTCCCAATCACTCCACTCATTGACACATGCCCAGGAGTGAATATTAGGTAGGAAACATGACTGCTATTTCTTCAACTGGCCTCAGTTCTTGGGTGTTTCCCATAAAGTAATTCTTTTTATATATGTACTGAATATAATATGCATACTGACTATTGGTATTAAATATGTATATGTATATGCACATAGCACATAAATATATAAAATATAATATTTAAGCCAATTAACTCAATGGCTAAATTAAACTAACCTGAAGAAGCAATCATCTATTCCAAACAAACACCAGGTATACTGCATTTTGTGGATGATTTAAGAAAATTTTCTGTAATAATTTTTTACTATAGATGATTTTTTTATGCATCAACTTAACATTTTCTTATGAGTTAACTTCCCTTGAGTAACCTGAGCAAAAAAACATGATTCTGAAAGGTTATGTTACCCAAGAAACACTACACACTTATTTCAGTATTCATTTACATAGTCAGAGATAGACACGTTTTTAGGAAGTGAAAAATGGAAACATAATTCATAAGAACTATGAGAAACGGGAGAAATACTAATAATGACATTAAAGAACGATCAAGTATACTAACAGTTACTTGATAATGAATATGGGCTAAAAACACTGAAGAATGAGAAAGGCTTTGGGAAAGAGCTAAATAGAGGAGGACAAACAAATGGAAGCTGGGGTGGACACAGAACAAGTAAATACAGGGCAAGTCACTGGTGTTGAACAACCATACTGAGTGAACACATTAAATATTCTCACAGTGAAAATTTCAATCTATCCACTATCAGAGATTGCTTGTCTATTGCACAAGGTACCTCAACAAAATATGAGAGTAAATAATATTTCCACCAACAGAGGTTTGAATTAAATCACTGTTTCAAGTATGCGCTACACCATGTTTCTAAGAGTTTTAAAGTTACACTGATTACTGATTAATCATATAAACATTGTAATCAACATTTTCTTTACTAACAGATGCCCAGGTGACAGTTGTTGAAGCTATTGTTTTAGGGATTTCGCAGAACTGGAGATCACATAGAGGTCCTGAGAATTTTCTTGCCTATTCATACTCTGTTCATTTATTTCCCTTGAAAAACCAAGATGATATAGTGTATTACTTCTCCCCCTTTGAAAAACTCTCCTTTTCATTATGTAAGAGTTTAAATAACATATCAAATTATAAAGTGTATTTTTCATACTGGAGTTATTCACAAGCCATAACTGCATAGATTTCAATCGAAAGCACCCTCCAGGGGTGCCTGGGTGGCTCAGTGGGTTAAAGCCTCTGCCTTTGGCTCAGGTCATGATCTCAGGGTCCTGGAATCGAGTCCCAAATCAGGCTCTCTGCTCAGCAGGGAGCCTGCTTCCTCCTCTCTCTCTGCCTGCCTCTCTGCCTACTTGTGATCTCTGTCTGTCAAATAAATAAAAATAAGATCTTTAAAAAAAAAAAAGCACCCTCCAGTTAATGGCATAATATTATTAGCAGAACAGATATGGTCCCAAATTTTTTTGTGTGCATTTCTTTTCTCTATTATCCCCAGTCCCATCCCTATTCCTGCAAAAGATATTTAATGCCATAAATCAATGCCTTCTAAGCTTCATTATTATATTCTTATATACCTATCATCACATATAAAATTATACTTGGAGAAATAATTTGTACCCAGTTGAAAAAGCAAATATTTATGCAAGCTATTATTTCCAAATAATATCTGAGTTTATAAAGAGGTAGAAAATTCAGTAGGTTGAGTAGTATTATGTATGTAGTTAGGGGCTTTTTTCTTTGTTAGACTATCTCTCTGTCAAGTATGGTTTCAGCTCCTGTAACTGCAAGCAATGTCTTAAAGTAGGATTTTACCTATATTAAACAACTATTTTATTCCTTTCTTAAATATGTATGTATAAAAATATATCTAATTATTTGTGCATGCCTGAAAAATATATAAATCTATGCATTTCATGGGACTTGCTCATTTGATTCAATGCTATATTTTGGAAATCCTACCCACGTGGATCAATGTAGATATGTTTAATTCTATGTATACTCTGGGCAGTACTCTATCATATGACCATCTATTTGTCTCTCCAATCACTGATCATCCTTTAAGGTATGTTGGACTCTCACTATTACAAGTAATGCTTCAGTGACATCCAATATACGTGGTGCCTTTGTAATTCTCATTTTGTCTTATAAGTCAAATACTGGGCTCATCTCTCTTGGTTCCTTGCTTTTCTAAGATCTCATTCCTTTAATTTTTTCACTACCGTATTGCTCTCTATTGCCTTGAAGGCAATACTGTTTAAGATTTTGTCCAAAACCTTCAGTTACTCTCAAAGAAATCAGTGGTGGTTACCCTCACACAGTTACCTAAAAACCCTTTACTCATCACACTATCAATTCTTCCCCCACCTCATGTTTTACTGTTTGTCTTGCTCCCTCTCAATTTCTCGAGTACAGACTGAAAATATTAGACATTATATATGTGGTAACAGGATTCACAAAGTCCTCACTTACTTGCCCTGACCAAGTCATGGAAAAGACAGCAGAACTTCAATATCCAACAAGTTCTTAAGTGGTCAAGTTTGCTATGGACCTTTTACCTCTAATCCAAACTGCAACCCATGATGATCTATCTCTTTCTTTGCCAAATCCAGCCCCAGTCTTCTTCCAAAGTGAAACTACCTAGACATCAGTTGCTCAGCTCATAATAAAATCATTATTTCATTTGCTCACACTATTGTTTCTCTATAGTATCTTGCCAACTTGTGCATATTCTGAATTTACTGTAATAAGTTGTTACTTTTCTCTTAAACTGATACATTTTCCTCTTTTAATACAATAGATTTCTGATCCCTACTCCCTAATATTTCACTATTTCCCCATAATTTCAACTTGTCCCCTTCCTACAGTTACCACAACTTATAATGGTATTTTGTTTCATTATTTATCTATCCTGCCTACTAGAATGTAAACTCTATGAAGTCAGGAACCATGTCTGCCCAGTTACACCTGTGTATCTTTAGCATTTAAAAAAATGATCTGATGGTAATGTCTGGGTGGCTCAGTCAGTTAAGTGTCTGCCTTCGGCTCAGGTCCTGACACCAGACTCCTGGTGTCAGATGTCCACATCCAGCTCCCTGTTAACCAAGGGGTCTGCTTCTTCCTCTGCCTGCCACTCCCTCTGCTTGTGCTCTCTCTCCTACAAAAAAATAAAATCTTTGATGACTCTCACTTCATATTTCTTGAATTATTAAATAACTGGGTTGCTTTCATGTGTCAGTGGTATGGATTACTAGGTAAATTTTAAGATCAGTGAAATAAACAAAACTGTATTTACAAAAGCCAAGATATGGAAATAGCTCAAGTGTCCATCAGGTGATGAATAAAGATGATGTGGTTTATATATAATGGAATATTATTCAGCCATAAAAAAGAATGAAATCTTGCCATTTGCAAAGACATAGATGGAGCTAGACAGTATACTGCTAAGTAACGGAGGTCATTCAGAAAAAGACAAACATCATATGATTCTACTCATATGTAAAATATAAGAAACAAAGCAAATGAGCAAAGGGGGGAAAAAAGAGAAATTAAAACACAGACTCTTAATTATAGAGAATAAAATGATGGTTACCAGAGGAGAGATTGGGGGGGGTGTGTGGCTGAACTAGGTGATAGGAATTAAGGAGGGCATTAGTTGTGCTGAACATAAAAGGGATATATGGAAGTGCTGACTTACTATACTGCACACCTGAAACTAATGTAACACCTCAAGTTAACTAACAGGAATTAAAATAAAAACTTACCAAAAAAATGTAAAAAATGAAACCAAAACTGAAGGGCCTTTTTAAAGTATCAACTATGTTCCAAATACTTAGTTTTATTAATTTATCATGAACTCATGTAATTTTTATGGTATTATGATTCCCATTTTATAGATGAAGAAATTCAGATGGAAGGAAATTAAGTAAATTTCTTAAAGTTCAGTTGCTAATAGCAAAATTGAATTTTAATCCCATTTCCATCTGATTCTTAACTCATACCTATCTACTGTACCACACTGCCCTATGGTAGGCACTTTTGATGGATAGACAGCTTCGGATAATCTTCACAAGCCCTGCAATTAAAATTCTTTGAACTCTACTGTGTTTCTCTGCCTCTTCTTTCTATGTGCTGGAACACACGTTCAGGAAACAAGTAATTCCTGTCAGATGTACTGTATTCATATTATTCGTTTCAATTTCCTTGTCACAAAACTGTCTGGAATTACAATTATCTATCATTATCCTTAAAGATATCTCATCTCCATAAATCTTAGGCCTGAATTATTGGGGTACAACCAATCTGCAGATGTCACCTTCCATATATATAAAATTAATGTTACTGGGTTACTTAGTCACACTGAAACTGAGCGGAATACCATTTTCTAATATCTGAAGCAAGAATATATGACAAAGTGAAAGGTGTAAGTATGGTATATAATAACAGATGGGACCTAAGCTGTTGGAGGGCCAACATGTTTAACACTCAGAGGCAGAAACTAAGGTCCAAAGAGGTTAAATAATTGGCACAATGCTAAGCGGCTTGCTAATGGCATAGCTGGAGGCATGCTAATCACTTTATAACATACATACCACTTATTAGTTACTACTTCCCAGATGAATGGCTCATAAATAATAAATTGTAATGTTTCATCATAAGAGTTTTATGACTTTGTTCCTGGCTTTGTCTAATTCTCTTTATCCTTTTCCAATGCCCATATTTTCATTAGGTGTTTGGTTCTGTAACCCTTTTGCTTGCACTACAACATTCATTAGTTTCACTAATTGGACAATAAATTACTACTCTACCAAGGACAAATTCTTCCTCATTTTAGTAGCTATAAAAATGGAAACCCCAACCATTTTTATTGGGTTTTTTATGATAAAAGTTGGGATATAGGATCTACACAGTCCAGGAATCTTAAGAACACTCATATTTGGTGATCCCAAATTTACCCCAGCATTTACACATGGATTCCACAAAACACATATTGAGCATCTACCATGCTCCAAGAATTTACTCATATGAAGATGATTAATTTGTATTCCTTGTCCACAATGAGTTCACTCACAGTTTATATACCACAACCAACTACTAAAATATTACATAATAATATATATGATAAGAACTTCTGGGAAAAGTATATAGCCCAAACAATGTACACAATTTCTTTTTTCAAAATTATTGTGATATAACATACACAAATTATATATATATTTAACGTATACAACTTGATGTTTTGACATAGGTATACATTAGGAAATAATCACCACAATCAAGCTATTTTTGAAGAGACAGTTCTTTCCCCAAGACAGAACTTGGTACTCTTGTCAAGTTCAACTGACCATAAAGTTGTAGATGTATTTCTGGGCTCTCCGTTCTGTTCCACTCCTCTATGTGTGTCTTTTTATGCGAGGGCCATTCTGTTTTGATTACTAAAGCTTTGCAGTACAGTTTGAAATCAGAAAACATGATGCATCCAGCTTGTTCTTCTTGCTCAAGAAGGTATTGATTATTTGGAGTTTTCGTGGTTCCATTGAATTTAAGAGGTTTTTTTTCTATTTTTGAAAAGAATGCCTTTGGAATTTTGATAGGGATTGCAATGAAACTACAGATCACATTGGGTAGTATGGACACTTTACCAATATTAATTCTTCCAATCCATGAACTTTCCATTTATCCCTATCTTCTTTCACTTCCTTCACTAATGCTTTAAAATTTTCAGTGCACAAGTCTTTCACCAATTTGGTTAAGTTTATTCCTTGTTTTGGATATTTGCATCTACCTTCATCATCGAATTTGACTTTTAATTACTTTTTCATGTAGGCATTTTTTCATTTGATCCGAATACTTATACTGGTCCCATAACATGAGTTATAGCTTATGCTTTTCTATGTGTATACTCTTGAAGATTTTCAGCAATACTGGTAATGTTTCTTTTTTCTTTTTTTTTTTTTTTAAAGATTTTATTTATTTATCAGAGAGAGGGTAGGGGAGAGAGCGAGCACAGGCAGACAGAATGGCAGGCAGAGGCAGAGAGAGAAGCAGGCTCCCTGCTGAGCAAGGAGCCCAATGTGGGACTCGATCCCAGGACGCTGGGATCATGACCTGAGCCGAAGGCAGCTGCTTAACCAACTGAGCCACCCAGGCATCCCCACTGGTAATGTTTCTTGAATGGTTAGTAAAAGGTACCTGAAAAGCTTGCTTTTATATTTGTTATAAGTCTTCACTCTTTGGGTTACATTTCCCTAATGGTTATAGGTTTATTTTTGCTGATCATTTCTCCTTGAATGTAGCATTTTTTTGGATTTTTATTATTTATTGTTTCAAATTTATTCAAAAAAATTTATTTTAAATATAAATTTTTTTATTATTTCAAATTTATTATTCACAAATACAGATAATTTGTGAAATTCTTTGTATTTTTACCATATATTTGAATCTGTACTTCCTTTTTCATTCTTAGTGCATTTGTGCCATTATTCTTGGTTTTTTTCCTTTAAGTTGATCAATATTGTCAGACACAAATTTAATGAGCTTTTCAACAAGTTGCTTAATAGTTTTTGATCCTCTTCGTTAGAAGTGTTTTCTATTTTACTGATATTTGATTTTTTCTTCATTACATTTTTTATTTTCTCTGAATTCATTCCTTCTCATTCTCTGAACTCTTAGAGTGCTTACTCATTAATAATTTTTAGCCTTTTCTCTTTTCCAATATAAACACTTCAGGATATAAATTGTTCTCAAAGAGCATTTTAGTCGTATCCTATTACAAGTTTTATATGCAGTATTTGCCATTCAGTATCATGCTATTTCTGACTTCCATTATGATTTCTCATTTGACCAATGAATTATTTATTCTTTTTTTAATTTCAAAATGGAAGGTTTTTTTCTGTATTGACTGGATTGTCAATTCTTGCATGCTCTCTAATTAATTTTTATTGTTCTATCACTTCCTAACAGAGTCCTTTTTTACTAGTCTCTCCTTTAATCTTTTGATTAAGAGTGTACAGCAAAAACAAAACAAAATCTTTCTTAAAAAGTTCCCAAAAGATTGACAACTAAAGAGTAGAAAAGATCCTCAGGAAAGAACCAAAAACTGAACTTTACAAAGAGGAAAATGTGGTTTCATTGCTTCTTTGTTACCAGAGGAGAAAGGAGATAGTAGCTATCGATAAATCCCACCCCCCCCCCAAAAAAACAGAAATAGTTCTCTGTTAATACCCAATGAGAGAGTCCCTCCATTGTATGTATCACAATACATAGATTAGATTCAAGCATGCCCTACGGTTAGCAATTAGAATGATAGTCTATAAAACATAATGAGTTTTAGGAATACCAGTTTTTGTTCAGCAAAATTACCACAATAGCTGAGGAGTAGTATTTTGTAAATTTATGAATGTGCCCATAGTGGTAAGATATTATGTATCTTCCTAGATTTTGGAACTTCAGAAACATCCGACTAATTGATGAATGAGTACAATTTTGGAGATCATGAAGGATCTACACTAGATACAGCTCAAGCTATAGCTGCTAAAGAAGGTATTTGGTCATGAATTAGGTACATGGGTAAAGTGTTCTCTGTTTGGGACTACACAAAAGAGAAACATTGGGTAAGGATTATTTTCATACTTGGACTTCATTAAACAATTTCTACAAGACGAGTGAGTACATTTCTGGGCTTTAATTTCTTTATAGAAAATTAATAATAGAAAATACTGTATTCATCTTGTTTGAATTTGGTCCTTTTTGAATTTATGGTAATTAGTGATGAGTTTAACATTGTGAACTGCCCACTGTATAACATGTACAAGTGTGGTAGGTTAGACAACATTAAGTGTAAAACACAAAGGGTAAGAAAAGGAATAGCCAATCAAAATATAACTTTGTATTAGCTTAAAGGATATTTTAATACAACCCATTTTAGAAATACTATGGTATGACAGCAGACAAGCATCCCTGACAAGCCAGAACTTCCCAGTTTCTCACTGATCCCAGACAACTGTGTAAGAGCAATTGGTAAGCAATTACATATAGGGAGATGGACTTTCTCATTCCCTACAGGTCCCCTGCAAAGAGCAACCAGCCATATCTCTAGTAAACAACAGGTCTGGCTTTTAGCCTATTTGCTTAAAAGAAAAAAAAAAATTTACACACACACACACCTACATATCTATCTATCCATCCATGCTTTGGGGAGAAAAGTGGGAAAATTCTTCTAACCTATTGTGACATTATAATTTACAATAAAGAAGGTATATATTTGACCTTGGTTGCTATCCATTTCTGGCACAGAGCTTCTAAAAACCCTTGGAATCTAGGTAAGAAGAGAGATAAAGGCCTCTTTTGTTATGTTAACAAAACAGCTTTTGGAATTTAACAGTGGAGCCAACAAGAAGATTAGAAAATTAGAACTTTCATTCCCACCCAGACCTCCAGGGAAGGGAGTGGCTGGAAACTGAATCAACTGCCTAGGACAGTTGATACAATGAGTTGTATCAATCATACTTATGTAATAAAAACTCAAAAGGGAAGGATTTGGAGAGTTTCCTCACTGGTGAGCATATAGAGATGTGTGAAGAGTGGTACTCTTGGGGAGAGTATGGAAGTTCCATGACCCTTCCCACAAACCTTGCCCTATGCATTCCTTTCATTTGACTATTCCTTTTATAAAAGGCCAGTAATTTATTAAGTAAAACATTTATCTGAGTTCTATGAGCCACTCCAACAAATAAACTGAACCCAAAGAAGGTGTCCTTTGACTCTGCAATCTATAGCCAGTAAGGAGAAACATAGGTGACAACTCTGGATTTGTGGCTAGCATGTGAAGTAGGGGGTGGGAGAGGGCACTCTTGTAGGACTGAACCCTTAACCTGTGGGATCTGATGGCTATGTCCAAGTAGACAGTGTCTAAGAATTACTTGGTGCTGAGAGGAAAAAAAAATAAAAAAAATAAATAAATAAATAAATATATATATATATATATATGTGTGTGTGTGTGTGTGTGTGTGTGTATGTATCGTATGCATTAGAACTGGCATCAGAGCACTGGGTACTACACACAACTAATAAATCATTGAACACTATATCAAAAACTAATGATGTATTATATGGTGGCTAACTGAACATAATTAAAAAAAAAAAAGAACTGGTACCAGAATTGTACCACCCCAATTTAGCTGTTCCTGAGGAGGTGATACCAATCTAACTAGATCAATTCCCATCACCAAAAGAACTAAACTTACAAATGGATGGGCTTAAAGTCAAAGTAAAGGTCAAGTTTAAGTATGTGGCTTTCACTACCACTTTCTTTTCAGAACATAAGAAAAAATAAGAGCCAGGTCCTGCCTTATCTGGGTGAGTCCCAGATAATTCCTCTTTCTTCCTCTGTCCTCTATGGCAATTTTGTGTCAATTTGGCTAGACTATAGCTCCCTACTATTCAATCTAACATTAAACTACCCATTGCTATGAAGGTATTTTGATTAAAGAACATCATCAGTTCACTTTAAGTAAGGGAAATTATCCCAGATAATCTGGTAAGTCTCATTCCATCAGTCGAAAGGCTTTAACAGTTGAGTAGAGGCTTTCTGTAAAGTAAAAGAAATTCTGCCTGTGGACAGCAGCTGCAGTTCATACCAAAGGTTTCCAGCCTGCGGTTCCTGACAGCCCTGAAGGACTCAGACTTGCCTTGCCAGCCCTCATAATCACGTCAATCTACTCCTTGTAATGAACCTGTTTTTATATACAGGGAATACACATATGGACTATAATCATCCTCATTCACCCATAATGATCCTTTCAAGCCCTATGACTAAAAAAGTAGTAGGAACTTGGTGTAAGGTTAGAAAGAGGTGCCACTTAGGATTTAAGCTAAAGTCATGAGCTCCAACCCAATATTCCAGAGAGCTCTGCACTGGGATAAGAGGCTCCCATTTAACAATGTAATACTGTACTTCTTGTTTACAACTATCCTTTTTATGTTTCTATCTCTTTCAGAAAGCTCTATGATGAGAGCAGACTGGCTAAGGCAAAATCCTGGAATGTCTGGATAGGTCCCTATTACACAATGACATCTTAATATATGAGGTCATCAAAGCTTCACTGAAATCTGAAAACACACAGTCACATGCACGCATGCACGATTATACATTCCTTCAGCCTACCTCAGAGTTTACCTGCAGTAACACAGCATAGTTTCCTGCACACACACAGCCTCCCCACTGAAAAAAACTCTCTGAGATTCTCTTCCAGCAAGCTGCATTCATGGTTACAGGAGCTTGCTCAACCCTGTGCTAAGCAGCCTGCAATGCATGGGGATTTAATGACCATAGAGTCAGAGAAGAGATATCTCAGATTTCCCATTACAAAGTGAAAAAATTCTCAGGAGTTTTCTACATGGTTCCTCACAGGAGTGCAGTCAGGATTAGTTCTTTAATTTTATTCTATGAGTAAAGCAAGGTCCCATGCCCTTAAATAGACCTTTAGGAATCTGTTCTGTTATTTTAAATATTTTTCTCAAAAGAATGTATTTAGGAAGTATCTATTAGGAGGCCATAGGAAGTCTTTTCACCCCATGGTAATAGAGCGTAGTAGATTCAGAATGGATGAGAATCATGCCTCTCTTTTGTCAAGCAGGGAAAGGTCCATTGTGGAAAGGGAGACAGGGGAAAAAAGAATACTCAACACTTAGAAATTCTTTCAGTCAATCAAGAAGGAAATATAGGAAAACCAAGGTTTCAAAAGAAGAAAAATAACATTAATAGACTTGTAAAGAACCACAACAAATTTGTCTCCCACTATCCCAGGACAAGAGTTAGAAAACCATATTTAAATATTAGATTCACCACTCACAAGATACTTGACACTAATAAAACAACAAGATACTCCTGAGCCTCACATTTTCATCTGTAAAATGGTGATGACTAAAAGAAATAATTTATGTAAAACACCAGGGACTTTAAAAACTTGTGCAAATGTTTCAGAAATTATTATTAATAAAGATCTACCTTTAGACATGCAAGAAAATAATAATCTGTTTTAAAAATTATAATAATTTAAAAATTACAATAATACAAAAAAACTAAAGTTCTAAATCCCCATGTGTAATTAACCTAGCATTTCTAAGAAGACAGGCATGCTACAGCACCATTAGCAGCAAGTCTGCTCCATAAATCCCACTGGTTGTAGGTTTGCCTATTCAACTTGGCATAACATTTTTATAATCATACAATACATATCAAAGGCTTGTGTTGGCTAAGAGGTCACAGAGAGCACGTTCAACAGAAAAATAAAAGCACAGAACGAACTGAGCATGAAACAGAAAATAATTTCTTTGAACAAAGAAACAATAATATTCGCCCTTTATCTGGAAATGATTTCATGTCCAAAGGATCTTTTTCCTTAAATGCAGGTGTATTTTATGTTTTCTTTTATTGGACATTATATAGCAGTAAACAAATAAACCAATGAAGTAATGGGGGATAGGGGTGAGGGGTGTGCATCTAAAAAAATCAAAAGAGTAACAAACCAATTGGGTTGATGTTCCCTTTTTTAAGGGCCTAAAAACATCCATTGTTTGCCCAGAGAGAATCCTCTTCACTTCCTGATCAAAGGCATTAAGAGTGCTTTGGCTAGCAATCTTGTCTAATTTTAAAACTATCATATCAAATGAAATCCATTAATAACTACCAGTATAACACAGCATGAAAATGAAGGTCAAATACTGTAGGTTGAATGTCAAATAAGGTTCAGAACATAAGTAGCTTTTAACAGGGCAAATTTTGCTTATTTTAAAGAACTTTACTCTAAAAAGGTGCCCCTAAACCACATGATAGCCCATATGTTCTTTCTCACTGTACAGTAAGAGTAGTTTTCCTGTCATTATTGTGTTTCTTTTCTCCTAGCTGACAAAGCCGTGGGGTTTAGGACATGGCACTCTATCGTTATAAAATCAGTCTGCATAAATGCCTTCTCAGCTTCATCTCCCAAAACCCAGCAATGAATTTTCTACAAGAGGTCAAATCTTCACTAATGATAAAATTTTCTAGTGCTAGTATTATGCCTGCACAATCAAAGAAGGAACCTAGAGTATTCCTATTAAAAGGTCCCATTTCAGAAGACTGCACCTGTGAGGCCTAAGAAGGTCATTTTTGAATGTCTTTACACTACAGCATACTGGGCTCTGCTATAGTTTTACCTCCTTCATTAGCTTTATTCTGACTGTGGGAAAGACTGCTGATCCCTGACCCAAAAGACTTTTCCTCATCAACCATTTCGTATTTATAATTCTATCATTAGTGATAATAAAGGGTCTGTGCATTGTGATGTGCATGTACCTGATTAGAAAGCAAACAATGGCAAATGAGTCAGTCACTGCCCTTAACACCTACTTGTAAACTACACTATCAGATTAGGGAGTAGCACCTCACTAAACTAGGACATCTCAATTTTGACAGATGAATCTGAGGGCCTAGGTTCTTAAGGAAAGGGCAAGACAAAAGGACATAGTTGTGAGGTCGTCTGAGTGATCAAAAGACTTTGAATAATCAGATACAAGAGCTCTACTGGAGGATAAGATACCAACTGCAAAAGGAAGTCAGAAGAAATACCACCACATAGCTGTGTTTCACTTCATCCCTGAATCTAAGTGTACCCCCCACCTGTCTGATACAACCAACTCTCAAAGCTCAAATATACCTGCATATTGTCTTTAAAAGGGACCTGAGCAACCACGGCCAAACACTTGTTCCCCAAGGAAGTTGTAAAATTCTGTCTTCAACAGTATTGAGAAGGAACAGTTCATACTGTCAAGGGAGGGAGGCAAGAGATGAAAGCCATGGGATACACCCATCCGGGGATCCATGTGTCCAGCTCACAAGAGAAGCCAGCCTTTGTTGAAGTAACCTTCCTTTTTTATAGATGAGCCAAGTTCATAGGAAGGATAAAGAGCAAGCCCACGACCCCAGCTTCCGAAATCTGAAGCCAGTGTCTTTCTCAAGCACGACACTACCCTCAAGAGTTTAGATACTCATCCCAACCTTGTTTCCCTACAAATTCCGACTTAGGTGGAAATGGAAAAAAGAGAGATCTGCCAAATGACTTCTACATGCACAAAAGGCATGTGACTTAACAGAAATTACCATCTCTCCAGCTATTTCTAGATATCATGGTGAGCTTTAGATTTACAATACCGAAATGAAAATAGTTGTAATAAGCTTGGTGATTCGTAATACCACCTGCCTCATAAATCAGTGTAATAAGGGGAACCTGGGTTAAACCATCGTCGTAAGGAGCCAACATGTTCTGTTTCATTCCTTTGCAGTGTATTTACTAGTCTGTTAGAAAAGGTCAAAGCCTTGGTGAAAAATAGAATTATACAGCAGGAAGAAACCAGAATAAGGTCTTTAATGTATCCCCCTTTCCCCCCAACACACACACACTCCAATGGACTTCATCCTAGATGGATTATCTACTACTATGTCCTTTCTATTAAAAAAAAAAAAAAAAAGCCTTCATGAAATGGACTCAAAGAAGTTCTTTGTATATGACAGCACTTTAAAAAGTACCAAGGCATTGTAGGAATGTAAGGGATTAGCATTCTTTATGTTAAGGATAAAGAGAGTTCAAAATCTCCATCAGGAAAGAGTACAATGCTTCCTTCCCATTTTTTTCAAGCGGCTCTTTCTCATGACCGCCCTAAATCTCTCCTTATTCTGGTTACTCCATTTCCCCCTTCTCTGCATATATATAAACAGAATCACAGGATCTTCGGTTTGAAAAATACATCTCCCAGCTTATCTTTCTGATTTCACTAATGAAGACACTATGAATGGTTGTGGCCATAAACATAAATATGGCCTATAAGGGCTAAAGAGTAACAAAAATAAGGAAATCCGTGGAGTAAGAAAAGTTTCCTGGGTCTAAAAATCAAAATCAAAATAAAACACACACACAAGCAGCATGATAAATAGTAGCTAATGCACAAGCTGAGTGGAAGAGGCAGCCGAGGGTGAGGGATGGGGGAGGGGGGACCAGGACCGGGTCAGCCCCCCGGAGCGTCGCAGGTCCCCACCTGTAACCATGCCTAAACGATCCCTCAAACAGCTGAAAACCGCACCTTACCAGGAAAATCTCCTGGCTTTAAAACTGTATCTTTTTCATTGAAAAATACATAAACAAACAAATAAAACATCTACAAGCCTGTTCCAGGCTTCACCTGGCTGGCTCATGACCTCTCGTCTAGTGACACGATTTTGAACCCTCTCTCTGGTTTGAGTCCGGGTTAAGAGCCTGTGGAAGAACAGCTTGGAGACCACTGCAGGGGTCGTTCCTACCTACTCAGCGGCCTGAGCAAGGGCACTCGCGCCTGGTCCTCAGTGGCGGCCCAGCGCGGTGGTCCTCCGCGGGGAAGTGCTGAGGCGGTGCAGAGGGCAACCCCAGCCTGCCTCCTCGGGTGAGGGAGTAGCAGTAAATCTGGGAACTGGAGCAGTCCCACCCACCCGGGAGTTCCTCCGGGTCACAGCCTTTTCAAAAGTGACCTGCTCTTCTTCCTCAGTCTCTCCAGAACACGTCAGAGAGGGCGAGATCAGGCGTGAACCCCGCGGGTGCTCACGGGAAATGGTGCCGCGCATGCGCAGAACTTCCCACAGGGGGCAGCCGCGGGAACCAAAGGGCTGAGCGAGCTCTCGTGCGGCTCCACGCCGTGGCGCTGTAGAGGGAGCTCCCAGGAGAGTCTGTTGCACAGAGCAATAATGGTAGGCAGGTTAATGGAAGACGCCTCTGTGGGAAGCTGGCGGTTGGCCCTGAGATCAGGAATCACTGGAAGTCGAGCTCCCGAAGGTTCCAGAGTGAAGCGGTCAATAACCCTAGTAGCTCTGGTGACAGCAACAAATTTCAGCATAGCTCCCTGGCCAGTATTCTTGGAGGCTAGGACATTGACATCAGTGGAATCTTCGATGGCAACGATGTCATCAATCACCTGAAACAGCTCCTCCCAAGTCTTCTGAAGACTTATGATGTAGATGCCATGAACTGTTGTTCGCTTGGAAGTCAAACTGATGCCACCCAACTGGGTTTCTGGTGCGCAGTGCTCAAGGTCACCTTCCTTCATCCGCAGGACATCACGGGCTCTGGTCACTGAAAAATTCCCTTTAAATTACAATGGAAATCCAAGACAGTACTGTTTGGACCCCACTCTGGGTAGCACAGAAAGGCTTCCACCTTGTAAAATCAATTCTGTCCATGGTGTTCATAATATGACCAATCTGCACATACACTTGGACATTTGTTTTTCTTATAGAAACGTGACAGTAATGTTTCCATTCACCCTCATGCTCCTCTAAACTTCACCTAGAGTTTAAGTTGGGAGGTTTCTCTTCGGAGGTCTGGGATTAAGGATACGGATTGCAACAACATAATAGCAGGAAAAAGAGTCAAGTGTCTGTGATGCTGATTTCTTTAAGACCACTTGAACATCAGAAACATCTAAGATTTTTCACACATTGGGCGCCTGGGTGGCTCAGTAGGTTAAGCCTCTGCCTTCGGCTCAGGTCATGATCTCAGGGTCCTGGGATTGAGTCCCACATCGGGCTCTCTGCTCAGCAGGGAGCCTGCTTCCCCCTCTATCTCTGCCAGCCTCTCTGCCTACTTGTGATTCCTTCTCTCTGTCAAATAAATAAATAAAATCTTTAAAAAAAAAAAAAAAAAAGATTTTTCACACAGGCAGGTCAGCTTTTAAATCACCTGTCAGATCTCTCTTTCCTAGGCAGAATACACCAATTAGGCTCCCTTTCCTTATTTGTTTCTGTTTTTTCACCTTTATGTTGTTTGGCTTATTCTCCTGTGAGTCCTTTCAAGCTTGTTAAATTTGTCAAAACTCATACTTGACAAAATGCTGGACTACTGCTAACTCCACAAAATGACAACCGAGCACCTCTTCCTTCTAGAAGGAAATGATATGCTTGCTTAAATCAAATATTGACTTTTTTTTTAAAAGCAAACATTAACAGTATACTGTTCACCCTGGCACCGGATTAGGATAGAATGTGGCCTTTTAGATGGACTTTGATGCTTTGTTCCCTACTGCAAATGTACTTCCCCTCTCAGAAAACAGAACTTGGGGGGTGGGGGGTGTACAACACACTATCTGCATAGAAATAAAAGCAAAGCTCTAATATTAAAGAGAAAACACAATGATAGAGTCAGGAAGCAGCTCCACGAAGCCATTACCATGCTTATTGCCGTTTGAAAGCAGAATGATTGAAGTTATTGTCTTAATGTAAGATTACTAAATAATGCATCCCATAAAGGAAAGACATTGTATTGGCCATAAAACGTGTGTAACTGCAACAGAATTCATACTTATTTAATGACACTTTAGAATCGGATGGTAATTAAAATGAAGTAGGAATTTTTAAAAGGCAAGAGAAATTCAAACACACCAGTATATAAATTGAAACATTCTCTTTGTTTTGCAAGCATATAAAGAAGTAAGTTTTACATGGGTTTTTTTTTTTTCTTTCTTTCTTTCTTTTTTTTTTTCCCTTTTTTGGCCCATTGGGAACAACACAATTTTGACTCCTCAGTATTTCCACTTCTAATTGCTAGGAGGGTTCATTATCAGCTGTCTAAAGTGCAATACATCAACCTTGCAAAGCTGAGTTACAAAAGACGTTCACACATTTGATGGGCTGCTGTGCTAAATACATCTTAATTTGTGCTGCATCTGCTGTTTTCTCATTTATTTGTCACGCTGTGAATGCTGCAGACTTTGTTAGAGCAGCTCCCGGATTTTTTTTTTTTCTTTACAAATACATCGATTCTTCATTAACCAAAAAAAAAAAAAAAATGGCTGTCTTCCATCATTGTTCATCTGTGTCTTGGAATGCCAAAAACTCAATTCTGTTATGCACATATATGTGTGAAAAAATCCTGTGCATTTGAATACATCTATGTATTATATTAGAATAAATGCACAGTTTTGCATGTGCATCAAGCAAAACATTCAGTTGAATCACATAAAGCAAAACAAACTTCCTTCAGCCAGCACTGAATGCACAAGGTAACAAACACTCCAGTCTCCTAACTCTGGCATGGATAAAAGTGCTTCAAATCACCCAGGTCTGGTTTAGGTTTCCCCCGTGATGCAGAAGATGTGTGTTAGAGTGGGGCTCTTGGTTCTTACCAACAAAGCAGCAGCTCAAGTGGGAAATGGGCACAGGCAGTTCAGCCTGATCCAGAATAAACCAATCTCACATTAGGGAAGTTTAAATTCTATTTGGGAAAGAAAACAAACACCACCACCTCCGTCTTCCCAAAATACAATGTCCACTGTAAAGACGGGGCCTACTTGCTGGCACGTGAGGTCACAGGCACACAAAGCCTCATGCTTACATAAGAGCTGGGCTAGGTTTAATGCTCTGCTGTCACCAGTTGGGAATTTTTAATAATTGATGAACAAGGGGCCCTGCATCCTCACTGTGCCCTGGACCCCAGAAATCATGTAGCTGGTCTTGGGTGCAGAATGCTGGTAGAACAGCTGATGAAATAACTCAGTAGCTTTTCAGGCTGTCAGTTCTTTTATCTTTAAAATCACAAAAAGGCACCCGTTGAAATGAAGAAGAAAAGAAGTACAGAAGGAAGAGAGTGGAGAGAAGGAAGCGTTGAGCGGAAGGAAAACCAAATAGTATTTACTTTGTATTCATACACTCTGATGGGCCATGAGAGATGGAAGGCAGCCATTTCTATGTGATATTTATTCTGAGCCACAAGGACTCTTTGAATGAAGCTGGTTAAAGGAATATGCCCTTTGTCGTAGGTTTTGGGATCATGAGCCGAAGTGGGCACTCAAAGTAAGTCTATAATGTTTCAAAAAAATAAGCTAAATACAATTCTTTTTTTTTTTTTTTTTTTTTTTTTTTTTTTTACAATTTCCCACACCCCTTCCCTTACATATTCATACACAAAAACCGACTTATTTCGGGAAACCCAAAATAAAAGCCAGGGAAAATAAGGGAGTTGGTGACCTCAGAGGAAAGTCTGGAGCTCTTTTCACCCCACCGGCTGTTTATTTGGAGCAAGGCAGCAGAGTGAGGGACAGTAAGAGTCTGGCATCCTTCGTATTTGTGCTTGGAGACTGGGGTGCAGGGAGGTCTGGGCCCTCTCTTCTCCTGCCCCATACACCTCTCCTTCACCAAAAGGGTGACAAGGACTCCATTTACCTAATACCAATCAGTCTACCCTGTCAAGTTTTTCCAAGAACACGCAGAAGCGATTACCAAGGCAGGCGTTATGACTGGTGGAGTCCCAGACAAATCAGGGGTTCCATAAAGGAGTATGTTGAATCAATAAGACGTACTGTTCAACCAAGGCTGAGAAAAACACCTCATAAAGTAACAGCATTTGTAAAGGTTAATCAATTCAGCTAATTGTAAATGCTCTCAATTGTCAGTCCCTAAGCAGTGCCTTCTCTTTGTAGCTAGTAATTCACTGTGGGATGCAGCAGCTCGGAAGCAGGAAGCAGAGAAAGAGGGGAAAGCAGTCAAATTTCTCATTACTCTCTCCATGTTGTGCTCTGTCGGTGTCTGTAAATGTCAATACATTTACCACAGGGAGATCGCCTTTTTTCCCTACTAGCACTACGTTGCCTCCTTCATTATATACAAAACAAAGTAAAGAGCCTAATTATCTTGGTCTAGGCAGATGGAAAGGAAATCAGGGTATTGATCTTTGGGGCAATATCTTAAGGCAATGCATACGACTAATAAGCTGGGCAGTTAAAGGGATGGTCTTTTATTGACATGGGTAAGAAAAACACATCTTATTCACTGCCCAGAATTGACTTGGGAAAAACAAAAACAAAAAAACAAAAACCTCCTGTTTTTCCTTCCCGCTGCCTCCATTTCCCCAGTAAGAAAAAAAGCCCGTGGGGAAGGTTTTTAAATAATCATCTGTGGAGATGTGAGAAGTAGAAATTAATCACATCAGATAGAAAATGATCAGATAATTCTACCCTAGAATTACAACTAGTCTCTGTCAGTGAAAGAAAACCACTGACTTTCGTGGAACCAGGCAACTCTTGTCTTTCTACAAGGTTTCACGATCAGAGTAACCCATACTTCCAGGCCTAATAAGTGTCCCAGTGGGGATACAGAATGCAGTTTGTTTTAGTGGTGCTGCAAAAGTCTTAAGAAAATGGTGGAATGGGTATGAGCTGAATGATAAGTTATCTTAAGGAGAGTCACTTTCTATTTTAAGCTTTCAGATACATTCGTTTTGGCCCATGACTATGTATATGTGCATGGTATTACATTTCAGAAAGTCTTGTTTCCCTTCAGTTAGAGAAATTAATCTTCTATATTTAGAAAATATAGGAAGATAGTTATTTTCCAGGAATATTTATATAAGCCAAAAATGGAGACGAGAACTATTTCAAATGTTTTGGTGCATGGTAATATTTATAGCAATGTGTGTGATAATAACTAACATTCACCCATTTATTATACCCTAGAAACCAATGATGTATATAATTTCCCTTATTGAAACATGAACTGCTGAAGCACGCAGTCAATTTCCCTTTATTTCATCTGCAACTTAGTAAAATGTAAATGTCTTCTCCTTGAGAGTAAGGCTGTGGGGTTTTACAGAATTTGGAAACATATTAAGAATAACAATACAGGCCACCTGCGTGGCTCAGTTGGTTAAGGTCCTGGGATCAAGCCCTCCATGGGGGGGCTCCCTGCTAAGTGTGCAGTCTGCTTCACCCTCTCCCCCCCCCCCCCCCCCCCCCCGCTTGTGTGTTTGTGTGTGTGCGCTCTCGCTCAAATAAATAAATAAAATTAAAATTTAAAAAGAACACAGTTTTTTTTTTTTTTATTGAGGTCAAAATTCCTTCTGTAAACCAATGGTTCTGTTCACTCTAGAGGAGCGCTGAGATTTTGTTTTCTGACTACCCTCCATTATTATTATAATGTACCACTTAAGCCTTCAACATTTTGACAAAAGAGCATCCTTATCTTTTACATATCTCACTTTAATGTTATTAATTAAAGACATCGAAAAATTATAAATATATGAAAGGCCTCGTGTCCCTGTCAAATAGTTTGATATTTCAGATTGTGTAATGCAGTTGGACAAACCCAGTGACAGTCATCATGTTGAATGTTGACCTGAACAACACTGAAAATAAGCTGGGGAAGAGACACAAAAGGCAGCTTGTTGGCATTTGGGCACTTCACAAGGTCTTTTATCCCCAAACATGTGGGTTAATGCTAGATCTGTGTAGGAAGGTAGCATGTTTAAAGTAAATTAAGTGGTGCATTATAATAATAATGGAGGGTAGTCAGATAACAAAATCTCCTCTCCAGTGAACAGAACCATTGGTTTACAGAAGGAATTCTGTCCTCAATAAAAACAATTGCATTCATGCATGAGTACAATTTAAAACACTATGTGTACCTCAGAAAAATGAGAAATTCACTAGTCAGTAATGCCCCAAAGCTATCCTACCAACAAGCTCTCCCACTCTTCCACCTGCCCTTCCCTTCCCCTGTCCTCTCTCTCTCTTCCTTCCCCTCCCTCATTCTCTAAGATATACTCCTTCCATCTCACAATGCCATTTTCCCACAATTTCAGGAGAAATTTTCCTGACATCTTTGAAAATGCCGAGAATAGAGAGCAAAGTCCTCTAAATGCAATTTTTCACCTTAAAGGAATTGAAATACTTGTTAGAGTTTCCAGAACTATTGCCCCAGGCAAGAAGTGAGCAAAATTAACAAAACAACCCCCTCCCCACCTCAGGACCCTATTATTTCGTTTCATTTACTGATTGTTCCTGAGCATTTGGTGCCTTCATCCTCATATATATTCATTTGAAGCCTCACCCTTTTATACATAATGTAATTTTCTTTCCAGAGGATAAATTTTTATACCAGTTTAATAATTTCTTGAAGTTATACTGGAGTATCGCTCAACTCAGTTCTAAATTAAAGCACTTATTAAAAAACTTTGAAGCACTCTCACAATTTTAAATCACTGTGCACATAGCAATTTAAAATTATGGGAGCAGTTTTATAAGCACTTGAATTTGGAGGTGATCAGAGACCTGAAAATGTGCAATATAGAGTAATTTAAAATTATTAGAGTACTTCACATTTTTTTTATAAGCTCTTCAGCTGGGAAGAGATCGGGTTCTAACATCTCAGTCTATGCAGTGCAAGGTGAAGTACCTCCTCAGCCTGAAAAGATTCACTCTATTAAATCAAACTACTTTAATAATTTTAAAGTAATGTACAGTGAGCTTGCTCAGATCTCTAAGTTCACTTTTAAATTAAAAATATTTTTCACTTCCAACCTACGAAAGACACTTAACCGATAAAGCAGCAATTTACCTTTTCCATTTTAGACACCAAACTGCCCTCCCGCTTTTATAGTAGTCTTCCCTTGGGAAAAACAAACACCAAAATATTAAAAATATTTGTTCCTTTCCATTTTAAGGACAAAAAAAACCCCAGAAAAGTATCATGCTATGAAAATCCAACAACCTAATTGTATTTAAAAATACTTCCGTTTCAAAGTAAACTTTAGTGTACTGTCTTTGGGGATATAACAGTTTTACAGCCAGAAAAAAAAAAAAAAAAAAGTGGCAAGCTAATCTTGATGAAGGATAATAGGAAGAAAAGTATGCACAGACAAGGGGGCCTTGCCCTTAGAAAAAAAAACACCCTTAAAAGAATTTTACACTGCCCTAAAAGGAGGCGTCTACCCTTTTCCATGGGCTAGACATATGAAAAAAAAAAAAAAAAAAAAAAGCCTGACTGGATGACAGACACAGGGAGGGTTAATCAGATTAAAATAGTCCTCCAACAAGCCCATTAAAAACCCTAGACTTAGAAACCCAAATGACAATTCTCTCAGGTCCACCTCCCCTCCCTAGGAGCATTATACTAGCACTCAACAAACCTTGCTTTGCTGCCTACCACTCCGTCTGGTCTACCTCTTCATTCTTCTAAGTGGCATGACCAAGAACCGAGGGCACCAATGGAGAAAAAAATCCCGTAACAATATCTCCATAGAGCTTTTAAGGTAAGACAAATAGCTAATTATCTTATGGCAGTATGACCGCTATCCCTCTGAGACAAAGGATGATTCTTCACAATAGGGCAGCTGTGTTGCAACCTGAGAAGGTGTTTATGGACCCTATTGTGTGTTCTGAAGAACACTGGTGAGCTGGACAAAAGCACACAGTTTCATAACATTCCCCCATTCTACTCTTGAGTTCAAAGAAGCGACAACATAACAGAAGCATGATATGTACTATACTAAATGTACATCTGGCAAACATGCTTTTCAAGTCGTTCAAATCCATTTATGTGATTGTTGAGTTCTTGTGAACTCTTATACTTTCTATAGCCAAGTTAGAAGGTAGAATTCTGGTCTGGATTATGTCCATTAATAAACAAGATTATTAACTCATTGAAAGGAATTCTTTTTTTTTTTTTTTAAAATATTTTTTTTTTTTTTTTTTTTTTGACAGAGATCACCAGTAGGCAGAGAGGCAGGCAGAGAGAGAGATGGGGAAGCAGGCTCCATGCTGAGCAGAGAGCCAGATGTGGGTCTAGATCCCAGGAGCCTGGGATCATGACCTGAGCTGAAGGCAGAGGCTTAACCCACTGAGCCACCCAGGTACCTCAAGGAATTCTAATCTCACAGCAAAATGATTAAGTTTCCATTATTTTATTGGGGTATAATTAACCTATAGTGTTATATTAGTTTCAGGTGTACAATGTAATGATTCAACAGTTTTATACATTGCTCAGTGCTCATCAAGATAAGTGTACTCTGTCCCCTTTGTCCATTTCACCCATGCCTCCCCCTCTGGCAACCACCAGTTTATTCTCTACTTAAGAGGGTTTTTGTTTGTTTGTTTCTTTCTTTTCTTCTTTGTTCACTTGTTACTTAAATTCCACAAATCAGTGAATGCATATGGTATTTGACTTTCTCTGAGTAATTTATTTCAGTTAGCATTATACCCTCCAGGTCTATTCTTGTTGTTGCAAATCACAAGATTTCATTCCCTTTTATGGCTGAGTTATATTCTGTCTTCTTTATCCATTCCCTAAGGATGGACACTGGGGTTGTCTCTATATATTGGCTATTATAAATAATGCCACAATAAACACGGGGTTGCATGTATCTTTACAAGTTAGTGTTTTCACTTTCTTTGAGTACATATGAGTAAATACCCAGTAGTGGAATTCTTTAATCATAGGGTAATTTCATTTTTAATTTATTGAGGAACCTCCATAGTGTTTTCCATAGTGGCTGTACCAGTTTGCATACCCCCCTCATAGCACCACACATCCTCACCAACACTTGTTATTACTGGTGTTTTTGATTTTAGCCCTTCTGATAGGTGTGAGGTGATATCTCATTGTAGCTCTGCTTTGCATCTCCCTGGTGATTAATGATGTTGCACATCTTTTCATGTGTCTGTGGCCATCTGTATGTTTTTGCAAAAATGTCTATTCGGATCCTCTGTATTTTCTGCTGTTTTAAATGTAGTTACTGAGAGACCATTGATATTTGCATCAGGAATGAGGGAGTTAAAAACTCATTTGGGTAGTTTACTCATTCTACCTAAACATAATGACGATTCAAATAAGTAGGTAGAAATCTATAAAACCGTTTTGAAAACTTAAAGAATTTTTTTTTCTCCAAACTCTCTTAGCAGATGGCATGATGCTTTATGTGGAAAACCAAAATGACTCCACCCCCAAATTACTAGAACTCATACAGCAATTCAGTAATGTGGCAGGATATAAAATCAATGCACAGAAATCAGTTGCTTTCCTATACACTAACAATGTAACTGCAGAAAGAGAAATTGGGGAATCAATTCCATTTACAATAGCACCAAAAACCTAAGGATGCCTTGGAATAAATCTAACCAAAGAGGTAAAGGATCTGTACTCTAGAAACTATAGAAGATTTATGAAGGAAATTGAAGAAGACACAAAAAGATGGAAAAACATTCCATGCTCATGGATTGGAAAAATAAACATTGTTGAAATGTCTATGCTACCTAAAGCAATCTATATTTTCAACACCATTCCGGTCAAAATACCAATGGCATTTTTCAAAGTGCTGGAACAAACAATCCTAAAATTTGTATTAAACCAGAAAAGATCCTGAATCACCAAGGAAATGTTGGGGGGGAGGAAAGCTGGGGGCATCAGGTTGTCTGATCCCAAACTATATTACAAAGCTGTGATCCCCAAGACAGCATGGTACTGTCTTTAGTGCACGGTACAGGCACTAAAACAGACACATAAATCAATGGAACAGAACAGAGAGCCCAGATATGGACCCTCAACTCAATGGTCAACCAATCTTCGACAAAGCAGGAAAATATATCCAATGGAAAAAAGACAGTCTCTTCAATAAATGGTGCTGGGGAAATTGGACAGCTATATACAGAAGAACGAAACTCAACCATTCTCTCATACCATACCCAAAGATAAACTTGAAATGGATAAAAGACCTTAATATGAGACAGGAATCCATCAAAATCCTACAGGAGAACATAGGCAGTAATCTTTTCGACACCAGCCACAGCAACTTCTTTCAAAACACATCTCCAAAGATAGGGGAAACAAAAGCAATAATGAACTTCTGGGACTTCAAGATAAAAAGCTTCTGCACAGCAAAGGAAACAGTCAACAAAACAGACAACCCAAGGAATGGGAGAAGATATTTGCAAATGACACTACAAATAAAGGGCTGGTATCAAAAATCTATAAAGAACTTTTCAAACTCAATACCTAAAAAACAAAAGTCAAAATGGGCAGAAGACATGAACAGACACTTCTCCAAAGAAGACATACAAGTGGCTAATAGGCACATGAAAAAATCTTGAACATCACTGGCCATTAGGGAAATTCAAATCAAAACCACATTGAGATACCACCTTACACCGTCAGAACGGCAAAAAATGACAAGAAAAGAAACAATAAATATTGGAGAGGTTGTGGAGGAAGGAGAACCCTCTTACACTGTTGGTGAGAATGCAAGTTGGTACAGCCACTTTGGAAAGCAGTGTGGAGATTCCTCAAAAAGTTAAAAACAGGGCAGGGTGGCTCAGTGGGTTAAAGCCTCTGCCTTCAGCTCAAATCATGATCACAGGGTCCTGGGATCGAGCCCAGCATCAGGCTCTCTGCTCAGCATGGAGTCTGCTTCCCCATCTCTCTCTCTGCCTGCCTCTCTGCTACTTGTTATTTCTGTCTGTCAAATGAATAAATAAAATCTTTAAAAAATTTGAAAATTTTCTCTTTGAAAATAGAGCTACCCTATGACCCAGCAATTGAACTACTGGCTATTTACCCCAAAGAAACAGATGTAGTGAAAAGAAAGGCCACATGTACCCCCAGCAAAGTCCACAATAGCCAAACTGTGGGAAGAGCCAAGATGCCCTTCAACAGACGAATGGATAAAGAAGATGTTGTCCATATACACAGTGGAATATTACTCAGCCATCAAAGGATGAACACCCAACATTTGCATCAACATGGATGGAAGTGGAGGAGATTATGCTAAATGAAATAAGTCATACAGAGAAAGACAATTATCATATGGTTTCATTTATTTGTGAGAGGTAAGGAATAACATGGAGGACATTAGAAGGAAGGAAAAAATGAAGGGGAGGAAATCAAAGAGGGAGATGAACCATGAAAGACCTCAGACTCCGGGAATCAAACTGAGGGTTTTGGGGGTGGGGGGAATGGGTGAGCCTGGTGATGGGTATTAAGGAGGGCACATAGTGCATGGAGCACTGGGGTGTTACACACAAACAATAAATCATGGAGCACTACATCAAAACTAATGATGTACTGTATGGTGACTAACATAACATAATTAAAAAAAATTTTTTTTCTCTTAACTATCAAGTAAGTCCTGGGAGGTTATCTTTTTCCCCTTCCCTTTCCTTGATTCTCCCCCCCACCAAACCTCTCCTTCTGTCTCTTCCCCCTCCTTTTTCTTATTCTCTCTCTCTCCCTCTCTCAGAAGTCCTATTCATCTGAACCTTAAGTGTAGTCACATTGGATCTACTGGAAGGTAATCACTTAGGACCTTCTTGTTCTTTGATATTACTTTGAATTTTAACCTACAGGAGGAATGATCCTAACTAATGTGTTTATAACCCACAAGTGAACTGGAGTGGTTCCCCATAACAGTCTGCCACTAGTGGAGAGTATGCTTTAACTGTTTCTTATGGCTCATCAGGGAATAAGGCTACAATATACACAAGAACTACTCTATTTAAATGTCCTTCTGGCTTGTCACAAAAACATCCAGAGCCACTTCATCTCACACTATGGATGCTGCCTGAAAATGAAAATCTCCTGGGGGTGGTGCGGGGGGTTGGGGAGTTAGTCACCTCTTTGAAAGTGCTCTCTCTTAGAACACGCTCTTTCATTGAGAGATACACCAAGGACAACCTTAAGTCAAAGAAATAGATTTATTTTGAGGGTTGTTGCGATGAGTTTTTAAACTTCATTTCAAAGACCGGCACTGAACACTAAAGAAGAAATTGCGAATTATGGCTCTACAGTCCTTTCTAGGAACAAAATGAAATTTTGGATTTTGGATTGTAATCCAATTATAGAATTCACTTAAGGAGGCAATACACATATTGCCCAAACTCTCTGAATCTTCCTACAGAGAAATGCATGGATGCAATGAGCATCTAATATTTCAGTGATAATGACAATAATGGAGTCTGGATTTTTCATTTTTTTTTAAAGATTCTATTTATTTATTTGACAGAGATCACAAGTAGTCAGAGCGGCAGGCAGAGAGAGAGAGGAGAAAGCAGGCTTCCTGCTGAGCAGAGAGCCCGTTGCGGGGCTCTGTCCATGACCCGAGCCAAAGGCAGAGGCTTTAACCCACTGAGCCACCCAGGCACCCCTGGATTTCTCATTTTAAAACATTCATGTGTATCCTGAAATCAGAAATATTACCTCTATGAAAATGTTTCTGCACGTGATGTAATGAGTCCTGTGTGTTACATAAGACTGATAAATCACTGGCCTCTACCTTGAAACCAATAACACATTATATGTTAATTAATTGAATTCAAATTAAATTTAAAAAAAAACCAAAGTGTTTCTGAACTTAACCTATAAAATCTTCCTAACTAGTGTACTGAAATCTTCCAGAAGTTATATAATACTTGCTTCCACACAAAAGCATTTTGAAATTTACCAGATTTACATTTGTCTTTATATGATCTTCAAACTATGTTGGTTTTAATGTTATATCCAACAAAAATCATCTGGAAGAAGATAAAAAAAAAAGCTGTTCTTGAAATAGAAATTTATAATATTTAGATGGCTTATAGTATTCAATGGGATCGGTTCTTTGTCTATAGTGTCCTAAGAGCATATAACTACCCAAGAATTCAGGGGTAATAGCATAAAATCCTCCATTTTTTGCATGCAAACTAAAATTGTCTTTCAAGAAGCTGAAAAATCTAAATAAGTGATCATTAACCAGAATTTAGAAAGAGATGATGAATTCATGTGTGCCTGAATTGAGGGAGAAATGTGAGTGTAAATGGTAGAAAAAAAAATCATGAGAGCACATCTATGGATTCTTTTATGTTGAAAACAGAGAAGATAGTTAAAGGAAGCTCTAAGAATTTTTTTCTCTAATATAGGGGTTAACAGGATACCTCTAAACAAAATTTTTACTACAATTAATAGCTAAAAAATTAGTCAGGAAATTATGATAAAAGAATTGGAAAATCATTGTGGCTATTTCAAAAGAAGTAGCTATTTAAAAGCAGAAATGTCCTTGTATGCCTAATATAAAGTGGGGATTTAGATGAAAATAAAGTACTCATACACACTTGGACTATGCAAACATAGTGAAACAATAATACAACTGAAACATTCCAACAGTTGCGCTCAGGATGTGTCATTGCATCTCACTGTAGTCACCGCTTTTAGGATCCTTATATAAAAGGCAAGAGAAGCAATATTGGATGATACCAATCTATGAGTCTCTCCTGTGCGCAACACTGACTTTAGGACTGTAACCAGGGAGATAATATTCAAAACCCTTCGTACATACGTTGTAAAGATGGATGTGTACTTTTAAGATAAAACTTTTTAATTCCTTTGCATTTTTCTACAGCAGTACCCTATGCCTATTGACATGAGTGTATTTAGAGGTATTTTATCAGAAAGCATTGCTAAATAAACAAAAATTTCATTAACACTGTGGCAACTTTAAGTAAATCTTTGCCTAATGATATGCCCTTTAATTCCTAGTGCCTACTACATGAGTTAATCCAATTTAAGTGAGAAAACATGTTTTGTCAGATAATGTGAGTCTGACAATTTTTTGAACCAAACTAAAGTCTTTTGAGAATTGAATTCTATTTGCTTAAGGGGTAAAAAAGAGAAAAAAAAAGTGACTTTCTGGTTCAAAGGAAAAATGCTTAGAAGCTATATTTGAAAGGCTCATAAGGGGTCTTACACATCAAATAGCTCTTAGAAAACAACATTCTGATGAGTTAAGTGCAAATTAATTAGAAACATACAGATTGCTTTTCCCTTGCTATACACATGGGTTTCAAAGAGTGTTTGACGAAGTATGTTTGGAGTTTTCATGACCCAAAAAGCATAGTAAAATAGTTCAAGATGTTTCCGTGAAACAAAGATACTTGTTTTCTCGCGGTGATCTTTCCAAACAAAAACTTAATGAGTTCTTATTTAAAAACATTCAGGCTCAGGCAGGTACACTATTTTGTGTTCATCAAGTTTATCTAAAAGAGGATTTTTCCCTGCTAAGATGCTGATTAAGTCATTATAAATGAATTCCAGCCTTACAATGCTTCTGAAAGGGGAAACACAAGTGAAATGATCATGAAGACATGCTCACTGCAAATCTATGCTGTACTAGAAGTAGGAGACTATTTATGGGTGGAATCCCTGAGATACTAAGATGGCAGACCTAGGAACAGCATTTCCAAGTGGTTTCCTGGATAATACCAGATTATGAGAATTTGATCCAAGTAGACTGGCTCTATGTCCACCAAGTGCTTATACCCAATTAATAGGGAACTGTAACTTATCAAAGATATTAAAGCAAATGAGCAATGGTGGAAATGTTTGTAGACAGTCCTTCCCTAGTATCATCGCTAGAGAAAGTACTTTAAAATGTTATCATTAACAATAGTTATTGCACATCACTCATGGTGCTGAAACTTAATGCCATTAGAATGCCGAGAGTACATACCTTCAAACTCACCACTAAGGAAAAAAAAAAAAAAAGAAGAAGAAGAATGGAAAAAGAAAGAGGGAGAAAAAGAGTTGGAAAGTGTGTAAAACACTACACTTATATGTTTTGCTAAGCTACTTATTTTCTCTTAATTCTGTTCCCAATTAGCTAAAATAAAATTAGGATGGCCCTTTTAAAGTTGAACACACATGAAGCACCAAGGCCATCCAGGAAGAAGTAACCAAGCTCAGCTTCTTCAAACCCCTTAATTCTTGTCCCAACACAAGGACTAGTTGGTTCATATTTTTAACTTACTATATAATACGTGGTTCTTAAATTCTGCTCCCCCAGGATACTTAGAAACTTAGAAACTTAGAAATCTCCCCCAGCGATAACATATTTTTGAGGAATTCTGAGGTTAGGTTTTATACAAAAATTGTGCCATTACAGGGCCCATGGGTGACTCGGTCCGTTAAGCATCCAGCTCCTGATTTTGGCTCTGGTCATGGTCACAGGGTGATGAGATCCAGTCTGGCCGTCAAGCTCCTCACACAGCGTGGAGTCTGCCTGAGATTCTCTCTCTCCCACTATGCTATAAATACATACATACATCAACAAACTAATTAATTAATTAATGAAATCTTTTTAAAAATGTTGCTATCAAATTTCCAAATAACGGATAGGACTACTCAAAAAAAGTCACCATTAAGACAGCTGTACTATTTAGTATAAGTTCTCTGGAGCCCCTTGAATAGAAAAGCCTCCAAAAGAGTTTTGTTTTGTTTTGTTTTGTTTTGTTTAGGTCTCCATTTTAAAGTTGATTTTGGAGTACCATTTCTTTGGCTAACATGTTGGCATGCTGCATTCTGGGGGAGTTGTGGCAGCTCAGATATATTTAAGATGTAATATCAGTTCTATAATCAAGCAACATTGTCACACATATATTTTCTTGGCATTTAATTGTTCCAAAGTTCCACTTTTGGTTGTGGGGGATTTCAAGAGAGACCTAACAATGGATGAACATTTGCTTTCCTGGGCCCTAGAGGCAATGAATGTTCAAGTGGATATATTCCATCATGCAGCCTTGCCTCAGAAAAATGGATTTGGTGGTTCACAGCCAGATATTTTTCAAAAAATATTTGTTGATGATGATTGCCCCTCTGCGGGCCATATATAAGGAGGCTTGCCATTAGTTACCCAAATTTAGTAACGCACTGAATTAGGAAGGTTCTCATGCTTACATTTTTCTTTTCATCTTACATCATCCCTTCCTACTGTTAAAATATTTCTTTGTTCCTAAATACATTTCAATCTTACTGACTCTCCAAATCTTAAGGTAAAAAATTAGTGCCACAAGTTCCCAATTTGCCGGCTGGTTATCTTTGAAGCATTTAATATGAAGTAGATAGATTTTCAATTCAGAACAAGCTCTCCTATAGTAGTACACAATATGCGTTGTGCATCTGTGGTAGATTACTAAGGATACCAATTCAGTTGGGCATAGCCACGTGGATAACATAGCTCTGTCAGATAATCTACTCTGTCCTCTAGTTAAGGACGTGACACCAACCTCTGCTTGAACAAGAGATATGGAAAGAAGAAAGCAAGGCGGGTACTTATGGACATCAGAAGTGTGGTTCTTAAGAAGTGTAGCTACTTAAGAGATGGATTTTCTCTTAGTTCCTATTTCCCAAATGTTGTTCTGCCATAACGGAAGTGTCCTAGGACTTGTTCAGATATGTTCTTTCATAAAAGCTTTCTATGGATAATGAACTTGAAGAAATGTTGGACTAAACATAATTAAACAGGTTTCCATCCTCTGGAAAAATCCAGAGGGATTTTGGGGATTTTTAATGGGAAACATCCTCTGAGAATCTCCAAGTTGGGGTTGAAGTGCCGTTGATTTATGAGAGTTTGGGACCTCTGAACAAGGACCTAGGTCTCCTTGAACTAGTACCTAGGTAATACTCTGGGTATTCTTTGTTTAACTGTTCTCAACTGAAAGGGGGGGATGGTTCTCAAGAGGACCTCCCTCCACAGAGACCTGGTGAAGTGCCTCCCAGCTGCCAGCTCTCCTAACTCTTTATACACCTAAATCATTCATAAACTGGGGACTGACAAGAACCTCTTTTATTAGCCAAAATAATTTATAAAAATACGTCAGCACCCCCTCATGTGGAGACTTACAAAGTAATGCCAAAACAAAACAAACAAACAAACAAACAAACAAACAAAAAATTGAAAGGGAAATTGCTGTTACACAATCTGGCCAACACAGTTCTGTTGGCTTAAAAGTAGGATTAAATCCTTTGCAGAGAATACTGCCAGCTGTACTGATATTATTAGTCCATTAATATTATTCCAAGTACATCTGCCTAGAGACTTGACGAACATATACCAAAGCAATCGAGGTTTCAAGGTTAACACTGTTGAAAGAAAAGAAAAATACTTTAATGAGAAGGGAGAATAAGAGAAACCTGGTTGAGAATGTACCTTTATGTTTATAAGGTGCTTTACACATATCATACTAGACTTTATAGACTAGACCACGCAGCGTGGTCAGAGGGCAATTCCAAGGCTCTGGACTGCGACAGCTAGGTATGTGTTAGCAACTTACGTATCAGAAGGTTATAGAGTTAATTATTTCTGCAGAGCACTGCTGTTACTGCAGTTCAGACATCCCTGGAAGTGATTTCCTTCCTGCCAAAACGTCAGTATTATAAAATCCATCCATGGCTTCCATGCAACTCTCAAGGAGGCAGCATGAGACAAGTGAACGGCATCGCAGGGCACATGGCGAGGAGGCAAGGTTGGGTATTTTGCAGATTACACAAACGGGAGAAAATCAGGTTTCCAGATAGAGGGGCTGAACTGCTTTTGCATTTGCTGTAACATCTCTGTGATGGAGAAGCAACTGTTCCAACCCAGGTCAAAATCCACGAAGAACCGAAAGTGATGATAGAAGGAGGACCCTGACAGTGAAGTTTTAGAGCCATCAAACATATACTTCGACAAAAGCCAATGCTGCCAGCTCTTCAATGAAGAGAGAATCTGAGTATGATCTAAATCAGAGATTCTCAAACATTTTTTTTTTGTATTTCCTTTTTTTTTTTTAACATTTTATTTTTAAGTAATCTCTACACACACTGTGGGGCTTGAACTCACAACCCCAAAGTTCAGAGTTGCCCACTCTACCAACTGAGCCAGCCAGACACCCTGGTTCTCCAACTTGTTAGCCTTGGGAATATATCCCCTCTTAAAAATCACTGGAGATCTCAAAAAACTTTATGTGGTTTGTATTTCCTGGTGTTTACTGTATGAGAAATTAAAAGTAAGATAGCTTTTGATATATGTATAAATTTAATGAGAAGAGTGATATTGTTTCACATTTTTCAAATCCTGATGCTTAGCAAAAGAGAGCTAGATCCTCTTACCTGCTTCTGCGTCTAATCCCCAGCAATGTCACTCGGTCTCTGGAAAATGCCTCTCTACTCGTAGAGAGAAAGCAAATTTGTTGACAAAGTACATAAGATTTTTGTACTATTACAAGAAAAGTTCTGTCTTACAGACAACCTGAAAGACGGACAGGGACTCAAACTGTACCTTGAGAACCAGTGAGCTAAAAACACTGTGTATTCAGCACAGTACAGATAAGTACACATATGGAGATATGGCATATAGATCAGAATTCGCAGGTTAGCTACTTACTAACCTGTAGGTAGATTATTTCATAGTGTAAGTTCAAACACCCTTAACTGTTCATTTCTTCCAATGGTATAAAGCCTACAATATACATTGCAAAGCCAGAAGGGCAATAAAGATTAAAAAATTATCTCATACCAAGCAGAGGCCTAACAGAGGCATTCCCGACTGTCAGTATCAAATATCATACTTTCACATGTGGTATTATTGTGTCCTAATAATGAGGTAGATGGAGTGAGCATTATTCTATTTCATAGATGAGAAAAGTGCACAGAGAGGGGGTAAGTGACTTATCCAAGCACCGTAACTAATCTGTGACAGAGCCGGGAACGGGTCCAGCCCAGTGCTGCTTTGGGCTTATCGCTAGGCCAACACACAATGCCAAAACACATGTTTGGAAAGTGAAAATTATTGCTGGGATGTCGTGTTGCCTGATTTGTTTCTTTATAATTCTTCACTAACTTGGCCAAAGGGCTGTTCCGGCAGATACATAGTTGGTGCTTTGCTATTATTTCACTCAATGTTCCATTTTAATATTTTGAAAATGTGTAATTACTCCCTCTGGCCTTAATTTTCCTTACATGTGAAATTTGGACCAAAAGACTGCAAAGGCTCCAGCAACAACGACATCTTAATAACTAATAAAACAAGGCAGATCAGAATCTGCAATTTTAACAAAAGAAAATAAAACAAACCAGTCCCCTCAAATTAGGAAAATATGCAAAGACACTTGTGGTGTGTTCCAGGATAGCGGATGGTATCGGAATATTCTGGAAGCCAGGCATCACAGATGCTTATATCATGCAACCCCGCAGGGAACATGCACAATACTTACCCTCTCACGGCTGCACGTAAATTTGCAATGTTTTGTGGACAGCCCCATATAGGTGAAAATGTTTGTCATTTTGGGAACCTGGGTACTAGCTCTATCAATGCAAAACATTTCTGCTGTGTTTTAATAAGTATTGATTTTTCCAAAAAAGAAATTACCATCTAAAGTGAAGGAAGATTGTCGGGGCGCCTGGGTGGTTCAGCCAGTTAAGCATCTGCCTTCGGCTCAGGTCAGGATCCTGGGATCCTGGGATCGAGTCCTGTGTTGGGCTCCCTGCTCAGCAGGGTGTCTGCTTCTCCCTCTCTCTCTAACCTTCCCCCCTCCCACTTGCGCCCTTTCTCTGTCAAATAAATAAATAAAATCTTTAAAAAATAAATACATAAATAAAGTGAAGGAAGCTTGCACTTTGTTTTATCTGGAAATTTACCAAAAATAGCCCATTGATTCAGAAGTGTGTTGTGGTACTGGTGTCATCACAGCTGCCTACACTCAGAGCTGTGATACTCATGTGGTCCTACACACTGGTGTGACAACACCACCAGATCTACTATCAAGAGACATCAGTACCTACAAGCTTACTGAAATAGCTGACTATAAATCGCTTTCCAATAGTTTTCCTTTATATTATAATTAAGATGCTCTGTCAATACTTTAGTTGGGTATGTATAGGTAGGTTATATTATTTGTGCTTTCCCTTGTCGGATAATAAAGCGGCCCTTCCTAATTTCTTTTTTTTTAAATAGAATGCTGTCGCCGATAAGATCAAGAACCACTGGATTAATTTCCCTTAGAAAATTCCCATCTTTTCTGCTCAAATTTAGTTGCAGATTTAGTATTAATAGGGATTTCTCAAATTTCGATCCCCTTTGAAAAACACACTTATGGTTACTCCTTTTGTGTTAATGAAACAGTGTGAAAATAGCCTACAATGTATCTGGCTAAAGGGTTTGACATATTGGGGTTTGTGGGGGAAGAAGAATAGGATGATGTATTGGATCTATTTCAAAAGCAGCAATTAAAGATATATTTGGTTATCTAATTTACGCAGCTTCGAGCTCCTCTAAATTCAAATCCCACGACTGCCACCACCACCACGGTCAGCACCAACACCAAAGATAGGCAAAGTTGAGAGAAGACAATGTTCTCTCGTCTTTACCTATAACAAAGAAAAGACGTAGTTCAGAGCATTATTGATTAAATGAGGGAGGCTATGGGGATTACTTGTACTAAAATATTCTCCTAAAAATTACTCCTTGCAATGTGTGTCACAGGTTCAAAGTGAGTGTTCTTTTCAAACACGAATGATCTTCACTTATAATTAAATACTGAAAACAATTTCCATGACAAATGAGTGGCCATTCACCAAAATTAGATAAAAGTCACTGCCAAGTTTTAAAATCCCAATGAAGTTTTGATCAATGCATTCTACACAACAAATAATTGTGATATTTATTTTGCTACCTGTACATGAAGTTTTTCCTTGACAGTTTTCCTGAACCACACAATTATGTGAAGATAAATTTTCCACGCTTTCTGCAGTCTGAGATACATTTTTTGGAAATTGAAAATGAAATGACTTCTTAATCACGTCATTTTTCCCCTCCGGAAGACACTGTCTTTTTTACTTACTGTTTTAAAAACTGCCCAAATCAATACAACTTTCATGGTTGGGTACTAGCCTACTTGATTATGTTAGGGAAATATGTGCAGTGCTGGGAATAGCATTTACTTCTCTGGCTCTATTAGTTTTGTAGCAACGGTTCATTAACAGCATACACCATTAATTTAGAATAAGCCCTACACTAATAATGACAATTGATTTCTTTGTTTAATTTCTCCAAAGCCAAATGACACACTTTACAATGAACCCCAATTTAAAGCCCTTTGGGAATTTAGATTACATGACACCTTTTAAAAAGGTTATGTTTGATGACCTAAACCACCTGATATTTTTCTCTTTGCAACATTTAAAATACAAAAGTACATCTAACTGAATGATTATAATTTGAGTTATTAACTTTTAGTAAAAAAGTAATAAGCATTTTAAAAAGAAAAAGAAAACTTCCCCACATAAATTTTCCTTTCAAGGTATGCTAACATCCATTTGTAATAAACTACAATGCATAGCATATTCCCAAGTTTAAAGACATTATCTCCATCATTCTCTGTGGCCTGAAAGTCAACATTTTAAGATGTCAACAACTGCTCTCTCTGAATACACTGACCTCGAGCCAGTCAGACATTCTTTTCTGCTTCAATTTTTCAATTATAAAACAGATTGATGATATCTCAAAATATATGCTTTACCTACATACTATTAGAAGCCTTATTTGTCAGCCAATCTGACTGACCACTGTTCTTACGATGCTGTAAAAAATAAACTCTTGTTGGCAAAAGCATAAATCCTGAGTGTAGAATCCCTGAATTTGAGTCCTGACTTCACTACTTTTTTTTTTTTAAGATTTTACTTATTTGGCACAGAAAGAGCAAGAGAAAGAGACAGCAAGAGAGGGAACACAAGCAGGGAGAGTAGGAGAGGGAGAAGCAGGCTCCCCACTGAGCAGGGAGCCCAATGTGGGGCTTCATCCCAGGACCCTGGGATCATGACCTGAGCTGAAGGCAGATGCTTAACTACTGAGCCACCCAGGTGTCCCCTGACTTTACCACTTACAAACTGGATCATGTTGGCCATGTCATTTCACATTTCTGAGCATCTTTTTCTGCATACATCAGAAATGATTAATGAGACATATTCTGCTTCACTCACAGGGCATTTATGAACATCAAATAAGAAAACCCATACGATTTTCAAATCATAATAACAAGATGATGAATAGAAGGAACAAATATATTTCAAAGACCATGATGTGTTTTCTGCTCTCTGGAATTCTGAAACCACCAGCATGTAGTCAAAATAGTGTGATTTGAATGGAACATTGTAAACTAAACAAAGTCACATCTATATGACTACTGTGAGTCAAAACAAGGATAAGCTGTATGGTCTACTAACTATAGTTAAGCCCCAAATTCAATCTCATTCCATCAGCCATAAACAAAGAAAGGACCTACAGTAATAGGTCTATCACATCAAATCTACCATTTCATTAGAACTTGTTAATTATTTTGATGTCTAGAATAATTTGTTGGGGATTGAGGGCAAAGGTAAGCTCTGTACCTATGAACATGGTATAAACATTAGCTAGAATCATGGTTTTGAGCTTTATGCTATCGGCCGTTCCCCAACACGGATTTCTAGCCCCAACTTTTATCCAGAGTTACAAAAGAATATTTTTCCTCCGTAATGTGCTATGCATCTCTAACTATACATCCAAAATCAAATACTTCCATTTCGCACTTAAATGCATTGGTTAGAGACTTTTTCTTCCCATTTTTTTAAAAATTTCTTTTCAGTGTTCCAGAACTCACTGTTTATACACCACACCCAGTGCTCCATGCAATACGTGCCCTCCTTAACACCCACCACCAGGATCACCTACCCCCCTCTCCCACCTCTCCAAAACCCTCAGTTTGTTTCTCAGAGTGGTTAGAGACTTTTTGCTTACCTTTTCCGTATACTTCTTAAATAGTATGTGCAAATGTTCTACAGAAGCACATAAAACAGCAAAAGTGAAATAAATTTATATATTTCACTAATTCTTGGTAAATGGATACAAGCATAAAGATGAACTCATGCTAAAACTCTACTTATCTCCTCAAAGTCAAGCCTTGACAAGGAAAATACAATCATAAGGGAAAATATTAATACCAGTTCCTCACAAATTGTACACCCAGTGTAACCCTCATAATTTGAAACAGAGAAAACAAAATGAAATCCACTTTCTAATGACTCAACTCAAATCAACTTCATCCCCACTGAGAAAAAGCCCACTGAGAAATAGTTATGCAACATATTTGCAAAGTCCAAATAGCACTGCAAAGAGACACTGGTTACGAAATGTTTTGTTAAGTGTGATGTGAATAATTAATAGATGAGAACGTTTTTATTCCCTTCTAAGAGCAGCGGGAGATTAAGGTAACAGTATACGATGGCATGAGTGATTAGTTCGTTTCAGTATAAAAATGAGCTGCTTCAAACCTAATCCTCACACCAACAGGTAACAAGTATAGCTCCTTGAGAAAAGAAGCTACATGTTCATGATGAGTGGCAAAAGCAATTAGATTGGCAGCAATCTTTGAAGCCAGCTGTGAAGACTGTCAAGAAAGAGAACAGACAGAATCAGTTCCCAACAGTGGTCCAGGCCCTGAAACACAGTGAAGGCAAATTTCTTTCTTTCTTTTTTTTTTTTTTTTTTGATTTCTGTATTCTCTAACTTCAGAAATATTTAGATGAGATGCTTCTATTAGAACAGAAAAGAAAAAGGATAAGAAAATCGACAAACTTATACTGACTTTTTAGCCCTTTGAAGACAAAAGGGAAATGAAAACTTTTCAATTTTACTTAAGGAAGGAGGACATAATACAGCTTTACAATTTTTAAAACCTTTAGAATTTATTCACAAAAAGGCACACATCAGTGTTAGACCCTAACACAGGATGGCTAAAACCAGATGGGAATATGTAATGTATTGAAATCTAAAGGCCATAAACCAAATTTTATTTCTTAGATCGGGTGGTGGTTACACGGGTTTGCATTTTATCATTATTTGCCTTGCTGTGTACTTATATTTTCTAAACTTTTAGAGAAGTGGGTTGTGTTTCGTAATTTTTAAAAGATTATTTTAAAATGTTACAAGCTGGGGCGTGCGGGTGACTCAATCGCTTAAGCATCTGACTCTTGATTTCAGCTCAGGTCTGTGGGATCTAGCGCTGTGTTCGGTTTCATGCTCAGCTCAGAGTCTGCTTGCCCTCTCCCTCTGCTCGCCCACCCCCCACCTGTGTGCTCTCGCTTTCAAAATAAAATAAATTTCAAATTTCAAAATAAAATAAAATGTTACAGGCTAAGGGAAGCCTGGGTGGCTCAGTCAGTTAAGTGACAGACTCTTGGCTTCAGTGCAGGTCATGCTTTCAGGGTCATGACCTCTGAGCTGTGAGATGGAGCCCCACACTCAGTACAGTCTGCTTGAGATTCTTTCCCTATGCCCCTCCCCTGTTCATGCTTGCTCTCTCTCTAAAAATAAAAGACAAATAAGAAAAATCTTTAAAAAATAAAAACCATTACAAGCTGAGGAATCAACAAAGTCCTTGTTGTAGTTAATCAGTGGCTATGTCTGCCCTATCTGAAAATAGACTTTAGCCAGTTAATTAAGGAGCTAGAAGCATCGTGCAGGTAAGATAATCATGAAGACCAAATAATAAATTTTATATATTCCATTAGTTCTTGGCAAATGGCCTGGGGGCAGGTATGACAATGAACTCACACTGAAATGTATCTATTTCCTAAAAAAAGAAAAAGAAAAAAAAAGTCTTGACAAAGACAAATTCTAAACGAATTACTAATACCAGTTTACAGTAAACACCAGGGTACATATCCAGTATAACCCTCTTATTTGGAACAGAAAATAAATGAAATCTAACTTACTAGTGGTTCCTACGACTTACGTAACTTACCCTACACTTAAGGGGAAGCCAGCTCTTGTGGGTTATGCCATCTACCCAGCAACTCACTTCTCTGCCCTTCAAATTCACACCTGGAGATATTACTTCAGACATGTTCCTGCTAGACAAATCGGGTCCTGATTTACATTCCTAGGTCACAGAGCATGAAATCTCAGGGCCCTCCAGTCTGTGTATCAATATGAAAAGGTAAACAAATGCAGCCACCTATATAGGGACAAGAAAGAGTGCTTACTGCATTAAAGAGTGTGCAAAAAAAAGGTGGAGGGGGCGCCTGGTGGCACAGTTGATTAAGCATCTGACTCCTGATTTCACCTCAGTTCATGATCCCACGATTGTGAGATCGAGCCCCGAGTGGGGTTCTGAGCTTAGCAGGGGGTCTGTATCAGATTCTCTCTCCCTCTCCCTCTTCCCCTCCTGCTTGTGCTCTCTCACTCTGAAAATAAATAAATAAACCTTTAAAAAAAAAAAGTGTGCATATTACAAAGTTCTGTGACATCAGTGAGTGTCCAAAATGTATTGATATATAGTTGCAAATACAGGGATGAAGATACGGCATCTAATATTATCTCTGATAATGAAGCACAGTTTACACAGAAGCGTTGGTAATAGGGATTTTTAAATCTCAGTCTATAAATATTCTTTTCTAACCTACACTGAAAAATGTCTGAAGGAAAGAAGAGTGTCAACACACACTCATACAATCATTTGAATTGAAAAACTATGGCAGCAGCTAAAACTGAATGAGGAACCTATTTCCTTTTCGATTGTTGAGCCCATCCCCTGGCAGTGGATTGCCTGGCATTCAGAGCCACCAGATGGAAAACACAACATTGTGCAAAGAGCTACTGACCCTGGCTGTTTGTGGATCATGGAATGTGATTCACTTTGAATATTTTAGGATATGATCGCCTCTTGGATTCTCATCATCTTTTTTATTCCTCTGTCGTCTATCTTTAATGACAGAATCACAGATTTGGGGATGTTACAAGGCACAGGATGAGTCAGCAAAATACATATTTGCTTATTTTGAACGTCCCTTGTTTTCAGTAAAATTTCTTATAAGAAAAAAATATAAAAACTGGAAGTCCAAAAAAAAAAAAAAGAATTTGGACTCTGCAAACATATTTTAGAAAAATGGAAATATATGAATGAATGGAAAATAAGGATAGGTCAGTGTTTTTCTTTCTGAAAGGGCTCATTAGCCTGTTAGGGACTATCTGGTTACGACCTTTCAACTAAGAATATCATTCTGGTTTGATAAATTCCTGTATTTCAGTGAGGCTCAATTCCTTTTCTTGTAAGGTATTATATTAGTGAAGTGACAATAGCTACTATAACAGATACACCCTAAAATCTCAGTAACTTAACACAAATCTCAGTGGCTTAACACAAGTTTATTTTTCACTCCTGCAGATTCCAAACACTCTTTTTGTTCAAGGGTGTCTCTGTGCCAGAGGTTAATTCAACAATTCTCACCATGGAAGGAGGGCATGAATTTCCGATAGACAGCTAGCTGTCTGTTCCGTGGAAACTGTGTTTTTAGGAAATCTCAGCTTACCGAAAAAACTCAAGGCATGAGTCCATATTCCCCTAACTTGGCGAGGCTCTTTCTTCTTGGTTGTGAAACAGCCACAAAGCAGAATCATAAGAAATTATTGAAGAGCTTGGAAAGATTGCCATTCTATAGTTAATGGAACACTCCAGAAGAGAAGTACCTATGGTGTGTATACACAGAAGGATAAATGTTAGACACAAATTTTACACACCAAAAGGAATTCTGAAGTTTTCGTAACAGATGAGAGGTGAGTTATGCTATTAATATGCTAATACATGAAACCTGTTCTATGACGACCCTAAGGGATCATCTACATTCAATTTGTTGATGTTTGTCTTGTAACACATGAGATGGAGAAGTTCAGCTGTGTAGAGAGGAGGATGGCTTCAACAGAAACATGGAAGTTTTTCTGGATTCCTTATGAAAGTGGCAGCAAAGGTCTGATCGTGAAGCTTCTATCCTATTTCTTACCACTCAGTCTCACAGATTAGACAATGTGCTGTCTAGTTCATAGGTGTTATCCTATATCCCTTGGATATAAACTGGGCTATTGGTCATTGCATATCCTTTCTGTCATAAAACATCTCACCATGGGCACCTGGGTGGCTCAGTGGGTTGAGCCTCTGCCTTCGGCTCAGGTCATGATCTCAGGGTCCTGGGATGGAGTCCCGAATAGGGCTCTCTGCTCAGCAGGAAGCCTGCTTCCTCCTCTCTCTCTCTGCCTACTTGTGATCTCTCTCTGTGTCAAATAAATAAATAAAATTAAAAAAAAAAACAAAACAAAACATCTCACCATGACCCTGTTCGGTCAAATCTAAGTACTTCGGGTATATGACTGATATACGGATTCTGGCCCATTTGGTACTATCACAGCCACAATGTAGTGTTAAACCCTAGGAATTCCATGTTGATGGGGGCAGAGGATTTTTCGCAAAGAAACTAGAGACCTCTGAGAATGAACATCTCCATATTAGGAACAAAGATCACAGTGGTAGGCTGACACTTTCCCCAGTGGTGTCATAGTTACCGGATGCTGATGTTGAGACATAATGGTGACAAAACATTCAAAACATTCAAAAGGTACTACCCTGAGGAAGGGATTTCATTCATCTGCAAAGAACTCCCACAATGAGGCAAATAATCAAAAATGTTCAGATTCTACCATCAGATCAGTCTCTTGTCTTCATTATACCTTTCCAGGATGCCAAGTTATCATGAATTTTACAAATGAAAGGCTGGTACATATTCGAGCCAACTACCTTTCTAGTTACTGCTGGGAAAATGAAAGGGACTGGTTTTCATCCTGATTATTCCATTTAGGTAAACTTAATTGCAGTTGTTCACCATTTCATTTAATCAGAAATGATTCAGTGTCAACTATGAGCTAGATACTGCTTAGTCCCCAGAGATGATATTTAAAAACACATGAAAACTCTAAAATAATGCCTCTTCCTTTATGGAACTGATAATCTCGGGGAGGGGACAGATTAAATAAATATTCCCATAAATACAGAAAACAAGCCAATAGAAGTCCGAGGAAGAAAATGCACACACCCATGAAAACACATCAGACCCTGGGGGCCAGGGAAGAACTCCTTGAGGTTGTTGGTTTCAACATGAGATCGAAGGATAAGTCAGAGTAACCTATACAGTGGCAGTTGGAAGCAGAAAGCTGGGGTGTAGACAGAAAGACATAAAATGATGTCAAATTCGGGGTGCCTGGGTGGCTCCGTGGGTTAAGCCACTGCCTTCGGCTCAGGTCATGATCTCAAGGTCCTGGGATTGAGTCCCGCATCGGACTCTCTGCTCAGCGGGGAGCCTGTTTCCTCCTCTCTCTCTGCCTACTTGTGATCTCTCTGTCAAATAAATAAATAAAATCTTTAAAAAAAAAATGATGTCAAATTGAACAAAATTATACGACTGACAGAAGGCTGGTCACACATAGGCTTAGAAGCCACATCAGGTGATTCCCATTTTGCACTTAGCAAGCAATGGGAAGACACTGACTTCATTGGCTTGTATTTTACCAAGGTTAACCTTGACTCTAGGGGATGTCAAGAAAACCGCAGGGGAAGCTATTTCCTTCACTCTAACAGGTTCCCCAAGTTTTCAAGCCAGCCCAACTTAATTATGCAGTGGAAAACAACTTCTTTATAAAAAAAGGAATTGAATTTCACATGCCACAAATTTTGCTGATCTTATTAGGCAGCATCACATTACAGACATGGCTGTACTTTAAAAAAAAAAAGGTTGATATTTCTCTCTGTATTAAAAAACACATGCATACTGGAATATACCCACCATCTCTTGGCTCAGTGTGCTTCAGGTTAAAGAAAATAAGTCCTTCATTCCCCTGCTTCCCTGTCCTTTCTGCTCATCCCCAAGATCAAATTTTCATGAAAAAACTATGGACCACCAGTTTATTTTGAAATCCTTCTAGCAAGCAAGCCTTTGAAATTTGTCATGACAAAGCACCTGGCATCACACCCATGAGGGGAGCCCTCAACCATCTTTGAACCAGGAATTGTCTCTCTACTGGCAAATTCCTTCTGCCACGAATGCCTGACCCATTTCATAAACAAAGCATGTTAGGAAATATGGACCAGCCCTTAGCGTGTCCACATTTCCATGGATTACTTACCTTCCAGAAATTAAAAGAATTCTATAATTGTGAGTTTTGATGGTATCAGCAATATTACAATGTCAGAACTTCTGTTACACATTTGGGTGAAAATTAAACATGATTTAAATTCGAGCTTCTAAGATTTATTTCTCCCTGCTACTATTATACAAAACTACTATTAATATGCTGTGAAATGAGACATCTACAGCATCGCTAGTAAAAGCCTTTAAGTGGTAATCCTTTTGAATCCTTTCTTGTAATAGCCGAACATTTGCTGTACAAAACCAATGAAATTCACACATGCTGCTATAGAGTAGTGGAGCGATTATGACAGCATTTTTCCCCCCAAAGTACCTTAGGCTTTAGATGATTAGAGAATGGTCTTATGCTCTAAACTTCCTGCCAACAATATGGCTTTTAGTTGCATTGGATTGAGGACAAATTGTAGTATAATGTATGTTGACAGTTTAATAACACGGGTTACTATCCTTGGTGTACTTTATGATGTAATACATCCTTATAGGTGTCTCCAGAGAATTGTGCTGTGATTTTCAAGGCACAGAAAATTCAATAAACTAAAACAGTCTGAGTAAGATTTCTGCCTTCTGTCTACTTTGGACATTTTCCTAAAAAATAAATAGGTGCTACCCTTCTAAAATATTTTTCTGACATGCCTTTCTGGTTTTCTTCTCAAGCTGTAGATTTTAAGATTGGAATGGTACAATTCTTATTAAATTATACGTTAAAAATATAAAAGTCTCTTTCTTTCAATGATAAACAGTCTTTTCCAGGTCTTGGAGGTAAAGTTCCTTTTCTAGAAAAAGCCATAATTGTGGTTTTCAAAGATCTCATTAAATATTTAGATCTTTCAGAGCACAAGTGTTTTCTGTTGAAGTTTAAACACATTTAGGCTAATTATTTCTAATGTTTTGACCATTGTACAAATACTTTGAGTATTAAATGGCTAATAGCATAAAACAAAATAGTAAGTCTTATGCGAAAAATTCATATAATTACTCCTGGATTTTCTTTTCTTCAAGATACTTCTAGGTGAAACAAAAATGGCAATATAGTGTATTTTTTTTTAAGATTTTATTTATTTGTTTGACAGAGAGTTAGATCACAAGTAGGCAGAGAGGCAAGCAGAGAAAGAGGGGGAAGCAGGCTCCCTGCTGAGCAGAGAGCCCGATGCGGGGCTCAATCCCAGGACCCTGAGATCATGACCTGAGCCAAAGGCAGCGGCTTAACCCACTGAGCCACCCAGGCGCCCCTCAATATAGTGTATTTTTAAAGTGATATGAAACATTAGTATGAAACGAAAGCAAGTCTAAATACAGATGGGACTTTATGTAGCCTATTCCCTTTCCTTGCATTTATACAACATAAACACAAAACAATATTCAAGCTCTTAAGCACGCTAAACCCACTGTGATTTCACAATGGACAATTGTCTGGTATTTCAGTGATTTCCAGAAAAGAAAACATACTACAATCCTACAAGAGATATTCTCCCAATACTACTTTATTTAAAAAAAAAAAAAAAAAGACTCAGTAATTTTTTCACCCATCTGTAAGGTGAAGGTACAGAAAACGACTATAAATCACTATTTTCCACAACTACTGTTCTTTATATAGTCCTCTCTTACACAAAAACAAAAACAAAACAAAACAAAACAAATCCCACTAGACAGTATGGGAATCCAGAAGAACATAGAGCAAGTTTCCTGTCCTAAAGGTAATATAGTCATTTTCTAGGAAGTACTTCCTTTGCTGCAGATACTGTGTAAATTATTTGGTGTACATTATTTCCTCTACTGCTCCAAACTACCCCAGAGGATAGGTTCCTTATTATTATCCTCACTTTACAGATGAGGAAAGAGCATCCAGAAAGGTCAGTGGTTGACCTCAGATTTTACACCACATATGTGGTAGGATTAGTATTCTAAGCCTAGCATTTGGAGCTCAGACCCTGGAACATACTGCCTCCCTAACTGGCCAGGAAATTGATTTCGATTTCTTAAAAAGGCACATGTGGGTGTTTTCATTAAAAACAACATAAGCCAATATAAAGAATACTGAACGGATGTAGATTGTAAGTGGCTTTTACTTGTTTGAGGGCTAAGAAACTCAATTGCTTGGTCAATCCGTTTGGAGATCCCTTCATTTCAGGTGTTCACCTGACAACTCGACATTATTATTGCTCTTGAAACTCATGCTACTTAAATTATCTGATTGTCATTGTTATTACTGCATTTTCTAGTGGCAACGCAGAACCAAACTATCTGTGTGTTCAAAGCAAACATATACAAAATAATCGAGGTTTTTGTGAGACCCTGAGAGCTGAGACAGGGTGATGTGAAAAACAAATCGCAGTAGAGTATGAGGCTCAAAGCAAAAAAAGAAAGAAAAAAGAAAAAAAAAATCATGCCCTTCAGTTCTAGCTCTCAATTCAATTCCAGTGTCTTTCTTGCTTTTTCTAATTTTTTTGGCCCAGGGTTTGTGTGCTTTCCTCCCTCTCAGGGTTCCAACCAGGACTGGTTGGAAGAGGTCCCAGCAGAGAGCAGAGGTCTGAGGATTACTGAAGTGGTTTTCTTTTTAATCACTTATAAAAACAGAGACAAAGCCAATCACCAGCCATGTGATTTGCTCCAAGACTCCGGGTCTCTAAATTCCCTGAAGAAAGCTAGAATCAGCACTTTTCCAACAGCGTGGTATGTTGAGCTTCAGTCAAGTCTGAGTGCCATTCTGCTCTGGGAAGGGGAGGGAGGCAGAGGGAAAAAAAGATACTACTTGACACCTTAATAAAATGGAGACCAGACTTGAACTACTGTCCTCGAGCCCAGGGTATGTGCCTACGTGTCTCTACTCTTCCCTAGCACTTTAAAAATGTATTCTCGCTTTATTTCCTGGTTGATGAAACTTAACACAATCTCTATTCCTTCCTCTCATAGCTTCTGATTTTCCTTCCGTGGGGTTTGCAATCAGAAAGTACTCCTTAAAAGCTAAATTAGGAACAGAAGATGAAGAGACTGAGATAAATCTGATTGCATTGGTCCTCACTGAAATGTAATTAACTAGCATTTAAATAAACACTCCCGAGGCAATTGCAGAGAAAGGGGCAAAGCCCTGAAAGACAAGTCAACAGTTTTAACACCCTAGTGGCCAAGCATTCTTGGGAATGGTAAGCGGTTGCCCATGAAATCCCCACCCCCAACCCCAAAACCACGTACAAATATCATAAGGATGAGCCCAAGGATTAATTTCATTTCATTGTGTATTCGCGAGTTTTAAGACTTCAACCCAGGCGACAGCCTTCATTCCTACCCACCCCAGCCATCCCACCCTGACCTTAGAAAAGAAAGCAATCTGTAAACTCAAACCAAATGTTTTCCATGTCTTTTCCTCTCAGAAACATTAGCAGACTTAGTCAAGCCTAGGCAAGGTGCCAGCCGCAGCTAGATTACACTAACCCTGAGATGTGGGAGTTGGCTGTTTTCCTCTGAGGCTTGCACAGAATGGTATTAAAAGTAATGAACACACAGAGAGACCCTGCAGGGCATGACGTGGTTTGTGTTTACGCCTCATTGGAACACTGTGGGTATTAGTAACTCTTCCAAATCTTCACGTGTATGGTGTCCTCTGGTTTTGCACACATACTAACTCACTTCTCAACTTATTTAGGCTTCTTTCCCTCGCAAATGCCCACTCGTCTCACTCTAAGCTTGCATCTGTCCTTCTCCTCACCCCTCTCCCCCAAACTATACTCTAACCAATTTGATGGATGCTTTCCAGTCCCCTTTCTAAACAAGGTCCCTGTTTCCTTGGGGCAGATGATGCCTAGGGTTACATCCTAAGGTGATATGGACAAATTGAGAAATTTCAAATTCCATTGCATGAATTATAGTTACAGGTAGGATCTAAAGGTTTATTAATTAATGTAAGAAATGCAGCTTAATATTACTACTAATAAGTACCTAATATTTTGGTTGGAATATTTGCAGTCATTAGGAACACTGAAGAAATGTTGTACACATAGTTTTATGTTCAAAGCTAAATGTATGGGCTAGGTATACTTAGAGAATTTGAAACTAGAGAGAATCAATAGTCCAACCTTCACTACTCATTGAAACTTAATGATTTTTGTCCAATAATGAAACTGACGTGACTGTTAACTTTATGAAGAAAAGAAACAAAATTAAAATGGCGCTGTGGTAATTCACTTGGTCTCTTTCATCTAGTGCTGTTTTAGTTATACTTGTGTTCTGTAAGAGGCACAGAATAAACATTATTTTAAATGGCTTGTAAAATAACAGGACAATATAATCAAGATTGTAGTAACAGTAAGTTAATAATACAATCCAGAAATACAGAGCAACATGACACAATGTTCTCTCTCACATGACTCAAATCAGTTGAGGGGGCCTTCCGAATAAAACTAGAATACATGTGCATCTACCAGTTTTGGCACATGGCTAAATGATTTCCAAGTGAAATAAAATCCATTACTGGAAGAAAAGGAAACACTAGAAAAATCCATGGTCATTACATGGTTAATATTAGTCCCCTAATAGGAAGGTTACTTCCCATTAAATCCAGACTGGGAGGACATGATGATCTCTTTACACATAATAGCAATGTACCAAATAAGGAACTGATTAGATTACCATTAGAAGAGCTATAGCAAAGCCCTAAATATATAATTGGCAGGGTTCCTCCAAGTTGAAAGTGCTGATATCCAATACACATCAGCTCTGGCTTGGCTTGTCTTGTTAGGTAAACAAAATGTGTCTTGCCTGTCATTGTCATAAAATATTAATGCACTGGAAGTCTCTAAACCTTGCTAAGCATAAGGCCTATTATCACACTTAAGAGCAAAGCAATCTAATAAATCGCTGGCTGTATAAAAACGAAGTCAGCTGGCAGAGACAGTAATCTCCCTAAGGGATAGTAAGAGCCTCATCTTCAACTACAGCAGCTGCAGTTCCAGAGAAATTATGTTTCTTCTGCTTAGTAAAAATACATTTGTGCTGAATTCTGTTATTTAAACTCTAATGGAATCATTAGGAATATCCATACATTATGAGTAATAGAAAATTAACTAAGAAAATCATCTACAATGCTGTCATATAATAGGCACTGTATTTTTTATTAGGCTTGAATTTTAGGTGGCTAAGTCTGATGTAAAATCAAGCTCTTTATTACTAATACCCATTTCAAAAGAGTAGGAACCCCCAACTCATACATAAATAATAATGTGTAAACACTGAGCACTGAACTACTATCCCTAATTGAAAGCAACTGACTTGTTTTGTACTGGTAGGAGGTCCTTCAGGCAGTAAGTAAACATAAATGCAACATAGTTGCTAAGTCTTGAAAAAGATTATAAAATTGCTGGCATGTTGCTATTTTATGCAACACTTAACCATTTTCTGAAAACCCTAATAAAGAATGGACCATACCTTTACTTACCACCATCACCCCAATATAGGCACACGTTAAATTAGTCCAATCAACATATTTCCAGGAAGAGAGAAAAAGACAAGCTGATAGATTTTTAAAATAGTAATGACACGTAATAATGTGCCTGTACATATATTATTTCATCTTAACTTCAAAATAACCCAGTAAGGTAAGCACAGCTGTCACGTCCATGCCAAAAATAAAGAGATCATTCGCCCCAAGTCAATCACAACACAGTAAGCACCATTACTTCTTAAATGCTACTCAACTTACTTTGAACACCACATCTCTAAAGGCAGTCCGGTTTTTGTTGTTGCTGTCATTTTATTTTCTACTCACAACCTCATCTTGAAAAAGACAGTGTTTCAAATTCTGAAAGGCATTTAGCCTACCAATATGTAATCGCAACCAAGGGATGGTAACTTGAGGTTACACGACGAATGGACAATGTGCACATTTCACTGGACATTTAGTAATAAAATGCTGATGACCTACACATGTGGAAAACATGAACCACAAAAAGCCTGCCATACTTAGAAGGAGTATTAGGAGATGAAAATGTATTTGAATCAGAAGGGGAAATATGCCCTTTCTTACACGGCACAGGGATCATAGGCTTTACACTTACCCAGAGATTAACACAGGCACTTAATACGCATCTCTCATCTGTAGGATGATGGTGCTTCGGAAAAGGAACACCATCCTCCCCAGTGTATGTTTAGGGTTATAACATTCCCGATAAGGCCATGCCATGCCCTCTACATTGACAGTAACCTTTGCATCGGAGAAACTAAAGAGAAGTACCATTAGAATAAAGTATGTATTATTTCCTCACTTAGGAAAAACTACATGATAATCAGTGTGAAGCACAAGGATCTCCAGGGGTGTGAAAAGTGGGTCTGGAAGTTACACATTTACTGAATTAATGCTGATAAGATCACCAGCTGACCGCGCAATCACCTCTCTGAATTCCTCACCCTTAGGTCCTCTGTTCAGTCAGCCCATAACTGTTACTAACCTGCTCTGTGTGTAACATAATGGGAGCTGCAGAAGTCACAGAGGCGATTAAGATTCAGTGGCTGTCCTCAAGGTGTCCATACCTTCGTTAAGAAAAATTAAACTAAATTAAATTATGCACTCAGATATGTTAATCACAGGGACAAAGTGCTCAGTGTCATGCAAGATGCAAACAAAACAAAACAAAACAAACTATCTCGGAACCTTCTGAAATCAAATCTAATCTAGACTCCAAGACTTTATTTGCCCCTGGTGGCAAGAAGGGCATCAGCTTCCACATTGGCTCCTTTCTTCGTTGCTTTATTTGGTCCCTGGACAATGGCAGATCACCTTGGGCCTTAGCGCACGGTGGCCATTCTCCGTGGCGGATCAGGCACGGACCCTCAGAGCTGAGTCATCATCACTCCTTATTTCTCCTTCCAGGGAACAACCACTGCTTACTGGCCAGTTCTGAGCCCTCTCCACAATGTCTCACATTAAGGCGTGACATCCAAATGACTTTCCCTTTTTGACCTCCCCCAAACCTGCGACATGATCTGTGTGCCCCCTCTCCTTTCTTCTTTATTGAGAAGTATCCTCTCATGGGCACTACCAGCCTCGTTCTTCTTACTGTATAAGAGATGCAATAGCTCTCCCTTGGTTGTTTCCTGTAACAGCTTTGAGTATGATAGTGCAGAGAAGTGCTGGATGACTCAAGTCAGGCTCCATACTCTCAAATTGGAAAATACCTGTTACCTATTCTGAGGCAAAAAGAAAACATAAAAGTCAATTTTTAAAAAATGCATACCCTCTTCTTCTCCCCCAAGGATGACACCTACTCCTTTAAAGGCAGAAGAAAATATAACCATGGTTGATTTGGCACATCCTGCAATTTTAAGTTCTCAATATCTCACCCTGTTCCACCTTGACCACAAGCATTCAAAAAGCACGGAGATGAATTTCTAGCTAAGTTCTTCAACTATACCATGCTCTTTCATGATCCTATTTCCATTATCTGTACATGACATTTTCTCTCCTGAAATGAAAATGCTGAATTATCAAGGCTCAGCTCATATGTCAACATTTCTATTAATTAATTATTAACTTCTCTAGGCAAAGAGACTTTCTCTCTTCCCTTCTATAGCATTTTAATGTTACTACTATAATCTACTTGAGATTATATTATAATTATCTGTTTATAGATTATCATCTCCTAGTGGATATGCTCTATTTCTATTTTCTTAAAGATTTTATTTATTTGATAAAGATCAAGGAGGTGAGAGAGAGTGGGGCGGTGGGTGGGGGAGAATCAGAGGGAGAGGGGGAAGCAGATTCTTCACTGAGCAAGGACCCAGCGGCCAGGTTCAATCCCAGGACCCCAGGATCCAGACCTGAGCCAAAAAAAGATGTTTAACCACCTGAGCCACCCAGGCACCCACACTATTTCTACTTTATAAATATGTTTCCAGTAGGACACAAGTCTCAACTTTGGAACACCTTGGATGATAATAACAGGATGGCAAAGAGGACTTGAAGGCAAAAAATAACCAAGATCCAGACTGTACCTGAGGCCAATACCTGAAAATATTGACTGATCATTTGAGAAATCTACTTCAGTATTGTGGGTGTTCTCAACAGGAATCACTGGGCAGTGGTGAAACTTGGCATCAGGCTACTGACAGTATTTAGACCTGAAGGGTTCCCACTGAATCACGTTGAACCTAGATGCCAGCTGGTGGCTTACACTTCAGAGACAGATGTGTGGTGAGGGCACTTAAGTGTCCCAGCCAAATAAACCAGAGAAAGGAGTAGGAGAAGAACCAAAAAAAAAAAAAAAAAAGAGCTCAGCCTTAGGGCCTAAAGAGTTTTTTCTTTGCATCCCTTTACAACATTAATCATCATTCATAGTGGTGATGGTAGTAACAATTACTAGCATTATTGCTAATATCAGGAACAGTAAAGAAAAATATCTCACAAAGTCCCCAACATACTTCCCTCATATCTTATTAGCCAGAACTAGCTAAATGAAATAACGCACTCAAATATGTTAATACTAGAAATGAAATGCTCAGAGACTCACAAAATATAAAAAATATTATATTTCTTAATTTTCCTAAAAACACTTAACCTGAACGCTGAGAATCCATTCACCAGTGGAGTCACGTTGGTTCCTTCTCTCTTGTTTTCTTTGGTCCCCGACTTCATAATTAAAGCTAAGTCTTAATGCATGTACTCATTCTTAGAGTCATCTTATCACTTCTAGAGGCCCATGGTCAACGGGGCTTTCTGAATTGCCTTAGATCAATAATAATGCATTCCCTATCTCTGGGTACATCATCACACAAAGTAGGCAAGAAAGAAGCAGAAATGGTTGATAGGTAGGTCACAAATAGTATCTACCATAATCAAACTGAAAACATATCCCGAAAATCCCTTCTTGGTAATTTGGCTAAGGTCAAGTAAAAACCGATGTCCCAAAACATCAAGAAAAGGTGAAGAGACATTAAGAATTAAAGAGAAGTTGTAAATGTATTGAGAATAGAAATAGAAATGTCAACATAAGTTGATAAATGAATTTTATAGGGAAAGAATAAATAAATAGAGGGAAAGAAGACATTTTAGAAAAGGAAATGACTTTAAAATTCTCTGAATTGAAGAAAAATGTTAAGACCTCGGATTGAAAGAACACATAATTGCAAACTTGGTTAGATTAGGACTAACCTACACTGACACACGCTCTGATGACAATTAAAAACATCAAGCCAAAATAAAAAGTTCCAGGGAGGAAAATCCAATCACTCATAGAAGAGTCAGAATTAAACTGACATTGAAATTTTCAAGGACATCACAGTCAAGAAGACAACAGAGTGTTGAAAGAAAAGCACATGATACTGGAATTCTATATTCTAGTCAATATTTTCTTTCAATAGAAGTGTGAAATAAAAATATTGCCAGGCCAAAAAAAAAAAAAAAAAAATTTACCTGGCAAAAAGGACTTCAAAAAGTTAATCACACAAAAACCTATCTGACGTGTTCTTCAGCAAATAAAGCATTAGTTCTGGGAGGATGCTGCAAACATGTGGGAAGGAAGGGTGATTAAATACCTTACTTACTAAAAAAGCTGATTAGAAAAAAAATCAGCTTTAGCATAAGTCATTTTTTAAATATTTATTTATTTGTTTATTTGAAAGAGAGAGTAGGGGGAGGGGCAGGTAAGAGAATCTCCAACAGACTCCCACTGAGCACGGAGCCCAATGTAGGGCTTGATCCCACAACCCTGAGACATGACCTGAGGCAAAACCAAGAGTTGAACGCTTAACTGACTGAGCCATTCAGGTACCCCTAGCATAAGTCTTAATAAAAGATAATCACTTTTCGGAGCAGCAGAGGAAAATTCACCTTACTCAGTGAATATTAGGAAAATAGGGGAAGGAAGGTGGGGGGGGGATAAAATAAAACACGTTTAATAAACTAAAAAAACCCAAAACATATGTCAGAAGTCCCAATGTAATAGTAATTAAAAAGAAATGGAAATGGCCTTTACCACTAACCAAAAATCTCTGGTGGATTTTTTAAAAGATTCCCAAATATTAAAATGCAAAATACATGAAGTTTGCAAATCAAGGGAGAGAAAACAGATGACTGCACACAAACATGGACCAAAAGAAAGCCAGAACCAGACAAAATAATTTAGAATAAAAATGATCATGAGGATGGCACCTGGGTGTCTCAGTTAGTTAAGCATCTGACTTGATTTTGGCTCAGGTCATGATCTCAGGATCATGATATCCAGCTTCGGGTCAGGTTCTGCACTCAACGGGGTGTCTGGGTGAGATTCTCTCTCTCTGCATTTCCCCCTGCTCACACATTCATTCTCTCTCTCTCTCTCTCTCTCAAATTAAATAAATCTTTACAAAATGATCACAAGAAAAAACAGAGATATATATGCTGGCTATGTATAATCATCATGAATCTATCTTCATATAACAGTGCAGTCGAAAATATTACACAACAGCTTTGACAGACCTAAAGGGGAAAATGGATAAGTCAACAACTATAATTGGAGATTATTGACTAATTACTGCCAAAAATGCTAACAGACCAAGAAAAAGCAAATATATTCCTTACTGACTAAAAAAAGTTCGAATTAATAAACTTTACATCAACAGAGTCTATGCATTTGCTTCATGCAAAATTTAAAAATTTAGAAAACTAACCTATACAAAGCACAAAGTCTCAATATATGCCTCCCAACCAACACTACATAGATTTTATCTATAAAGCAGTAAAATTATCTATCAGTTAGTAGTTTAAAAAAAATTAATGTCCAGAAGAAAATACTTCTCAATAACCCTTGGATTCAAGAAGGGAAACTATGTAAGTCTTAGAGTAAAAAATTCGTAGGAGTACCCTATTCTAAAATCTGATCATCCATATGACACAGATTTAAAGCTATGCTGGGATTTTCATTGACAGTAAACTCAATATGGACCAACAGCTGAAAAAAAAAGAAAGAAAGAAAGAAAGAAAATTAAGCAAACAGTAAATGAGATCTAATACCTTTTTTAGCACAATATCTAGAAAAAGTCAGAATTCATCCTAAATGTTGTATTCTGTTTTGAGATGCCAAAATATAAGGAGAATTATGAAGAAAAACGGGAAAAATGGGGAGAAGGGGAGGACCTCTGGATGGAAGGATACCTGGGCTCAACATCTTATTCAGATAGTTGGGATTTCAGGATGGTCGAGTAGTGCAAGTTCATGAAGCCTCAAGACATCAGGAGTTACCACCTGTCCGGTGGTGGAGTGGGGAGATGGATAGTCCATGTGTTTCAAAAGGGCAAAAGTGAAACCAATAACTGGAAATTCCAGTATGCAGAAATTAAAAGAAGATTAAAAAAAGAAATTTCTAACAGTAAAAATTAATTAAAACAATTGTTCAAAATAGCAGCTTATCACAAAAGACTATTCCAGCAGAGATGGCCTCCTGATGCAGTAAAAGAAATTCCCACAAAGAACAGGTCATTGGAGAGCAGTCCATCTATGTCCCAAGTTGCAAAATAGGACGTCTGTCCCCTTGGGACTCAAAAATACCTGAAGTTCTCTATTTTCACAATAAATATATCAACTCTTTGGAAAGGAATAAATTCTCTTAATGGTATGTTTGTGTTGTCCATGCAGAAAGTGGTAATTTCTACTGAATTTAACCTATTTGTATTCCTGGTCAAATTTCTGTTGGGCACAGTTTTAATGATGTAAGGAAATTTTACCTAGAATTTGGTTTATTTTTCAACCTTGATCTACCCCCTCTGAATTACAGAAAGAGTACTAAGAACATACATGTGTTTCAAGTTCTACAGCTTACCATGCCTTTTCATTTGATTAATAATAACATTGAAAAATGTTTCTTTCACAAGAGCTAGAGCCTGTGAATTTTTGTTTGTATTACAAGCATGGACTACTTGTTATAAAATGTTAAGGAGAAGAGTTTTCTGAGTTTGCAGCAATGAAGCCAGGTGTCTTTTAGAACGCTGCCAGTAATACAAGTTTGAACAGCAAGGGATGAGGTAACTCTTACTGAAAAATGGAGGAGAAACTTCCAGTGTAACTCCTGTAGGATGGTTAAACAGAGGACCCTATTTTCATTCATCTAGTAACTAGTTCATTCATTCATGTACTATACGAGTGACACTCTGTGTCACAGTGAAGTGTATGGGCACCGGAGCCAACCTGTATGGCTATAACTCCTACCTCCACCAACTGAGAACTATAGAAGTCTAAGCAAGTAGTCTAATTCTCTTGTACTTCAGTGTCTGTATTTGTTTTTTTTAAAGATTTTATTTACTGGGCGCCTGGGTGGCTCAGTGGGTTAAGCCACTGCCTTCGGCTCAGGTCATGATCTCAGGGTCCTGGGATCGAGTCCCGCATCGGGCTCTCTGCTCAGCGGGGAGCCTGATTCCCTCTCTGCCTGCCTCTCCATCTACTTGTGATTTCTCTCTGTCAAATAAATAAATAAAATCTTTAAAAAAAAAAGATTTTATTTACTTATTTGACAGAGAGAGAGATCACAAGTAGGCAGAGAGGCAGGCAGAGAGAGAGGGGGAAGCAGGCTCCCTGCTGAGCAGAGAGCCCGACATGGGGCTCGATCCCAGGACCCTGAGATCATGACCTGAGCTGCTTAACCCACTGAGCCACCCAGGTGCCCCCAGGGTCTGTATTTGTAAAGGGTGATCATGATGCCTACTTCCTAGGTTGTTGTGAGCATTAAATGATGATAGAGATGATAGATAGATGACAGACAAATGACAGGTAAAGATGGATGGATGGATGGATAAATGGAGGGAGGGAGATAGAGAAGGATGGGTGGATGGATGGATGGATGGATGGATGGAACATAGATAGAGAGATAGGGGATAGATAATAGAGACTGATAATTACAGATGACAACACACTTACAAATATATAGTACCTAGAACAAAGATTGGCCTCTGTGCCCTCTAAGTGTTTGTGGTCCCTGAACCATATCCCAGAGTTCAGGGCTGGATGCTGGGGATTACAATATCGAGAAAATGAAAAGTACTTTAATATAATAGAAGGTATGATAGGTCAAATTATGGAATTCTACTTAACCCTAAGAATACAGGGGAGTTCTTGAAAGATTTAAAATGGGCAAGCGAGGGTCAGTTTCGCTTGTTTTAAAGATTATTCTGGCTGCACTGAGATGAATGGATTTACCAAGGAAGAGCGGAAGATATCCAAAGAGTGGACACAGAGAGACAAGCCCAAGTTTATTAGATGCCAAAAGCCAGTGCAAAGGAAGGCTGAAATTTTCTTTCTTTCTTTTTTAATTTTTTTTAAAAGATTTTATTTATCTATTTGACAGGCAGAGATCACAAGTAGGCAAAGAGGCAGACAGAGAGAGAGAGGAGGAGGAAGCAGGCTCCCCGCTGAGTAGAGAGCCCGAGGTGAGGCTCCATCTCAGGACCCTGAGATCATGAAGGCAGAGGCCTTAACCCACTGCGCCACCCAGGTGCCCCTGAAATTTTCTAATTTTCTTTTCTGAAAATGTGGTGTGCTTGCATTTGTGCATGCATGTGCATGTCTGTTGGGGGAGGTGAGGCTGAGAGTGTGTGTGTGTGTGTGTGTGTGTATCCAGTGTGATGAATCATGGGAGCCTTTGGGGTTAAAGTAACACTCTGACCTTTACAAAGTTTCTAAACCTAAGACCTCATTTCCTCTTTTTGTAAAACATGAATTCACAGCATTTTGGAGACAACTGAATAAGAAACTGTGTGTGAAAGGAATTCTTAACCATAAGACACAAAATAACTGTGGTAGCTGTAATTATGCCCAGCATGTGGAGAGGGGAACTGAATCTCAAGGTCTCTTCTAGGAAGTTTATTTTACCAAAGGAGAGGCATGAAGATGGATATGGGATATCACAAGGCAAGAAAAAGTGATGATTAATATCTGTGGTTACAAATCAAGTTTTTCATGTAACAACATCCTTCATCTAGAATGATGTTTCAAGGGGCCTCATCTCTGACTCAACTGCTCCTAGATCCAACTCCCTCTCTCAGGATTTTGATTTCCATGACTTGTCCCCCCCCCCCCCACCCCGCCAACCTCGCACTGGGACAGTGATCAGAACATTTTTGAGCTTTCCGTCTCCGTCTTCTTACCCTCACATCCCTCTTGAAGCCAACTTAAATTCTGTGTTCAAACAATATCATCATTCCTGCGCCTGCACCTAACCACCATATACACAATGCTCCCCCCCCCCTTCATCATACTTCCCTGGAAAAACCCCAACCCCAGTAAAATTCAACTAACCACTTGGGCTGTTTCTGCCCCTGAGAGGTGAATATACGAAGGAAAAGAAAACCACACTGACTGGATTCATTTTACGATCATGACCACTAACTATAGTCTTACTTCACTTCTCTCATTCTTCTAGGCTTCTGACCAATGCTCTGCATTGTACTAAATCCAATAGTCAGTTTGCATATTACTATATACGCAGCGTTTGACTTTTTTATATTTAGCAATCTGCTGATTTTTAGGCTCAGTCCTAGTTTGGGATTTCTTCTCTTATGGCCGCCTTGTCCTACTGACCACCCGTGTAACACAACCACCTTCTTCCAACATAAATGCATACATGCACAGGCACATGAATCCACACAAGGGTGTACACATAGACTTCTAAGGGAGGGCTGATCTCCCTTATCTTACTTGATCTTTCTTCCTCATAGCCTATACCACCATTTGTCGTACTATGCATTTATTTGTTTGCAGACATTCATCTCATACCGTTCAGCTATGCGTTTCACAAGGACAGGGACTTGGTTTTATTAATCATTAAATCCTCAGAGCCTACAACAACATTCAACATTTAGTAGGTACTCAACAAGTTTTATCTGAATGAATGAATAAATAAATGAGGGAAATCAATATTTAAATTTAGGAAATTTCCCAGAGGATAAAAATAGTTGCTTAATTAGCAATGACAAATCAAACATGTTAACAAGCTATGATATAAATATTCCATATATGTATTTATTCATTATTCAGTAGTATTTATGACTTGCTTATTCCCAAAAATGATCTGAGGCTACTGATATGTATATAGTATTGCTATTTATAAACTGAATACAGAATATTCTGTCTTTAATGAAGGAAAAAAAATGTGGTCTAACTGCTTTTATAAAATATGAGTAAATCTTCATTAAAAGAGGAAAGGGAATAGAGAAATAAGGCTTTCTTCAAACAGTAACTGATGAAAATTTTGTGTTTTTTTTAAAATTTTATTTATTTATTTGAGAAAGAGAGTAAGAGGGGGAGAGAGAGAGAGAGAGAGAGCATGAAAAGGGATTAGGCCTAGTGCAAGAAGCAGACTCGATGCAGGACTCAATCCTGGGACTCTAGGATCAAAACCTGAGCCGAAGGCAGTCACTTCACCAACTGAGCCACCCAGACATCCCCCCGCCAAAAAAAAATTTTTTTTATATATAATTTTAAGAAACATACAAATGGGCAGTGCCAAGGTTAGGGGATGTTTGAGTTAATAAAAACTGGGAGGGTTTTGGTTTTTTTTTTTTCTTTTCATTTCAAGAGTGACGATATCAAGCCTCTTCTCTCTTCTTTTTTTTTTTTTTTAAAGATTTTATTTATTTATTTAGACAGAGAGAGGGATAGCAAAAGGAGAAGGGGTAAAGGGGGAGGGAGAGAGAGAATCTCAAGCAGACTCCATGGCGAGTGCAAAACCCAATGCAGAGCTCAATCCCAGGACCCTGAGATTATGACTTGAGCTATAACCAAGAATCAGACACAACTGAGTGCCTCGCCCAGGCACCCCTTCCTGCTCAGCGGGAAGCCTGCTTCTCCCTCTGCCTGTTGCTCCCCTTGCTTATGTTCTCTCTCTACATATCTCTTGCTCTCTGAGAAATAAATGAATAAATAAACAAACAAACAAAAAACAAATAAAATCTGTTTTTAAAAGTCATTCTCAAATACTTACTATCATCATTTTGGCATGAAAATAGGTTTGCGCCAATTCGGATATATCTAAATTGGTCAAGACATGTTAAGTCTCTCTAACTACCTTTATATGTCTCATATACGTTCTTACCAAAGAGAAATAAAAAAAAAAAACCAGAGATAGCTTTTCAATTCTGTTAAGAAAGTAATTTTCATGATGAGATTGGCTAGAGTCTGGAATGAGTTTTCCGTAGAAGTGGAGAAGGCTTTGAGGCCATTAAAATAAAACCATACAAAACAGTGGGGAATGTACTCTACTAGGAGGGAAAATGCTGTCCAGATCCCTGGAGGCTGCTGCCAAGAGCTGAATAGGCCTTTTCAATCTCCAGTCTTTATGAATCCAGGTAACTATTCTGAGAATAGATGAAAGGAGTAGGTTTTTATTCTATCCATGTTGAGCTCCTATTAGCCTCTTGAGGAAATAGGGGTTTTGCGGAAAGTGTGAGTTTTCTAAGTGTTACTGAAATGTCCTTGTTTAATTTCCTTATGAAAAGACAATCTAATAATAGCTACATCTTCTAATATTAACAAAGCTGCAAAGTTACACAAGTCGGAATCATTTTCCTCTGCTTGGATGGCAAAATCCTTCAATGTCCTTGTCTCTCTTTTCCCAGTGTGCCACCCCCTTTATGGTTGATGTTTGCTCTTTAATATTTTATTTCACATTTGATTCCACTCATCCTGATACAGAGCTGCCATGTGAAATGGGAACATTCAAAAGGGAGAGAAGATAGGGCAGCCACCCTACCATGAGCGAGTCCACTGAACTGTAAATCTACCGTGCATTTAATTACTCAGCTAGACAGTGCATGGGTAAGGTCTCCCGGGTGTTGGCTATCAGGAGTGATTGAGTCAGCTTGCAGTAATAAGCTTTTCTACAGCTAAAGCCAAAGGTTAAAAGTAGACATAGAACTTGAAGGCAAGGATTGTTTTTAAAGAGCTGCAAAACTCAAAGGACAACAGAACCTTCTTTTGTATGAATTCCTAAATTTTCAACCCCTAAACTGAAATGGGGCAGTTGTGTGGAAAGGACTGGGTCCCCTCAAGCGAATTATAAGTACTCGGGTCAGTAATGGGGGGTGGTGAGCCCACCCTCCCCACGCCAACTTCTACCACATATGCGCATCGTTAGCTTGTGTTCGTATAATGAATAGCAGAGATAATTGCACTTGTGAGATGAATCAGCAATTCCCCATTACAGCAGCAAAATAACACTATTTTCTTTCTGAATCATTGTGGAAGGCCAATGGAAAAGTGACAAATAGACTTTGTTCTCCATCAATGATGGAAGAGGAATTCGTGTTGGGAGCCAAATTTCCAGAGTAAGGCATATAGGGCTTGCCAGCAAAACTGTTCACACCCCCACCGAGACCACAAACCCTGCAGCTGTAATTCCAGAACCACACGTGTGTATAAATCAAATAATTGCACACCTAACTATCCACTTGAGCCTGTGTGCTTGGGATTTTTTGTAGGTGCTCGGGGCACTTGTGCTCTTTGGCTTTGAAAACAAGGTTTAGTTTAATTGACAGGATATTATCAAATTCAAGCTGACTTGTATGGACAAACCTCAAAATATGAGGGTGGAATGAGGAAACCAGCAGCACCTCTGAACGTTCTATACATGTGTTCTGCAAGGTCCTTGCCGCTGACTGAATTCTACACAACAGAAAGAGATAAAATGAAAATGTCAGTTTCATGCTAATTCATGAAAGTATGTTTCCGGAGCATTCAATGAAGAGACATCATTTTGAAACATTCTTGCCATTTACAGAAAGAGAGAGAGGGAGAGAGAGGAAAAATTGAGCAAGTATTACTTTGCTTTATATAATGATGTTTTTAAAGGGGATGAGGGGATGTTTTGGGTCTATTGGCCAGAAGAGCAAGCCGATCCGTGTTTCCACGTTCCAGCTGGCAGAAGCCCCAGCAGACAGCCACGGAGCAGGCTGCCGGCTGCCCACAAAAGCGAAATTCACTACAACATGGGATCTGCCTGCAGGCTGAACATGTGCTCTACTTTTTCCAGGAAAAATTCAGGTCTTTGGGCCTTCAGAACAGGTGTAGTTAGTACTTGTCCTGTACAACCGCTTTACGAGTTCCAGTAAAGTAAGACGAATGGGGGGGCCAGTTCATCCAAAAATTCAGCTGCGATTCAACAAAAGGCAGCTCTGCAATTTGTACCTTGAGAGAAAGAAAACCACGGCACCTACTTCGTAGAAAATATTTAAACCACCACCTTCTCCTTTACCACCCCCCACCAGAGGTTTACAGATTTAGCTTTATTGAGTACACACATATACACATGAGTATGCAATACACACACATCCATACACACATCACATAGCCAGAAAATCCCAAATGGAACGATGCCAAAACTCACTGGCAAATAATAAGACGCTGCAAACAGTGTCTCCCATGTGTTAGGCTATTTCTAAAGCACCCGGCGTTCCTCCTGCCCACAACAGGGAATTAATGGAGGTTCTCCATGGAACATGAGAAAATTCCACCTCCACATTCTTTGCATCTGGTTCATATTTTTCTATTTAAAATAAAGAAATGGAATCAGATATAATATGGTTAACTACAGGTAAAATCAATCTTAAAATAGAGTGTCCCCATAAGGGTGATCTTTCTTGTGACAAAGTCGGTAGTCAGCCAGAGCAAAGAAAAGAGAACTCCATGCAAGGGATTTTCCCCCAAATATGCTCAAAGTCCCACTGGTCCATTTGAGCAAAATTTCCAGTAAGTCTTGTTTTCATAAAGTAATTATTAAAGAAACCTATTATATTTGCATGTAACATTAGCCAAAAATAACATTTGAATATGACAGCAACAAAACTTAACCTTTCTTTTTTTTTTTTTTTTTTTTATGACTTACAGGGTTTTTTTTTTATTAACACTTTATCAAAGGCCTGGTTTTGAGACTTTTAGAACTGGCATGCTCCTTTTGCTTGTTATCAGGGAACTTGAAAATGTATAAGGTGTTTATAGCCTATTAAAGAACCATTAGGCCATAAAAATAATCTGCCTATAAAAACAGTGAGGGAAGGTGAAATGTGCAACGTATAAACTATAATCTGATCACCGTATAAAGGCCGAGTAGGGAAAGCTATTGATTTCCTTCCCACTGGACAAACACAATAAATTTCAGATGTATTAATAGGCTAAAAATAAAATTCAATCTCATACAAAGGAAAGAGGGGAAGCAATATAAGAAAAAGAATGTCAACAACCTACTCTACATTTGAAATGATGGCTGTGTGTATATCATGGTGCGGAGGTGCATGGGATTATGATCAGCAAATTCCTTGTTTACTTAGACTCAGCTTCTTTCATAAGGTCATCTTCTGGACAGTGTAAGGATTTATAAGTTAGATTTTTCACATTCCAACAAAGTAATTAGCATCTGTACACTACCAAGTGTCATTTCTGATACTGGATGCTAGTTTTTGAGTACCCCACAGAGAGTTTGGAGACCACAGGATACTACACTGGGAATAAGGAGAGGCGTTGGGATGGGGGACTCAGCCTTGTGCAGAAACTCAGTACCAGTACCAACCACCTGTGTGATATTGGAAAAGATTCTCATTCTCACCTGTTTTGCATCCAAATCTTCACATCTTCAGAATGGATGATATTACTAAACTATCAAAATGTAAGTATTGAATGAAACAATACATCTAAAGCACTCTGCCTGACACAACGTACTTGATGTATTTCATCAGTGTTTATTATACTATTGCCTGGGTCCTTAGAAAACTGTGATCTTGGGCATGTCCCTTCAGCCTCTCTCTGATCTGTTTCTTCTGCAATGATGGGATTGTAATGTGGTCCTTCCCAGTCCTAGCCATTTCAGACTCTCTAAAATCGTATGCCCTAAATTGGATCAGACCTTAAAGTTTTTGAAGGCCAAATGCCAGACCAATCTCTTATGTCCACTGAGGGCTGTTGACAACTTCTCTGTGTGGTCATAATAGATCCAGTCCTTGGGAAGGCCTATAGGTTAAGCCATTCACTGTTCTAACATAAAACATCTCCACAGTAATCATTCTCACTTTTGGGGTACAAATTTAAATTGTCAGGATTTGACATTGTATCCTATTGTATTTGAAATTGTATTGTCAAGCTATAAGGAGTATAACAAGTTTTTTTTTGGCACTAACACTTAAATGAAAGTAGTAATTGCAGTTAAATAATTGTTAATCATATCATAATATAACTATATTGCTATATGATATTATAAACTGGCTTAGTAGTGATTATATATTATAGACTTAGAACTTGAAAATGACTTGCTTTAAAATATATACATTGGAGCAGAATCAAGTTTACTCCTATAACAATGTCACTTCATTTAACTTGTATTAACTTTCTCAAGAGAATCTTGGAAAAACCAAGATGACTTTGCTCATGCTAATGTAGGGATTAAATGTTTTGTGTCAAGGAAACAGGTTGTTCCTAAGAGAAAACTTATGACATTATTTTAATAATGTTAAAGGGCAAATGAATCAATGAACAGACCTTATAAAATATTGATAGAGTCCATTCAATATGATTGAAAGTTAACTGAAAGTGTTCATCTGCCCAGTTAGAGTCATAGACATAGACTATAGGATTTAAATAGAGACATATTCTAAATTCCTCCAATGTCTCTGCATTGCACGCCCACTAAAACATTCTATTAATATGTTTTATCAGTTTTATACTTCAAGATACTTCTTTAAAAGCCATGGTTTGTTTGTAATAAGATTCTAACCCTATTGTTCTCAAGCTATTTTTCCTACAAATAATTCACAGGAGTTTCCTAAGTGTCCTTAAGGAATGTGTAAAATTATTACCTACCAGAAAATCATGCCTAGGGAAATAAAAAAGAACTCATGAATGCCCTACACAGTGAGATAAATTCAGAGATAAGCAACCTAATCTCATTATTACTAATTTGCTTTACTCATATTATTCTTTTTATTGTCTAGGCCAGTTCTCCAAGAAGGTCTGGGAATAACCATCAGCAGTACATTGGGACTTGTTAGAAACACAAATTCTTGTGAGGTCCAGAAATCTGTATTTTAACAAGCCCTCTGAGTGCCTTGGATAAATGTTAGTTTGAAAACCACTAGTGAACACCACAAATTAAGTCATAGTATTTTAAAATATTGAACAAAGTAACTCACAGGAATTTAAATAAAAATTTAGAGTAAATTTTTTAAAAAATATATTGAACAAAGGAGGCAAAAAATAATTTTGCATCCTAATTATTTAATCTATATTATAAGAAGTTTTTACTATTGTTATATATTATATTAGCGAAAATTGTGAAAAGCAATATCATTCCATGTTAAGATTAAAGAAAAACAGGCACGCATGCATTTCTGAGGGATGTGTGAAAAGCTCAAAATAATTTTGTAAAGCAGCCCAGAAATCCCTACTTAAATAAACATGCATAAATCCTTTGACCCATGCATCTCATTTTGGGAAAAATTACACTACAAAAAAGTGTCTGTATGTAAAGCTGTTTGTGTAAAGGTATTGATGGCAATGTGGTTTCTGGAGGCAAAAAGCATACTAGAGCAAAAATCATAAGCAATCTGAACTCCCAGCAGTAAGGAAATGGTAAAATAAGTCATGATATAGTCATACTATAGGATGTGATTCAACTTTCAGAAAAGATGGATAAGTCCTAGCAACACTGTTAAGGAAGGAAGGAAGAAACGAAGGAAGGATGGATGGATGGATTTACAGAATAATATGCCTAGTGTATACCCATATGTATCAGAATGTACTTCAATAGAAAACACTGGAAGTTCTGTAGATTAACACAGTAAAGGCTTATATCTTTCTCACACAAAACCCATGCCTATCGGGAGGCCTCCTCCATCTCGAAATTACAGGAAAGGAGAAGCTGGCAAATACAAAGGATATTCACTGAGCACTGATTATCTCTTCCACCATATATTTTGTATAGTTAGTATGAACAATTTAATTGTTAAAATAATTGCTATTGAAGAGTAATAATAGGTAGGAAGGTAAAGATTATGAACATTTCTACATATAATATTTAACTTGTAACAGTAAGCATGTGCCACCTTTAAAAATGAGATAAAATTGTGTTAAAATCAGGGATGTTCATATACACAACCACCTTGACACCATATACACATGTATCTCCAGATAAGCCTGCTATGCAACCAGCGAAGAGGGAGAGTTTGAATGTAAGGGCAAGGAAGGGAAAGGCCAGCCACTGTGTTTCAGGTTCCTGGAAAGAGAAGAGGGGATGGGACATGACATAGAAACTGAAGAACTGATCTTAATAAAATAAAATAAAACTCTTCTATGGTAATAAGAGGAAACAATTATGGAAGGAATACAGTTAGAGGTGAGCTTGCACCTTTGATGTCTACAGCATGAGGAGTTAACTCTCTCATTGCTCCTGTAGTCTTTGTAAAAGAGAAGCCAAGTTTTTCTGTTGAGTGTGAATGAGTAAAATGGTTTGCAGGTGGATCAGGCACAGTCTGAAATAATGGTTAAAAAGGATGGAACGCGAGTTGGTCCGAGAAGCATATCAGTGACACCAGTGTAATCAACACAAATGTACCTCCCCAAATTTCACCAACAGCTTTCTTCTTTCAGAACTTACCACTTGCTGGCAACGACCACCTTTCCACTCTCACTGTCACAGCTGCAGAGCCTCTGAGCTGGCTATCGTTCATGCTGAAACCCAAGGTAAACTCCATAGTCGGTACACTTCACACACTATGTAGTCCATGCTCTTACCCCGCATTTTCTAGATTGGTAAAATAATACACCGCAAGGGGAGGATCTGGCTTCCAGAGCACTCACCAAGGAGCCAGGTGGATCAGCCAAAGTTCAAAGTCATTATCTCTTGTCATGTGATACTTGACCAATGGGAAACAAGAGATGGGATGGGGTCAGGTAGATGAATCTCACTTCTTTTTCTCTTTACGTGTGTAGTTCCTGGTAGAAGCACATATCAAGAAAACATGACTGCTGAGTGCCCTGATGTGTTTCTTCAAAACAAATCATGAAGTGGGACCCAGTGTGATGGTATAGCTCATTGTATTATTCTATAGGTATTTCCCTTGTTGGTTTTTCTTTTTGTTGACCTTTTTACCTCAGCTTGACTAGCACACACACAAAAAGTCTGCACATTTACCTTTACTTACTCTTAGCTTTCAATAAAAACTGGACTAGAACAATTGGTACAGGAAGTACAGGAAGTGGTATAAAAAAGGGATGTTCAGAAAGGGAATTTGGTATTGAATTGGCAGTTGTGTAAAACCAACAGAGACCCGATTGGTGGGAGTTGGGGTGATACTTAAGTATTCACCTTTGACTAATAGGAATGACGTGTGTATAAAAAGCAAGGCATTGGGAAATCAGTGGCCGAGGCACTTAATCAGTATGACCAATATTCTAATATAAAAATGTGCATTACAATAACCCTAGAGACCCTGCAAGAAGAAATGGTAGATGTAGAGCTATCCCATCCATTTCCCTCCAAAACAGAGCATGTTTTAAGAACCAAATTACCTGAGTGGTAGCTTTAATGGAGACTTTTATCTTTGTACTTGTAGCAGACCGTTACTGAGGATCAATCCCAGGATCTGGCTCATGGGCAACAGAACTGCAATGGATGCGAAATGTGCAGCTTTCAGATGTCTTACATTAGAGTCAAGGTTGTAGGGAAGAAAGAGCAGGACACTGAGATCCACAATGGGATATTCTGGCAAGTGAACCCAATAATCTTGAAAGCCCCCAAAGTACTGAGCCATCTTTACTGGTAAAACAGCCCCTTCCCTAGAAATGGAAGAATGAACTCACCTGAAGAAGGTGTGTTGCATGATGAGGGAGGTTAACTCAGAGCATGGCCGCAGCATTGCTTTTTTTTTTTTCCCAACTCTGAAGACTAGAGCTTTTTTCACTGACCCTTTTGGATTAGTTATCCAGAACATGAAGACTAAACACCACCTTGGAAAGGTCTCTGTGGCTTATTAGACTCTTCAGGAGAGGAGCAAGGGCATCTCCAGTCTTACACACAACATAGAAGAAACCTGTACTTAAGAGAGCATCTAAGAAGTTCATGGAGATACAAGTAGGGGCTGTAGTGTCCAAAACCTTATTCCCCTCTGCACCAGACAGGGGTTCATAAGGATGTAACTGCAAGGTAGTATTTGACATTATGCAATTATGGACACTGGTCAAACACTGTAAACCTGCCATGTTCCTGTCTGATGTTGGAACTGGGGGTTAGGCAGTACAGAAGGAAGATGGATGCAAAAAGGAGAGAGCAGGAAGGAACTGAAACCCATGAGGACAATCTAAACCCCAACCTGGACGGAGAAAGTGTCCTTAAGGAGAAGCTGGTACCTTTCATCAAGAACTAAACACACACTTGGCCCAGAAGAGAAAGTGAGGGAAAATCCACAGGATGGTAGAATACTTGCAGTCAAGGAGCTGAGCCAGGAGATAAGCAACAACATATGAGAGCTATAAAAGCTCCTGCCCCAACTTTCTGAGGGTAAATTATAAAATGTCTGGTGCTTTACGTCTGTCTTTTTCTATCTCATGTGAAAATGTCTTTTGTGGCCCATCTGAAAGGAAATTGAAAGGAAGAGGACTTCTGGGAAACCTATTCAAACTAGCAAAGCTGACATTACAATGCCACCATACCCTCCTTAAATTCCTTTGATTATTACTTTTTCCATAAAGGACAAATTCCCTCCTGTACCATGCCGTACCCACCACTGTTGCCTTTGGCAGGTTTCCCAGGGTGGATTCTGAGTACGGGGCCGGGTGGTTGGTTGCCCTTCCCACACACTGGGCTATCTGTTCTAAGCCACCTTTCCACTTCTGGCCTTGAGTCAAATGCCACACCTTAGGGCTTCCAGACCATCCATTGCAGGGCAAGCAAATGCACCCCAAAAAGGCATGGGAAATGAGAGATAAAAGGGAACTGGATGTTACATTTTCCCTCTTTTCTCCTTTCCATGGACTAGTCTGAGATAAAGATCTTTAGAACCCAACCATGGAATACCCTGCCTGCTGAGAGAACACATTGGCTGAGTGACAAGACTGTGTCACTTCCTAGCCTCTACAAAACAGGCAGGAAATGTGATAACTCATTACATTATGTTGTTTTACATTTGTTCATGCCTCACTTCACCATCATCCCCATTAAGAACAGTATTTAATCCTTGCCTCAAGCTCTGTGCTCTAGAGAATCTGAAAACAAACAAACAAAAAACCCAGGAAATTTGAATCTGAAGACCCATTTAGGCTTTGGATAACACATAATAAACCATCTCATTTACTTCAGTGATTCCTAAGTTCTACCTTCTTGTTCAGCTATAAACACAGAAGAAGAAGACTGGTTTATCCAGAGCTGGGTTTTATCAAAAGCCTTCATGAAGAGACAAATACGCATCATCCAATACTTATCAATGAATGACATGTTAGAAAGAATTTTTTTTTTTTGTACATCCTTTCCAAATGTTGTGTCAGTAAAAACAAGTTTTGATGGAGGAAGAAGAGAAGGGTGTTCTGGCCTTCATCAGAATCTAGGGAGCAACATGGACATAACAGACCCTTAGTAAAGAGAAGGAAACACCATTCTAGGGGATTCTGAGGCTGAAAATAGTTGTGTTTTTGTTTTTTTTGTTTTTTTTTTAAACTTTCTGCTTCCTCATTGTTTTGCCTGGGACAGATTTGCATGTTAGCACAAGCATATTACAGACTTTTATTGTTTTCTTAACACTTAACCTACCTTCTGATTATAAGCAGAACACTTCTGGAAGATTCACTTCCAGATCCAAAAATGCCACTGCGATAAATAACTACTCTATGGGACAAAGAGGACCTATATACAGACTGTAGGAGAAAGAGCAAAAGCTCTTTTCTCTACATTTTAATTAAACCAACATTTATTGAGCATTCCTTATAGGCACATATAACGGAGAGCACCATGTATATAAAAATGAATTAGGACTGTAATTTCCATATAATGTGACGATGAGTGCTGTGAACGAGGAAAACGTAAAGGGCTATGATGTGCAAAGCATCTATCCCTGGGACTTGGAGAGGACTTCCAGAAGAAACGACAGCTACCTAAGGTTTGAAGGGTAATTAGGTGTTATCCGGGCAAAGGAAGGGAAGAGGAGTGTTTCACAATGACCTTTGATGTGTGTTTATCGCATCCCTTACTAAGTAGTTAAATACACTCCCAGCAAAAGAGACTTACACATCATCTCTCACCCCTCATTTCTTTACCTGCGAAAATCCTCAAAACAAAGGGACCAAAAAGAACAATTCCTTCATTTGACGTGAACAGAAAGACACTGTCATAGAGCAAAAAGTAACCAAACTTGAAGCTTTTCAAAACCTGGAATGGATTTTACCTTTAAATAAATGTACTTACTTATATTCTAGTTGGAGTTGCTTTTCACAGATGCAGAGGGTTTTTGTTTTGTTTTGTTTTTTCAAGTATACTTATTTGTAGCCCAAGGAATTTCAGTAGCTAAATGTGTGTCTGGAACTTCATGAGGTGGTATGGAAGACAGAAACAGTGACAAAGAGTGAATGATTTGCACTTTTTTACATATTGAAAAGAATTTGCTTCAAGATTCCTGGTATATTATCAGCACTAAGTTCTCTCTCTCTCTCTCTCTCTCTCAGAAGAATGAGGTCTCCTTCTGAGTCAGACAATACCATCAACCAGGCTGTTGTTCAAGACAAGGCACTTCCCACAATGCAACTGGAATTTCACCTGCCCCAGTACTTCCACATGGTTAATGACAGAGACACAAAGGAAGCCAGCCATGTACTATCTTCTGTTACTGAAAGCTGATTATTACAAGTTATATAAAACCAACTTGGTGAGATATGTCTTTTGTCTATTATTTTTGCCCATTTTAATGTTCTTTTCAAGTCTTCATTTGAGTCTGGAAGATGAACTATTAACAAACCACATTTTTCCATTCAATTCTGCGATATTTTTCTGATTCCTGCCCGAGCATCCATACAGGCAATTAAATGAATACCCTTTTAACCTTTTCTGAAATAAACTGAATTATGAAGAAATGTAAACAAACAAACAAACAAAGCCGTTAACCACAGGTGAAAACCTCAGGGCAAGTCCGTGAGCCAGGGAAGATCATTCTCACTTCATTTTTATGTGGTCTACACATCAGATCATTCCTCCTCCTGCCTCTTTCTCCTTATGTTTGGTATATTTTTCCAGTGATTCTTTAAAGCCTCTAATCTAGGACAAGATAATAACGGTTAGCGAATGCAGGCTACTCTTATACTCTTGACAGGGCAAGAAGGCAGATGGTGTGCCCTACATCTTCTGATTCCACATCTTTGTGATCAGAAGTCAAATGGAAGCCTCCCGCTTTGAAATAGTCCTACCAAACTCTTCCCTCACCTCAACACCAAATTCTTTCCACCATTATACTCATCAGACACTTTAATATTGTTCACATCAATAACAAGCAACACCAGCTTAAAACCCATCCCATCAGACTCTCCACTGCCCTTCATTCTTCTGATAACCCTAAGGTCACTCTTCCTATTCTCTGAAGATTTTATCTTCTGCTCCCTTGTACTCTCTCCATTACTACCTCTTAAGCCATTACAGAAGGACAACAAATGGCTTAAGGGCCATTATGGTCCTTAAGCCATTTGTTGTCCTTCTGTAACTCTTAATAGACCCAAAGTGTCTATTAAGACCCACAATTTACTCTTAAAAATGTTCCCATTTGGTCAAGAAATTGTATAGTCACCTTGGTCATGGCCATAATTACTGGTGTTTGGGATAAACAGAGAGATGATTCTTTCAACCTCCAAACTCTTCATTTCTTATTTCTTCTCCTTTGATGATATTGCTCTATAGTTTACCTTGATTATTCATTCCCACAACCCTACCCTAAATCTTGCCATTACCAACACTAAACCCCCTCCTCCCAAATCTTAATTTCAGTCTTTCCAATCTCTAACCTTTCCTGTCTTTGCATATCACACACATTATTACACCAACCACAACAATTCTTTCTCCCAATCCCTGCTCACAATTCTTTGCTTCTCATAACTCTTCCTTTTCTCTCACGCCTGCATGCCCTTGCCTCTCAATGCATGCAGCTTACATTAGTAGGTCATTAAAATCCCTCCACTTCATATGCCCACTCTGGTTTCACTCACCCTTTTTCTCATTCCCTTGGCGAAACCAAAACCTTAGTTTCATCTTAGTTCAGCTCCATGGTCTGCCTGCTTTACCTTTGTACCTAAGTAGATGAGTAAGGTAAGAAGTTGAGAACAGACAGACACACACATACATACAAAGGCTCACACATGCTCACACATCACTACTGGAACCATGCTGACTGTACTTACTTGAATTTGTCATCACTTTAAATGGGCCCATAGAGCTGTCTGGCAATTTTACTCTATTTCCCCAGACCGCTCACTCTCCTACTCACCTAGATGATTGTAGGCAGTTTCCCCTATACTCAAATTTTAAATTCTCCTTCCTTCTCCCCTCTCTCAGCTGATGAACTTGCTTCCTACTTCTTGCTTCCTACTTCAATGGGAGAGAAGACGCAATCAGAAGTGAACTTCGGCAAGTTCTCTTGGCTCCCTGCATTTGTGTTTGTATGTACTGCCTTCTCTCTCTCTCTCTTTTTAATTTTACAAGCTCTAGAAAAGGCTGACCCTTTCAGTGATCTGTTAGATCTCACCCAATGACCAGTAATACCAGATCTCACCTTTTCTCCTAAGTAGAGATTAGATAGAGGGAAAAAATTATAATATTTTAAGAAATACAGGGTACACTAAGAGAATGTGACAGAAGTCACCAAAAGCATCTGCTGCATTCATGATTCCTGCTCTGTACTCAGAAATGAGAGAACGACCCCCAAGATGAGTTTGGGATCCAACTGGATCTCCTAGAGATAGAATCAATCCAAAATAGTAGACTCTGGTGATTATGATATTGTTTATTAGTTTGTATTCATCTAGCTTTCCCATGATCAGTTAAGTACTACTAAAGATTCATATGGCTTAGATTATTTAGTTTAGAGATTGGTTTTGCTATCTATTATGGTAACTAGCTCTTTGTGCTTTTTAATAGTTGAGCTATTAACTTAGCTATTAACTAAATTGCTTCTTAGCCTTTGCTGTCCCCTGGGTGTTTCCTTTCCATCAAAATCAGAGAGCCCATTTAAACTGCAGTGTTCCCACCAGCATTCCCCATAGTAGAGAGAAGAGCAACAAAAGCTCTTCGTAAAGATGTCAGTACTGTCATTATCTACATACTTATGAAGGCTCTCATGCAGGAAATGTCGCAAGGCCTACTCAGCAATGAGCAATGATAAATTCACACCAGTAATTTTTTCTTCCACAACATATCAAAGTAGAGAAACAAAATTTTATATGGTGTTATAAAGCTAAACTATTAGGCATATGTCACTTTTATTTTCAAAAATAAAAGAATGCATTACCAGTATATATTAGTTCAATTAATTATCACAGGTCAGGGAGGTCATATTTAGCAGGTTAATTTTCACAAAGTTAACGAGCAAATTTAATCAACTCTAGTGGAGAAGTGAAAAAACCATAATTCTTTACAACACACAGTTTAACAAATGTAGCTTTCCATAACAAATATAAGTTATTTATAAATTACTAAGTTAGCGGTCCTAGGAAAATAACTACTACACCAATTTCCAAATACATAGAAGAATCATTTTGCTCTTTTTAGTGAACAAGTATAGAAATTCAACTTCATGAAGACTAGAAACAGAATAAATGTGGATTTAACTCAAGCTTTATAATGGCTGGTTAACAATCTCTAAATTTCTCCCCCACCAAAAGTAATGACTCATCCATTCTCAAAAGCACTTCTGTCAATTACTTCACTGAGTGTTTTTCAGTAAGTATCCTTAAAATGTGGGGTTGAAGTTCTCAATTAGAATTTTAACCACAGCTAAATAAAATGATTTATGGTTTTTAATATTTTATTTTACAAAAATTAATTTCTGACCATTTCCCTTAGTGTGTGACCCCAGTGTTCCATCAGCCAGTGGAGCTAATGGCTCCATGAGCTACCTATAAATGTTTATACACACACTGGTGGGTGTATAAACATTTGCTAAATTCAGCCTGAGCTAAAAATGTCCCTTTCTGTGTGGATGTGAAACTTCAGAATTCATTTCCTCATAGATTTCTTAGGTTTTTGTTCCTATACATTACCACAGTTGTACAATTGTTAGTTTCTCCCCAGATTTGATTTTATAGTTGGACCCATAGGTCCTGTTAGGATTTGATTGTACCTATATGTCTGGTTGTTCAGAGGGAAGGAGACATAAGGAGAGCTGAAATGTCCTCCTTTTGCCAGGCAGCTCCCACAGATGAGGGAGGTGTAATACCTTCAGGCAAGAGAGAATACCTTTCATCAAACAAGGGGAGAGATGTGCTGAAGTGATCAACAAAGGCTCAGTGGGGAGTGAGAGTCCTTCAATTACTCTAATTGGTCCCCATCTAAATGGCAGAGGACAATGCTTAGGTAATGAATACTCTAGCATTCACAAAAGTGACCTGGTGAGGCTGTGATCCAAATAACAATGTATTTCAGGAATATGCTGCATCCAATTTTTAGCTGGAATTTAGTCACCTTAGCTCTGTAAATAACAGATCAAAAGTTCCTGTTGACACGAGTCATGGTAGATCTTGTTTTCAGCGTATCCCTGTGACAAGAACTTGTGGATGTGAGTTTGGTTATTCTTACTTTAAGCTGTGCAGCATTATTAGAAGCAGTTATTGCCGTTTACAGTGCAATATGGCAAACTACCATGATCCCTCCAAACCTTGACCTCAGTAAGCACTTCGCTCAAGGTGACTGCTGATGATAATTTAACTAACTTCTTGGCCCCTGCTGGGAGTGAGCTTCCAGAATATCACCACTGGATGTTAGTGGGATTTTCATGACCTGTACCTAAACCCAGAATAGATGACCCAGCTCAGACTCCCTACAGCCTCATTTCTCCTGAAACCCAGTCTTTTGTGCCAAAATCTATCCATCCTGTGTTCTTGAGTGCAAGAAAGACAACAAACTCTGGTGAATTTAAAGAGAAGGAATTTGTTATAAGAGGAACGGGTAGGTCATGGGATCAGTGAGATGCCTGGAAAACACAGGCTCAGACTGCATGCAGTACAGTGTCTCAGGAAGGCTACGGGGGGACACAGCCAAGGGGACATGCAGAATAATCACAGCTATGCCTCTGGTAGAACCACCACTTGACAAACACCACCAGAGCTGTTTGAACTCTGTGCTTCCTTTAGGAACTCCTCAACTTTCATTTACTATTTGAATTGTTCTCTTAAGAGACAGAGTCCTGGGTGAGAGCATCTAATTCGGCAAGTCCACCCCACACCTCCTTCTGTGGCTGCAAATGATTATCCCTTAAATACAAGGTCTAAGGACATTATCTTACCACGAGAAGACAAATTTGTACTTAGACACTAGCAATAAGCAGAAACAAAATAAATTAGATAATACATTATTTCATATACAATGAAAAACTAAAATATGTTTAAGATAACATAAAATATACAGATCTTATGTGAGGAAAAACACAACATTTTACTAAATGACATAAAATAACATCTGCATAAATGGTGAGATAAACCATGCCCTTAGAAGGGAAAATTGCCAGAATAAAAATCCCTAAAATCTTATGAAATTTTATCATTAAATCCAAATAAAGCACAATAAATTTTTTCAGTTTTTTCCATGAACTTTGTAAGCTAATTCTGTAATTATACAAAGAAATGAGGAACAATTACCAGGATAATTTTGAAAACTAAAATGGTGGCAAGGAAATCACACTACTAAATACTAAAAATAATTATAAAGGTACAGAAATTAAAATGGTATCATATTTGCCAAAAAATATAAAGTTCTAGCAAACAAATGAATGGAACAGAATTCAAGTCCTGAAATTCTTTTGTATATATGGAAATATAAGTTCTAACAAGTATTATTTCAAATCAATACTTGATAAATTTTGGAAGCAATCTGCTAACAATTTGGGAAAAGATCCCTATCTCACACCATTTATAAAAATAAATTCTACTTAAATAAAACATTGTAAAATCAAATAGAAAAAATGAATATATTTTCACATGTCTTAGAATGCTCTTAAACAGGCACTGCAAAAACAAATGTAAAAAGACTGATCTATTTGATAACCAAATTAAAACTTCTTTTCGATGCAAGACACCACCATTCATGTTAAAGGAAGGGCTATCCTGGGAAAACAAGGTTTTCTATCCAAAATATTGAAAATATATAAGGTGTAGACATAAAGAACAATGAACCCAACAGACAAAAGGTGAAAGTTTATGAGTAGGCAATTTAAAAAGAGAAAAAATTCAAATGATTAATAGAACATATAAAAGATGCTTAATTTCCTTAAAAACAAAATAAGATAGCAACAGGATATCATTTCTCACCTACTACTTTGTAAAAATTAAAACGTTGTTAAGGATGTGGGTAATGGGGACCCTCACATCACCCTCACAATAATAGAAATATATGCAGCAGTATGAGGGCCAATTTGAGAGTGTCTATTAAACGTAAAATGCTTAAACCTCCAGAAAACCTACGTTTTTGGTATCAGCTCTAATGAAACACTGATTTATATGCACAAAGGAATATAAACAAAGGTATTTATTACAGCAATGTTTGTAATAGTAAAAAAAAGAAAACAATCTCAATGCTTTTTTTCAATGAAATTACTAAATATATTACAGGTCATGCTTGGTAACATAAACAGCAGATAAGCTATTGAGTGAAAAAAGCAACTGCAAAAGAGCCGTATTTCTATGTATTAATTCATATAAAATGTTGAGAAACTATTTATTGAGTTAATGGAATGATCACTTCTAGAGAGGACAATGGAATATATGATAGTTAAAAGGTACTTTCAATTTATTTCTGATGTTTTAATATTCTTAAAATGATCACATATTCATTTATGACTTTTAGAATTTAAAATAATATTAAATTTTGAAAGTTTTCTTGATTTAATTGCTGAAGGAAATAGCAAGATTTATTAATAATTACACTACAGTCACCAAGGACATCTGCTTTTACACATGTAAAAAAATGAGCCATGTATACAAGACTAATTTTCCCAATGAAGCTGAATAAACTTTTCCATAATAGTTGAAGGAAAGATTCTCACATGAATCTTTGAAATATGGGATGTGATACATTTCTTTGTATAATTGATAATGTCAATTAAAGACCATTTCTATCACGTTAAACAGTTAAGCAGCAGATCTCAACAATCTATCAACTATCTTTCAGGACCAAAAAAATGCACAATATTTAACATACATGGTAAGATGTCAAGATTTTTTTTTTTTTTAAACCAAGACCAAACAAGGCTCCAAATGGTTTTATCCCCAAGAACCTGACTTTCCCCATTTGATTATTTTTTTATTCATAGGATAAATAAATGTATGAACAATTTTGGAGCAAATTTTTAAAAACCATATCCAAATGTAATGAAATACATTGCAGAGTTGAATGCAAAAGCTGAGAGAAGGGGTCCACCCACTGGGTTTCCACAGAGAAAGATCAGCTGTAGGAGCATCGGAGAAAATTTTGAAGGTAGTTTTCAGTAAGAACTCGTTTTATCATTCCTGTGTCCATGCTTGATCCAAATATTCATAACCGTATGCTACAATCACCAAATACTTGCTACCATTTCAATGCCCTTCTTTACATTAAGCTTTCTTGATTTAGCAGAAATAAAAAGTTAATAACTATCTCCATGTGCAATGCTACCTAAAGTTTAAGCTCACTATCATCAAGCTCAACAAACAAATTGTGATAAAAGGTTTGCAATAGATTATCTAAATCTGGGGTGGGAAAGTATTTTCTATGAAGAGCCAGATAGTTGACTTGGGTTTCGTGGAGCATATGGTTTCTGTCACATTTACTAAATTCTACTAAATTCTGCCATTGCAGCAGAAAACCAGCGTACATATACAATACCTAAATAAATGCGTGTAGCTGTGTTTCAATAAAACTTTATTAATGGACACTTTATTAATGAACACAAAATTTGAATTTCCAATGATTTTCATGGGTCACAAAGTAATACTTGTCCTTTTTTGAAGCCATTTAAAAATGTAAAAGCCACTCTTAGCTCACAGGTCCTGTGAAAAAGCAGGAGGCTGGTGGTATTTGACCTTGGGCTACATTTTGAGCACCCTTGCTCTGAACTTCAGAAAATGATCATTAAAGTTTAAATTATGATTTATTTCCATTGATTACACAGTGATAAATTTTTTCAATTTGTCCAAAATGAGTAGTTCCCAAGTGGGTCAATTAATACATCGCCAGTAAAACACAAAAATAAATGCTGCTTGAATTGTGTGGCCTTGGGTAAGTTTAGTTGCAAAAGGAGGATTATCATTGTATTTCTCTTCACAGAACTTTGTGATGAATAAGGGGCATGGAAATAATCTAGGACAGGGGACTGGTACATAGTAAGAGTTCAATAAATGATAGGTTATTAACAGGCTACCTGGGAGTCTCTGATCCCATAGGCAAGCACATCCTTAATGTGAAAACAGATGCTGGTAGCTACAACCAGCAGATTCCTGATATTCGTATCCCATTGGTATCAGCCCAACGGTGAGAAGGATGCAATTAAACATTCAAATCATCCAATTCTCCCAATTCTGGCTCTCTGCTCCTCAGAAAACATCCTCAAATAATGATGTGGCTGTTCGTGTAGCCCATTTTCAGTTAGTGTCAGGCTCTGCTATACTACTGTGGTATTGTAAAGACCCATTTTTGCAAGTAGTTGTTAGCCTAGTTCATGAAAGAGCACCCCAAGAGTTGAATCCACCTGTGGGATCCTAAAGATGCAGTTGAGGGCTGAGCGGCAGACCCTGAAACTTGGAAAATTCACCAAGGTAACGAGAGACAGTCATGGTCATGAAGACCTCTTATCACCATCCTGGTATCATCGTCCCCATGTCGAGGCTCAGTAAACTGTCCTTGCTATATGAGCTTCCCCTGGGTCTGGGCTCTTTCTGCACTCCAGGTCCTCTGCCAGGTACTAGAAATTCCCACGTAAGTGTCTGCAAAGTGCTAGGTGATGAAGTATGGAGAGTCTTTTGTAATCACATCACATTACAAGGCAGCTAAAATAATATTTTAACTGGAAAGAATGAATTTTTAAAGGGACGATAAAGAAAATAAGTAGGAGAGAGGGAGAGATATTATCTTTACACCAACACCATTAAATCTGCTTTAGTCAGAAATACTTATTAAAGCACCAGTAAACTCCTCCTATTTAAGATTTTTTTAAATACACATGGTATCCATGTAGAAAACAGCAAACTCTTCAAGTGTGTTATTGGCTTGCGGTTGTCAACATGAACCTCAGCTGTCTTTTGGGGCATCCTTCTAGACTCAGGGAAATTGCACTGCACTGACTAATGACCAATTTCTGGCAGAACGTGGAACGCTGTGCCTGATTCACAGAAATTCTCATTAATGCCTTAATCTTCCTCCTGCAACCTGATTGCCTCTGCAAGCCTTCTTAGCTAATGTACTTCTCAACTAACGAGCGGGCAGTGAGGATTTTTGGTGAGATTTTCATGATAAACGTGTTTCTAATTTTTTCCTTTAACATATATATACATACATATATACATATATATTTTTTTTTCTTTTTCTATGCAAGACAAATGCATTTAGCCCACAAGGAGAGCTAAATACTCTCAGAGTAACCGACTCATTCAGCGGTGCTTGGCTTCCCCAGCTTGTCAGCGGCAGGTGACATTTAGCACAGGCTTTATCTCAGTTGTGGTAATTACTGAGCTGACATGAGTTCTCATACGCTGCACAGATTGTTTTCAGCGGATGTAACCAAGCAACTCTGCTTTCTCTTATCTGGGTTTTAAATTGTGGCATTACACACACACACACACACACACACACACACACACACACGAGTTTAATGTCATTTTTATGGAAATACTCACTCTTTGTTGCTATACTGATTCATACCATGAGGTGATGGACTGGGATATCCTCATTGTATGCAACTTGGGCATTACATGCTGGCAGCGGATCCTATTAGCAGAAAGGTTATTGTTATTGTAATGTATCTCAGCAGTGTACCAAATGCTACTTTAATGATGTAATTAATATGCTTGGATTTACCATTTGATGTTCTCAGGCACCAATTGGGTTATTGATGGCATAGCAATGATTATGTTTTAAAAAAAAAAAAAATTGGTGAGAGCAGCATTTTTTTTCCCTCAGATAAGTTGGAATGGGAAAAAAATGTTTTAATAAAGGAAGTCAGGTTCCCTCACCACCCTTAATTATTTGTGTCAGACATATCTTAAGTGATGCAGCAACCTTCCAGATAATTCTTAAATTCAAACAGCTTAACATTATTTATATTTAATCAAACCACTTATCCTGAAGATTTAGATAAGAGAAAAATAAGAGCCTGGCCCTTTACTATTTTCAGTTTAAATTGATATTCTCCTATTTCCAGACTCTAGAATTACTGTGGCCAGTTAGCAATTATATTACAAAAAAAAAATACGTAATTGTCCAGAACCATAGTTCAAAACATGTCAGTTACATTAGCTTTGCTATAAACTCTAACTATATAAATGTTCAAACTTTCATTTAACCGAGTTGCGTGACCAGACATCATGCTGTTTAATGGATCGAGACAAGAAGTAGAATTACTAATAATAAATTACTACATTGCAGATCATGAAATATATGCAGGCTTCAGCCCAAGAATTCTGAGTGAAGCAATACACTGATGGCAGTAAGTTTGAAAGAGGCTCAGGTCAGATCGGGGCTGAAGAGAAATGATGAATGAGAACCTAGCTCATCAGAGGAGAGTTGCCCAGTGCTGCTGTGACAGAGAGAGAGAGAGAGAACGGACGAACTTGGGCATATGACTTATGAAAACTGTTTCATTTGTTAAGGAAGAAAAAAGAGAAAAAACATCTCAGAGGAATTTCTGAGACCTTTAAATGTTATAATAAATGTTGGATGATTTGAGGTTGAGCCAGATTGTAATTATGCAAAATAAAGCTTTCTGTTAAGTAGCATTTCCATAAGAAATTTTAACCTCTGGCATTTAAGCAGGAAGGCGAGGGACAAGGTGCCATTGTGAATAAATGTTAAACCTGAGCAAGATAGAGACTTATCAAAAATATTGAAAAGAACTTTCTAGCCTGCGCTCAAATTCCATCAAGGGATTAAATATATTGCACAAAAGTCCCTGCCACTTAGTATGCGGAGCAGGAGGCGAAATAAAAATACTAACAGTGAACCTCATAGAGTACTTTCAGTTCATTAAGAGGGATGCTGTCTTTTGATGGAATTTACCTACATGATGTAAGTCACTTGACATGGCAGCTGTCTTTTAAGTTTGCTTTGGCTCATGATATCATTTTCCAAACAACTGCATGCTGATTGGAATTAAAATTCCATTCACTTGACACGGGATACTGTGTCCAGCGGCAGTTTATTTCAATTCTTACGTCAAATGACAATGGACCTCGTGATTATAGGTGATGCCCTAGCCTCACGTTTCTATCCCAACGCACATGTTCACAATGCACAGAAAGGGAGAACTTTTGTGCTCTTTCTCTCAGTGTTTCCTCTGCCCACAATGGGAGGAAACAGGATGATCTGGACAAGGAAGAGAGAAAGATTTTGAATGGGAAGAAAACCTAGGTTCCGATGCTGGCTGGCATTCTACCACCTTCCCAGTCTCAGGCTCCTTCATTCTAGAAAGTCATTGATATTTGCCACTTCCCTCCCCCCCTGCGGAGTGGTTAGCAAATAATCCTGCTGATATGTCTGAAATCTTTCCAGGGAAGCCTTGATATTCCTAGAAAGAGTTATCACTGAAGCTGAAGCTCAGAAAACCTCCTCACAACCATTCCCCTCATAAAACATCGCCCCTCTTTGAAAAGCGAGTTTCAAGCTGAAGCAAAACCACCATAATAACTGGGCTGGAAACTGAATCCTTCCACTTCCTTATAGACCACAAGAGACAGGCCAACCATGCTGTAAGGATCCTCCCAGTGAGATGAAAGAGAACAGACCCGTCCCACAGCGTCCACCAGGCCAGGGACACGAACCATCAAGGCACAGCTGTGGGCTGGCTTTGGAAAGTGACCCTGTCTCACCGCCCGTCACTTAGAGGTCATAATATTTTAGTGGCTCCTCTCTCTGAAGAGAATAAAACGTGCAGATTGTTAAAGAGAATGAAAGTTCCGTTTAAAGCAATGGAGTGGAAGGAAGAATAAAAGGGAGCTGATGAGAACCAAATGTCTCCCATATGGTTCTGCACTGAGCTGCTGGAGGGCCGTATAAAAAATTAATCCAACTCATATAATTTTGCTCAAAGCCAAGTATGTGCACGTAATGAAAATGCAACTCAAACATGACACATCTGGGTTTTTGACAACATTGTGGGATGCAGCGTTAATCTGCCTTAATAATTGATTCTTTGGCTTGCAATTTATTGTGTTTTATTCCCTTTCATTTTAGGACCTGACAGAGCTGGGAATAGATGTCTCTTCCTATCTTAGAAAATAAAAAGGATTATGAAAATTTACCGTCCCTCTAAGTGATACCACTTTCTTATATATGTGTACTCAGTGATTACAGTTTTTGCATGTTAAGAGAAGAGATGAATTCTTCTTAGAGGTAACAAAGCTTGGTGATCTATTGATGGAACACTCCACGAAGTTCACGTTGTTTTCTGCCCTTATTTTCACCTAAATGGTTGGGATTTTTAAAGAGATGCTCTTACAGATAATTTCAGTAAAAACAAATGATGGAGAGAAGGGGCTTGAACAACAGCAGATGTGGAAGCAGGACCATTCGGAAGGGCACCCTGACCCCGATTCCATTTGTCTTTCTCTGGAAAACATGCAGAAGGAAATGACTCAAGTCACGGCATGAACAAAGTGAACCACTCAAGGCCTATATGCCAAACCAGAAAGGACACAGAGCCACACACAGACACAGGATGGTTGGACACTAACGTTTGCGCCAATCCACTCGACAGACTTGTATTCATCTTTGCTTTCTCATTGAGCAGAATGATGCTAAAGACATCGTGGCCCTTGATGAGGTCAAGGTGGCATGGTGGCATGCCCACCATTTCAAACTTAGTTCCTAGGTACTAGAGATTCAGAACTGATGAGACCCAAGCCCTGTCTTCAGAGTTGGCACGTCTGGGCTAAGAGGCAAGTGCAGAACACTGGGTCAGTCCACTTCTAAGGTTCCCATGGGGTGTAGAGGCAATAGGAGACATTCGGGACATCTTCGATTCCTAACCCCAGTGAGCTGATAATAAGTGGTTGCTGTGACTGAGGTGGGACAGAAAGAAACTTTCATATGGCCCCGGGCTCTGAGGAAGCCAGTCCCCTCAAAAGGGCCCGGCAGGAGTATAAGAACTGATGGAACACTTGAACAGATTTACCTCAGAAACAAAATAACGAGTCAACAACAAATAAAAAGTGTGAGAGCCCGGAATGAGAAAAAAATAGGGAGAGGCACTGCCTAAAGAGTAGGCTGAGAACACAGTTTCTAGAGGACCCATGAGAGAAGACCAGGAAGCTAGAGACCTGGTGAGGTAGGGATATTAGCGATGGGGAAACGAAAACAGCCTCTTACTGTGGTCTGCAAGCACGATTCCTAGAAAGATAGAAGGTCCATAAAATATCTAAAAATCACTCTGATCAGTGATGGGCTAAGTGGTAAAGATGTGGAGCAGACTACTTCATCCAGCAGCTTTCAGGTTCCTACAGACAGCCCTTCATTCCCATCTCTGCAGAGCTGCATACTGTCTGAGCCCCAACCCAGAGGCAGAGTTCATCCCCCTGATTATAGAAGCTCTGGTTGGGAACCCCCTGGGGCACTGAGGTACATGTATTACGATCTATGGAGACTTTGTAAACGATTCTCTTACACTTCACGTTGTTCTGTTCCTGAGGCACAAGGCCTGTGGTGGGGACAATGAAGAGGACAGGCAGACAAGGAGGGTACTGCAGGCTTTGCAGAACTAGTTTGTGGAGAGAAGGCAGGGGCCAGGCTGAGGGCATTTCGTCCTAAGAGTGTTTGTGAGAACTGAGTGGTGACTGGCTAGCCAATGGGTCTGTGAGTCTCTAGGAGGCAACTGCCGGTCCCCAGAAATAGTTTAGGGTATTTTCAGGATGCAATAAGAACAAGCGGCTTCATTTTTATAAAAAGCTTGCTGGTTGGGGCACCTGGGTGGCTCAGTCGGTTAAGCGTCTGCCTTTAGCTCAAGTCATGATCCCAAGGTCCTGGGATGGAGCCCCACATGGGGCTCCCTGCTCTCTGGGGAACCTGCTTCTCCCTCTTCCTCTCTCTGCTGCTCCCCTTGCTTATATGCTCTCTCTCTCTGACTCAAATTAATAAATAAAATTTAAAAAAAAACTAGCTAGTAAAAACCGGTGACTTTGGGGTACATTGTGATTATCACCGATAATATCTATATCTGTGGTCATGCTTCTTCATTCCCCTCGACTCTGACTTCCTCGCTTCCTCTCTGATATTCATCTCCTCCCCAAAGATCTTGGGCCTTTCCTCAGTTCTGGGGCAGGTGGGAATATTTCACTCTGGTGGATCTCTACATTCTTATGTGCATTTTATTGAAATCAGACATCAACTCGTTTTTTTCTTTGTAAAACATTTCCATTTTCTTGATGTTTTTGAAATTATCCAATTGGTACATGCTTACTGTAACAAATCAAATAATACAATAAAAGATGCAAAAAGGTAATGCTAATCATCTCCCTCCTGCATAGGCTCCAAAGCTCTAATCCCACCCCATTAACATATATGTACTTTGCAACTTGCTTCCTTCACCTAACAGTGTAATTTGTGTAACCTTACAAATCAGCATTCATAAGTCTAAATTTATTTCTCTGATCTAATCATGCACCATAAAGTACATTTTCTATAAATAGGTTCACACCATTCATGGTGAATTTACAACTATATATTCAGACGAGGGCTACCCTTATAAATGTTATGTGGCTTAATATATTTTCCCATAGTGAACACATCTATTTCATATTCAACCACATGAAAAACAGAATAAAACAGCACCCTTAGAAGTTCCTTGCCCCCTCACAATCACTACCCTCCAGCCCAATGTTTACTATCTTGACTTTTAACATCATAGTTTTCCCTTTTTAAAAATTTATTTAAAGGAAATCATCAGTATGTATGCTACTGTGTTTGAATTCTTCCATCCAACAATGTGACTATGAGTTTTAGCCATATTTCTGCATATAATGTGCTCCTTTCCTTAGTGTACAGGAGGCTAGGAAACAAATATAACACAATTTGGGTTGTATTCAGTTTAAGAAACGATGCTAATAAGGCTGCTATGGGCCCCCAAATAGGGACACCTCCCCAAAACCAGTCTCTTACACATCAAAAAGAAAAACCTTCTCTTTCAGAGTTCTTGTTTCTGCCGCTAGCTAGCATCAAGGGTCTGATTTGAAATTCAAAGGTGAAGTTCAATTAACTTATTTTTCTGAGCATTCCTGGATTACCAAGGACAGTGTGGGTGAAATATTCTAGTTGCCTGGACAGAGAGCTAGAGCCTCGTGTTTCAAAGAAGCAAGTGTAGGTCAATGGAAGACACTGGAAGCCTCTGGCAAAACCTCCAATAACGTTCTACAGCAAGAATGTCTCAGCGACCAAGAACAGTAAGAGTTAACTATTGCTCTGTGTCTCAGGATCCAATCTAGAGGCTGGAAGTCGAGTAGAGGTGATAGCCAGAAAGACCTAGGAAGAATTAATGAAGAATTTCAATTTGTTCCTTAAAAGATTAAAAAAAAAAAAAAAGAACACACGGAGTTGGTAGGAAAGAAAGACAAACTGTAGGAAGGAAGAATGGAGCAGAAAACTTAGAAAGGGGAAGAGCGATGAAAGGAAGGAAATAGTTAACAGATTTTTCAAGAATAGGAATGGATATAGGTATAGGTGGTCAAAAGGTACAAACTTCCAGTCACAAGAAAAGTAAGTCCTGGGGGTATACAGTATTCTGACTCTACTTAACAATACTGTGGTGTGTATTTGAAAGTTACTTAGAGTAGATCTTACGAGTTTTCATAATAAGAAATAAAATTTTAACTATGTGAGGGGATAGGTATTAATTAAACTTGAGGTCATCATGTCACAATACATACATAATCAAATAATGATGTATATTTAAAATTAATACGTTATACATTAAAAATAGGAATGTATCAATCGAACTTTGGGCAGTTCCTATGGCTTTTGGTTTGTTTGGGATTTTTTAAAGATTTTATTTATTTATGTATGTATTTGATAGAAAGAGAACAAACACATAAGCAGGGCGAGGAGCAGAGGAAGAGGGAGAAGTAGGCTCCCTGCTCAGAGTCCCATGTGGATATGGAACTCAGGACCCTGGGATCATGACCTGAGCTGAAGGCAGACCTTTAACCCACTGAGACATCCAGGCGCCCCGCCGCTTGCTTTGACTATGCTATTTTTTGTATCACTATATAAGCTGATCTTCATTATTCAGAGATTCCATATTTGCCAGTCACCTACTTGCAAAAATATATTCATAACCCCAAAGGGAGCAATAGAGGTATTTTCACAGTCACTGGCAAACATTCATGCAGTAATGAAAACCTTGAGTAGCAGGAAGCCTACATTCCTAGCTGAGGTGGAACAAGGCAATGGCATTTTTTATGTCAGCTGTCATTGTAAACAAGTGTCCTTTTCACCAACTATTTAGTGGCACATTTTCTCATTTTTGTGCCTTTTGCTGAGTCCACTGTTTAAAACGGCTCCCAAGCAGAGCACTGAGGTACCGTCTACGGCCCCTAAACCTGAGAAGGCTGTGATGCGCCTTACAGAGGGAAACACTGTGCCGGAGAAGTTTCGTTCACGCATGAGTTATAGTGTGGTTGGCCATGAGCACAATGTTAATAAATCACAATTTATATTAAATAAAATATTTTATGTGTTTTATAAATATAATATGTATGATATCAATATAAATTAAATGATACATGTGTGTTTCCTTAAACAGGAACACGCAGAAAACAAGGTTATGTAGTATCTGTTGGTGAAAATGTTAGGACCAACAAAAGGCTTGCAGGAACCTAAACCTATTGTTTCTCCAACAAGCAATAATCCAGTTTTTGCTAATTCGGTGTTCACAGTGACTGTATACTATTAAAACAAAACAAAACAAAAACAAGAATTGCCTGGATTTAATATTATGTGCTGCATGCGAGAGTCTCAGCAGAGAAATTTTACCCCTCTCTGAATAGAGACACGAGTGTAAATTAGGAAGAGATAAGGTTGCACTCCAGCTCACACAGGTGCATCCCGGGATTGCAATCTTGGACAGCGTGATGCTTGAACATCAGTTCTGTACGCATAGGAAAGCAGCTAGCCAGAACTTGATACTGACAGGCAGTTAAAACATGCTTTTGTGTGTTCAAATAACCTCTTCAGTATGATCACATCTTTATCTAGAAGATGAATGGTGTGCCAGCTATCAATCTTGGGGGAACGTTATCAGCATAAGAGTGACAATATCTAGAAAGTGTTAAGAATGTTTTTAAAAGAATTGCATTTTCATGGACTTGTTCATTATGGCCAAATGGAATATGATAAAATAATATTCAATTAAAATTAGAACATAACATGTTATATATGTATCCCATCTTTGAAACCAATTATGTGATTTATATCCATCCATCCCTGAAAAATACATAATTAAGAACAAATGCTTATCTTTTTTACTTTTAAAATGCATAACGGGAATACACAAATAGCCAAGCATACAAAGAGTAGCATTATTTATACCAAGTTCTGCAGAAGCACAGAATCTAGTGATTGTGCCACAAGGTTTATGGCATCATCAAATACAAAATGAAGGTCAAAAATGAAATGAAAAAAATGTAATGTAGAAATGAAACTTCAGCATAGGACCAGTTCTGCCTCTGAAGAATTCATTAAAGTAGCATGCTCCAATTTTTTTTTTTTGCTTATTTTTGCATTAAAATCAGACTCTAAGACAAACCCACGAAATAATATGCTAAGATACTATTCAAGGGATGACATTGCCCATTGAATACCATTTAGCGCGAATCAGTGGTAGTACTATTAATTTCTCCTATTTGAATGCATGCTTTAGCTAGTACATGACCCATACCACGAACATCAGTTACACCCCAGGGACCAGACATTAACAGCATACGCTACGAGTGGTTTATTTTACAATTGCTGTGAAATAAAAGCTGATGGAAATGAGCCACTGGTGAATTACTTGCTAGCAAAAACAACAATATTTTTATCACTACTGAAAATTCCCTCCCCAAAGTGGGGGGGGGGGGCAGAAGTTTTATTGTATTGTTCACACAGAAACAGAGAGATGGAGGGGGTCTGGGGAAGTAAACCATTAAGAGTCTGGACTTATTTATCTGCAGTTAAACAGAATATACTTTAGTAGCTGAGATCCTTTACCACAGTTAATTAAAGCATGACTTGGACAAATGGACACACACAGAACACGCAATGTGATCATGCAAATAAAATTAAAATAAAGAATTATTTCCAAATAAGCTACAGTCAGTTAGGTCTATTCCTCACGTAAAGGAAACATTAATATGACTTCAATCTTTGGATATAGGTGATCTTTCCAGAGCTATATGGGCAAAGAAAATGAAAATCTCACAGCAGCTTTTTCACAGAACTAATTTATCCCTGGTTGTTGCTATTCTTGTTGAGGTTGTTATTATTTCTCATTTAAGAACATTGCTGCTTCTTGCATATCGCTTTTCTATAAAACTCAGTCAATATCGGAAATATTTATGTTTTCATAGAAGATCCCAAATAGACCCAGATATTTTACTATACTTATAAAATATATAAGGCTAACTCAATGTAATCCAGACCTTGTCTGCATTGAAAAGATACACTTGATTTATTTAAATACAATGTCCAAATATAATATCAATTACTCCCAGCTCCTTGTTCTAAATTGGATTTAATCTGTTAACCTCTCACCTTCCTTTAAAGAGAGTCAAAATGAAGAATCGACATGAAAGAAAATGGAGTTTGCAAGAATAAAATGGCACAATGGAATACATTGAAAGCAAGTCGACCTGTTAATTATCCTGCTTACAGGTTTACACACACACACTTTTGTCTATGATTAACTGGATTGTACAGCTGTTGTTCCTTTTGCTGAAAGGTTTGACCTTTTGCTTAAGTCCAATCTAACACAAGGAAAGCATTATTCATCTCTCTCCCCCTCAAAGTCTAGATGCAGATTTGAAAATGTTATTTATTGTCTGACTGTTAGTCTTTAACGTGCGGCAGTTACTACTAAACGAGACAGCTGGCGGCATCATCGACCTATCCTTCACTGCCCCCAAGGCCACGCATACCTAATTCAAGGATATCAGATAATGGTATGTGGTGTGATTTACATGTAGAGAATTCCGAATTCATTGTGAACCTATTTATAACTACAGCACCTTCGATAGGGAAGATGATTTAATAGAGGCTGTAAGGGGTTTTCTGACAAGAGGCATTAATATTAGAACCTTTTCCCAAGCGTTGCAAACAGTGGTGGGGGAGGGGGCGGAACTTGCTGGAGTTATTTTTCATGGGCGACCCTTTTTCTGTTCATTAGCACTTACATTCCTGGGGTTGGGAAGCCACTGTTTTAACTCTAATTTGTACGTAATGAGCATATTCAATGCAAGGAGACTCTCCTTCATTAACAAAGCTGAAAAAAGGCCCGTAAACTCTGATGAAAAAGGACATCTAATCTCATGGAAATTTAACCAGTCCAGTTTGCAGATGGTATTTGGAAAACCAAGGGTCTGCTCTCTAGAGATGGTCAAGGTGGATGATCAAGATTCTGTAATGTCTTTTCAAAAGAGTTAGAAACAGATGGATGTCTTAGCCAATACGCCTCCTTTCAATAAAACTAACTCTAATGGATGAGGCTGCCTCTGGGTATTGCTAAGAACATACAAGCAAGTCTATTTGCTTACACAGACACTGCACTGCCAATTACTTCTGAAGGCATTTTGGGATGGTTCAAGCATTAAAACAAAACAAAACAAAACAACAAAAACAAACATGACACTGTTTACCTAATGGTCTCAAGAATTAACCACACGTTGGAAAACGCAGTTTAATGGAGCATATTATCAAAGAAGGCTTCTTTATTAATAAGTCTTCTGGTTTACAAGCAATGAAACAAATCAGCACCTTTGGAGGTGAATTAGATATTTAATTTTAAATGTAAAACCAGTGTTTTATTTCGAATAACAATTCTCACATAAAATGTAGCTCTAAAGACTAGAACTGGTTGCTGTTTACTTTGAAAAGCCTGTACACTGTAGCTTTGAGGGGCAAGTTTCATTTGGGGATAAAATATCTCCTCTAGATTACTATCAATTCACATTCACTCTCTAGAAACCTCTTGATGATGTAATGAATGGCTTTTACGTACCAGACTGGATTTTATTATTTGTTTATTATATTTAAAAAAGCAGACTCTGATGGCCAAATTGGAATTAACACTTTATTTTTATTTAGTTTCTCAGATTCATCATTCTAACCTGTCTAGAATTATTAAAAAATTAATGAATTAAAAATTTTCATTCATTGTTTATAACAAAAAGCATCATCAAGATGTCCTACAGTAAAAATAAAAGTAATTAGTGGGAAATAATATTCCTAGTACACCCATTATCCAAAATCCAAGAAAATCCAGCACTATCTCTGTTCATTGTGCGGTTTCTTGTTGTTACTGCACTTAATGCATATTTGAGGATCTTCATTCATTGCCTGGAATTACAGCAGTGCAGATAAAGCACAGAACTCTGACTATGCAAGTCCTGTTCTGTATGAATCAGTGGGAAATGAGACACCCCATTTCATTTGGCTCGTAACAATTGGTGACAATATGCTCTTCCTGAAAACCCAGGCTTGGATCTACTTCATGTTGTTTATAAACTATATTTTCAGTTGTATTTTTTTTTTCTGAAGTGGCTAAAACACAAAACACAACAAAGTCTATCAAAACTAAGGCAGATGGTATGATCCTATGTTCTTGGACTTACATGAAACCAAATGAAATCAGAATTCAGTTATTTTGGAGGATACAAATCCTATAGTGCAGATGCGTGAATGATTTCCTGTTTCCACTTATTAGTTTGCCATTAATCAAGTTACACTCAAGGCGTAGGGCAGTATATTCTCTCTTCAGGTTATGTCGTAGGGGAGAGGCGGTCAACAATGGCCTGTCAGCATTTGCAATAAAGTTAAGGGAGAATTGTCAAAGTGTGCGCTGAAATTTGGGATGAACATGTCATGAATTGAAAAATAACAACTGCTGACAGAAATATAAAGATAACTGAGGTTTTATTTTCATTAGAGTGCAGGAATTTGGAATATTTTCCTTGATGGTTTAAATAAAGTAGGGTGGTAATTAATCCTTACTCCCATGTTCCATGTACTTCCTAAACTCATCTCAAATGAGATACATGAAGTAATTTAGAAAACCACATACAGCCATAAACCATAAACAAGGAAAGAATGATTACATTTCTTCCAAATTTAACAAAGAAATATACCATTCCAAATCAATAACTAAACCTGGGGGTCTGAAATATATACATCCTGAGACTTACTATAGAGCCCAAGGAATAACCCTCTCAGAGTCTCAGAAGGTACATGTTTCCGAAGTAAAATAAGAAGGCATGTACTATTCTTGAATGAGAACTTGAAAATAAATTGTTTTCATGATGTCTAGAAAAATGTTTTATGCTTCACATTGCAAGAGCCATATTTTCAATTCTCCAATGACAAGTGGGTTCATTTCTCTCAAAGCTTGATACGTGATGTCAAGTAAAATAACTATTTTCAAAATTCTATTATTTTGCATTTAAAATATCAACTAGCTCTTCATTGGAGGGCCAAATATTTAGAAGAGTGGCTATTTCTGTTACAGGATAACATCACACATGGAGAGAAGCGACTACACTGTTCCTTCAGGCATTAAAGATGTATTGAGTGTTGGGGTGCCTGGGTGGCTCAATCAGTTAAGCATCTGACTCTTGGTTTCAGCTCAGGTCGTGATCTCATGGGTCCTGGTCTCATGAGTCATGAGATCAAGCTCCATGTGGGGCTCCATACTCAGCAGGAAGTCTTCTTGAAGATTCTCTCCCTCTGCCCCTCCCCTGCACGCGCGCATGTGCACATCCACACACACACACACACACACACACACACACACACTCTCTCTCTCTCTCTCCTATCTCTCTCTCAAATAAATAAAATAAGTCTTTAACAACAAAAAAGGCAGCAAGATTTCACATATAGAGTCTTAGACCCTTACATTCGTCAGGACCCAATAAATGATTATTGACTCTAATTCAATAGTTCTCACATAAGGGAAAAAAGGAGAGGTGCAGGGCAGGGATTTTGCTCCCCGGGTACATATGCCAATATCTGGAGACACTTCTGGATGCCACAATTTGGGAAGAAAAGTTCTATCAGTTGTCGCAACTGGGAGGGTAAGTTCTACAACCGTCTAGAGGGTAGAATCTAGTGGGTAGTGGGTAGGAATTATGATAACCCTCCTTCACACCCAGGACCGCCTCCACAACAAAGAACTGTTCAGCCCTAAAGATCACTAGGGTCAAGATCGAAAAACTCTCCTCTACTTGCTTGTTTTTCACCAAAAATTAAACATATAACATTAAATTTTCATTAATCCTTATAAAATTTGAGAGAATATCCCTTAACATTATGTCCCATTTCGGGGGGAGGGGGAACTAGCAACATGAAAATACTTACACTCACCTCCCAAGTAGATGCTCCTTCAGGGAATTATAATAGAAGAAAGGGACACTAGCTAATGCTCGATAGTGCCAAGAAAAGTGCTATCACTGTTAGTGGGAGAGAGTGGGTAGTCTGGATGTTTAAATGGCAAAGATCTTCAGCCATCATTAGTGTACTTAAGTTTGAGGTAAAACTCATGTTTAGAATAGTTAATGAATGCATGAAGTAAAAACTTCAAAAAGTACAAGAGAGTATTCAGTAAAAGTGAATTCTCTCTCCCACCCCTATCCCACAGCCACCCTTTTAATCTTCCTAGAAACAAATTTCATAGGTTCTTTTCCCAACATGTTCTGTGATTTTGGGGAGTGCTTCCAGTTATTCCTTTCGATCTAGGCAGTGAATACACATAGATGTCTAGCTACATCCCTATGACAATAGATCATGCACCACAGTTCTCAATTAAATTTTGCTTTCCAATAAAATATCTTGCAGGTCTATTATACCTGACTCATTTTTAATTGCTACATAATTAGAATTATGAATGAAAACAATGTAAAATATGAAATGGAATATGAACTAAATGAAAATAACCATATGAAAATAACCATATTAGCCAATTTCCTGTTAAATGTATTTAAGTTGTTTTCAATCTTTTGCTATTAAGAATAGTGCTACAATATTGGCACTGTACATAGGTCACCTCTTGCTTTTGTGATTATAACTATTATTTCTCTTTTTAAGATTTAATTAGGGGCAGAGAGGACGAGAATCCTTAAGCAGACTCCCTGTTGAGCATGGAGACCAGGGTGTGGCTCAATGCCGGGCTTGATTCCAGGACCCCAAGATCATGACCAGACCAAAAATCAGGAGTCAGACACCCAATCGACAAGTCACTCAGGAGTCCCTAACCATATTTCTTTCCATACAGAAGTGGCACTGCTTGTTAAAAGGATATATGTATTTTAAATTTTAATAGATACTATCAAATTGCCATATATATATGTATATACACACACACACACACACACATATATACATATATAATTTCTTTACACCCATGTCAATACCATTGCTGAAAAGCCCTTTGCAAATCTACTATATGAAAAAAATTATAATCTCATTTGAGGATGTAGAGAAAAGGGAACCCTTGGACACTGTTGGTAGGAATGTAAGTTGGTGCAGCCACTGTGGAAAATAGTATGGAGTTTCCTCAAAAAACTGAAAATAGAATTACCACATGATCTAATAATTCCATGGCTGGAAATTTATCCAAAGAAAAGAAAAACACTAATTCAAAAAGAGATATGCACCCCTATGTTTACCGCAATGATATTTACAATAGCCAAGATAAGAAAGTAGCCCAAGTGTCTATGGATAGATGAATGGGTAAAGACGATGTGCTACACACACACACACTAGAATACTACTCAGCCACAAAAAAGAACTAGATTGTGCATTTGCAACAACATGGGTAGACCTAGAGAATATTATGTTAAGTAAAATAAGTCAGACTGAAAAAAACAAATACCATACAATTTCACTCATGTGTGGAATCCAAAAACATGAATAAACAAATAAACCAAAAGCAGAAACAGAACTACAAGCACAGAGAACAAGCTGATGGTTGCCAGAGTGAAGGCGGGTAGAGACATTGGGCAAAATGGACCAAGGGAAGAGGGATGTATTGGCTTCCGGTTATGAAATGAATAAGTCATGGAAATAAAAGACACAGCATAGGGAATATAGTCACTGGTATTGTAATTGCATCATATGGTGAGAGATGGGAACTATGCTTGTGCAGAGAACAGCATAACATACAAAGTTGTAGAATCACTATGTTGTGTGCCTGAAACTAATATAACATTGTGTGTCAACTACACTCAAATTAAGATTATACTTTTAATTTTCATTTCTTTTATTATGAGGGCATTTTTATATATTTACATGGTTTAGATACATTTATACTTCCATACTTGATTATAACCTTGGCCCACTTTATGGTTAGGTTATTGGTTTTTTCCTGTTGGATGTTGACAAACTTAAAAATATTAACAAAACTGTCCGTTTGTAATATGAATTGCAAAGTTTTCCTTCTTTTCCCTTTGGCCACTTTTTAAAAGATTTTATTTATTTATTTGTCAGAGGGAAAGAGAGATTGAGAGAGGAAGAGAGAGTACAAGCAGGGGGAGTGGCAGGAAGAGAGAGAAGACCCCCCCACCCATCCCCCCACCTTCCCACCCCCGGCCAGCAACAAGCAGGGAGCCTGATGCAGGATTCTATCCAAGGACTCTGGGATAGTGACCTGAGCCAAAGGCAGACGCTTAACTGACTGAGCCACCCAGGAGTCCCTGTTTGTTTTTGATGTAGGGTATTCCTTCCAAATTTTTTTGAACTTACATCTTTTACTTTCCGGCCTCAGGATTTTTAAAAAAATCATATTTAGAATTACATTTTAAAAACATCTCGTGTCTTCTTCTATTACTCTTGTGGTTTTCTGTTTGTTTTTAACCTTTGATGCATTAGAATTTATCCTAGCTTACAGAGTCTGGATTTATTTTTCTTTAAGATAACAACTACCCTGGTATGCTAACAATGCCCATGGTTCTCCCCATTGATTTAAAATTCTATTTGATTCTTGTATTACTTGGCTCTACTGCTGGGTTTTCTATTCTGTTCCATAGAACTCTTTGTCTAGTCTTAGGCCAGCATTACATTGTTTAAATTATTGTAGTATAAAATGTTTTAATATTCAGCAGGAAGCAAATACATTCTTTCAGGTCATTTTTGCCTTTAGATAATTAACACAGGAAAGTTAAGCTAATACATATGTGTGAGAGATGAATAGGACTGCAAACAGCCTTTCCCCCTTAGGTTAAGAGATTGTATTCTCTCTGGAATTTCTCACTGAGAACTGGGCAACCAGCATATCAAACCTATACACGTTCACTCCAAAAGAATGCTCTCGCTTTCTACTCTTGTCCTTCTAAACCAACTTCAAGAATGAAAGTGAAGATAAAAGCCAGATAAGGAAACACTTGGCAAAAAATGGAAACCTATTTCCCTCCTCTTTCATGTGAATGGGTTGACTTTTCAAAGTCATTCGCCGGACATACTTGCTTATCAGGATGGAAGACGTCGTTGGAGGCAGAAATGATGAAAATCAAATGTGCTCTTGACGTAGGCACATCAGAGCCGTACACTGAGTGAAGTCTTTTCCATCTATGAAAGCAGACACTTGACCCAATCACTGCTTTCTTGCTATTATGTGTGCAATGAATAAAATCTGTTCAAACCTGCAGTCTGTGAAGTTATCTGCTGATAACTCTTTTATGTAAATGGAATGAAAGCATTTGAAAATCAACACAAGAATGTATATAGGAGTAATTGCTTAAGTGGCCAAATTTGATTAGACTCAACCTTGTGCTTTGTATTATATTGTATGAAACATTTACCACATACTGCCCCCAGGCTTGAAAATAATGGAATTCTGGCCAAAATTGTTATTTTTATGTGGTTATCACACTATTATTTTTTTTAAATGTAAGTCATAATGTCTGTAAATATCCCTAATGACCAGACTGACTAAACGTAATTAAATGTAAGCATTAACCTATCAGGTCACCGGTGTTTTTGTGGTTCAGGACCCCTTCCTTCAAGTATTCCTGGGACTTCCACAGAGGGATTTCACAGGTGCTTGAGAACAATTCCCCATCCCCATGCAGCCATGCTACCTTACGAGACTCAGCAGTTCCTTGCCTGTGGCCCCACTTAGTCCATTGGGTAAAGAAGACAATTTCCCAGCTTTATTGTTATTTTCTTTTCTTTTTTTTTTTAAGTTTTTTTTTTTTAAATTTATTTGACAGAAATCACAAGTAGGCAGAGAGGCAGGCAGGGGTGGGGCAGAGGCAGGCTCCCCGCTGAGCAGAGAGCCTGATGTGGGGCTCCATCCCAGGACCCTGAGATCATGACCCGAACTGAAGGCAGAGGCTTAAACCACTGAGCCACCCAGGCGCCCCTATTGTTATTTTCTAGGTTCCTGGATTTATCCTGTATTATTTCATTGGGTTCCACAGCCCTCCTGCCCTTGTCTCAGTAACTAAGTAACTGAGTAACTAAGTGACTCAGTAACTTATCCCGTGTCTGGTCTGAGCCCTTAGAACGCAGGAGGTTTGGGAATGTCTGAGATGAAATAAGAAAGAGTGTCTCTTAGTTTTGACATTTAACCCTATTATTGGGCACCCTGAGAATAACTTGGTTATTCTACAGGTTCACAGTTCCTTAAAATGCTCTTCTTCCTTTTTACTTTACTTTTATAGTCCTTATTTTTTACTGTAACCTGTATCTCTCACCAGAACCTAAACACACTCCTATAGAGTTAGCCAGGAGGTAGATTAATGTAATGGAACAATGCTATAATCACGATCTATACTTGCCTCCAGGAAAGAATGCATGAGGCAGTAGGTCAAGTTGATGAAGCTAGATCCTTCTTTCTTCCCTTGGGATATGTCCTCACCTGGGAGCCTCTCCAGCTCCCCCTTTAAATAGACTTTTGTCCCAAATAACTCATCAGCTTTGCCCAGATAGTTCTAAATTTCAGCCTCAGACATAGTGCATTGTCTTTCCTAGGAGGCTATGCAGCTGACACAAAAAGAACCTTCAAAGACTGTCTTAACAGTTTCCAAACACAGTCAGTTGTGCCTGAACCCTGAATACAAACAAAAGGTTGCAAGGGTTCTGGATATGCAGCCTGGTAAACTCAAATGGAGAGAAAGCAAGAAAGATAGGGAAAAAATTTCAAAATATGCTCTGAGGCTTTCCCCTTATTTGTAGTAGGATTTTGATGTATACAGAGACTGGCCTTAATCTCAGATATGACAGAGGAAGAAGTTTCAAAGGAGAAAACCAGGAAAGAATACACCAAAGGCCTTTTGCTGTTTTAAAAGAGACAGTCTTCCTAGCTGCTCTTTGATCAGAAGTCCTATCTACCAGCCCCAAACAGATGTAAAAACAAAGCCTTCAAATCATGTGGGCTGGCAAAACAGCAAGAGAAGATCATGAGTTTGTTGTTTTAAGAGAGACAGTCTTCCTCGTGGCACCCTGGTCAGAAATATTATTTACCAGCCCCAAACAGATTTTCTTTGATACTTCCTTCAAATCCTATAGATTGGCAAAACAGCAATAGAAGATTCTGGGTGATAATCACACCGAAAAGGTCAAACTATTAATACAAAGCCACCTATGGCCACGGAAAGAATGTTCAGTTGTGGCTACTGGTGAGTACAATCAAAGTGGCCAGGGGTGTTCAGCAGGAATAGCATAGGAAATATGACCCTTGATGTCACAGATCCTCTCCATGGCAATGGATTTATAGAAGTTGATCAGCTAATATATTGACACTCTAGCTATGTGGTCAGGATGGAAGTGCATCTTTAAAGAAACAGGAGAAATGTCAATTGGTTAACAAAACAGTGCTCTGCTAAGGCAAATGCAACATGCTGCAGAAAGAAATGTGCACAAGGAAGAGAACAAATACAATATAATGCATGGGACCACGGGAGCCCCATTTGCCACTTGCCCTTTGCCTTTGCCTTTGTTATTGCCACATAGTGCTGGTGTTAAAGATAGGCCCTGTGAATTATGAGGCTTATTGGTCCAGCATTTTTACATTTCCACATCTCAACCTATGCTATAGTGGGGCTCCTTGTCAGACATTCCCTACTTCATATCCATTCATACGTATACATTTGTCTATGGCTCCTACTATACAAAACCTCAGTCTCAGTGAACTCTCAGGTCCAACCACATGCCATGATGGAACCAGGCTCCCTCTCCTGATAATCTAGACCCTGATGTTAATCCTGAAACACCAGCCCAGGCACACCTGCATTACTGAGACTACCAAAAGCAAAAACTCTGGAAGGAGGCATAAGAGGTTAGAAAGTGACTATGAGGAAAGAGAAGTAGAGACACCAAAAAAATGGAGACTAAAGGCGCTGGTATAAAAAATCCTATAATACAGAGAGGAATACAGAGGAAGCCAATACAGAGGAAGCCTGGAGAAGGAGGACTCTGAAAGATGGGACAGCATTCCAGAGAGAAATGATGAGAATGGAGAAATGCATAAAAATAGATCCAGAAGGGACAGGAGATGTCTAAAAGATGCTTCAATAGCACAAACACTTGTTGACTAATGAGATATGGTATGAAAGGTATTATCAGTTGAAGATAAGTCTCATCTTAAACTTAGGCTCTGAGGTGGGTGGTAAGGCCATTAATGTGACAGGAAATTCAGAAAAAGATGCAAGTATAAAGACGGAAATAAAGGGGCACTTGGGTGGCACAGTTGTTGAAGCATCCAACTCTTGGTTTGGGTTCAGACTGTGATCTCAGGGATCTCTGAGGTCCAGCCGCATGTCAGACTCTGCATTCAGTGTGGAGTCTGCTTGAGGTTCTCTCCCCCTCTCCCTCTATCCCTCTCTCTCTCTCTCTCTCTCTCTCAAGTAAATAAATACATTTTTTTAAAAAAGCATGAAAATAAAATTTTAAAAGGATGTTATCTGCATGACATGCATGTAAAAAAAATTTTCTTTCTTCTGAGGCATAACAGTAGGATTGCTAGATAAAATACAAGATGCAACATTAAAACTGAATTTCTGATAAACAACAAATAACTGTTTAGTATAAGTATTCCCCCTGCAATATGTGAGGCATACATCAACTAAAAATCCCCTTGCTGTTTTCCTGAAATTCAGATTTAACTGGGCATTCTGTATTTTTCTTGCTAAATCTGCAAACTCCACTCAAGAGAAGGGGTTAAGATTAAAGATGTGTTATTCAAGTATGTATTAAAATTTACAGAGATAGGCAAGGGAACTAGAATAGCTAAACACTACTGAAAAAAAGAATATAGTGGAAAGAATCATGCTATTCAGTTTTAAGACTTACTATACAGCCGCAGTAATCAAGACGATGTGGTATTGGCAGTGAAACAGACACAGGTAGATCAATGGAGCAAAATAGAGAACCCAGAATAGACCCACGCAAATGTGTCCAATTGATGTTCGACAAGAGTGAAAAAAGCAATCCAGTGGATGAAGGATTGTCTTTTCAACAAATGGTGCTAACACTATTGGACGTCAATAACTGCTCCCCCACAAAACTATCCTTGACTAAAACCTTACATCACATACAAAAATTAATCAAAACTGGTCATAGATACAAAGGCAGAATGTAAAACTATAAAACTTTTAGAAGGGAACACAGGAGGAAATCTCTGCAGTGGGCTTAGGCAAAGAGCTCTTACATATGACACCAAAAGCACTATCCATAAAAAGAAATATTGACAGATTGGATTTCATCAAAATTAAGAGAAAAACCAAAACATTTATTCTTAAAGTCTATGTCAAGAAGTTGAAAAGGAAGTCACCAACTGGGAGAAAACATTTGCAAATCACGTATCCATCGGAGGACTCGTGGCCGGAATATACAAAGAACTACCTAAATCTGACAGTGAGAAAGCAAGCATTCAATTAAAAAATGGAGAAGTTGAACAGTTCACCAAAGAAGATATATGGGTGGCAAATAAACACATGTAAAGGTCTTCAATATTACTAGGCATTAGGGGAAAGCCAGTTAAAAATACAGGATACCATGGCACATCTATAACATGGTAATTAAATAGTGATACCATCAATGTAAAGAATCTGACTCACCCACACCTTGCTGAAGGCACCTAGCAATGGCACTGCTGGGAATTTGTCCAAGATAAGTGGAAACTTAGACTCACACAAAACCTACACGTGAACGATCAGCTTTTACATTTAAGAACTAAAATCTACCAAATGTCCTTGAACAGGTAAATGATGAAGTCATCTGTGGTACATTCATATGGTGGCCTACTAGTCAGCAATATAAAAGAAAAAATAAAGCTACGGACGCATGCAGCAACTTGGATGGATCTTAAAGGACATTCTGCTGAGTGCAAAGGCCAATCGAAAAAAGTTGTATATTGTACAATTCCATTTATATGGAATCTGTGAAATGAGAAAATTACACGAATGGAGGGCAGACATGTGATTGCCAAAGGTTACAGAAGAGGAGGGAAAATGTGAATATAAAGAGGCAGCAGGAGTTCCTTGTGTTGAAGGAATAGTTTTGCATCTTGATTATCATGCAGTCATATGAACCCATATATGTGATAAAATATGATAAAATTATACACTAAGACATGCAAAAAAGAAATGAGTGCATCAAAAAGGTGGTGAAGTCCCAGTAAGATCTGTAGTCTAATTAATCATCTGTGTCATTCAATTTCCTGGTTTTGATAGTGCACTAAAATTATGTGAAATGTGGCCAATGGAGACGCTGGGTGATGGGTATGTGGAACTTCTCTATTTTTGCAATTTCTTGTAAGTCCATAATTTTTTAAAGATTTTTTTTTTAAGTTGTGTTAGTCAGATAGGAGTGAGAGCACTAAGAGTGGATGAATTTATTCCAGGAGAGTGGCATGTATGATGAGAAGAGTTCTGTGAACAGACTCCTGGCCAGCAACATGCAGAGCCATCAAAGATATATCATAGAGGAAGAAGTCCCATCAGAGGAGATTGGGGGTCATGGCACAAAGGCCAAAGGAAAATAGATTTTCACATGCACGCACATGTGTGCGCTCACACACACGCAGGGGCAATCAGCAGTGTCGAGTTCCCTGGGGTTGCAAATAAACACTGAACTAGGAGTAGAGGGGCAAAAAAAAGAAGGATCTAATGAACTCTTCCAGGAAATTCAACAGGCAAGAGAAAGAAAAAGCCACACCCACAGATTCAGTGGGCATGAAGAAAGGTTAAACTTGACTTAGAGCAGAGAAAGATGGAATACTTAAAAATGAGGAGTCCTGTAGAGAGGAAAAGAGATTGCCTATTCAAGAAAAGGAGAAAAATAAATGATGGAGAGCATCACCCAAGAAGGGCCAAGGATGTGGGACCAAGTGCTCAGACTGAAGGATCAGCTCCACAGGAAACAAAGTCTAGTTCTCGTTCATAGGGACACACGACTGAATGAGATCAAATCAGAGACACAGATATTTGAATTTGGAAAGGATCACAGCGGGAAACAATGTTTGTGAGCTTTATGATTAATAACATACTTTACAAAACAATACAAACCGAAATTTTATGAATCAGAACTAAAACTGGCCATTACAATTATATTTCGCCTGGAGGCATGTAATTCTTATTTAGGAATCTGGTGAAGACAATTCCCTCCAGGCCATGATGACACAGGCTTGTTGAACATGCGCTGACTTATAATCCTAAAACAAAATAATGCTATGAGCCGTGCCTGGGTGGCTCAGTCATTAAGTGTCTGCCTTCAGCTCAGGTCATGATCCCAGGGTCCTGGGTTTGAGGCCCGCATCAGTCTCCCTTCTCAGCAGGAAGCCTACTTCTCCCTCTCCTGCTCCACCTGCTTGTGTTCCCTCTCTTGCTGTGTCTTTCTCTGTCAACTAAATAAATAAAGTCTTAAAAAAAAATAATAATGCTTCCCTCTATGTGCTTCATTAGTCTGAAATTTTTGAATACTTCTATACATAAGAATGTTAAGGTAAAACTCATTACATATGTAAATCATATTAAAAATAAATAGATTAGGACATCTGGGTGGCTCAGTGGGTTGGGCCTCTGCTTGCAGCTCAGGTCTGGATCTCAGGGTCCTGGGATCGAGTTCCACATCAGGCTTTCTGCTCAGCGGGGAGCCTGCTTCCCCCTCTCTCTGCCTGCCTTTCTGCCTACTTGTGATCTCTCTCTCTCTCTCTGTGTCAAATAAATAAATAAATAAATAAATAAATAGATTATGTATTAGAGTCTCAGAAAGCTCAGAATCAGTTTTTTTCTGAGGGAGATATTTAACACTAAGACTTATTCAATGATTACGTGATGATAAATTGCACTTACATAGGATGGCAAGCTTGTTGACATTACCCTTGTTTGAATTACTCCACTGGTCACCTATGCTTCTGACATGCCTTAGAGACCAGTGATGGTGGAGAAACAAGATAGTCTCCAGGGACCAGAAACCATGTTGTCAGTGGAAGCATCTGAAAGTCATCAAAGTACTGTAGAACAGTTAACAATATTTTATTGATGAAAGGGAAGACAAGAAAGGTGAATAACTGGTGGAGGGGAGGGCTTTCTTATTTTCATCTGTTTGGATCACAGCTTTGAACCACATTTTCTGCCTGAGTGCATCTGGTACCAAAGGTATCGGGGTCAAATGGGCTATGGTAGCAAATACACAGATGTGAGAGTTCTAGAAAGATACCCACTAGACTATTGACCATATTTATCTTTGAGTAAATATATACTTTTTTTTTTTTTTTTTAAAGAGAGAAAGAGTGCAGGAGCATGGGGGCATGGGAAGAGACAGAGGAAGATAGAGAATCTTAAACAGTCTCCATGCCCATTGCACAGCCCAGCAAGGCTCGATCTCATGACCCTGAGATCGTGACCTCATGAGTCAAAAGCAAAAGTGGGACACTTAACCCACTGAGCCATCCAGGCACTCCAAAATATAAATTTCTACATCAATTTAGCTTTTTCTCTAATAAACATGTGTTCATGTTTCCCTCTTTAATTAAATACAGTTGACCTTTGAGCAACATGGGTTTCAATTACAGAGGTCCACTTATATGTGGATTCTTTTTGATAAATACAGTACAGGACTGACTGTACATGAATTTTCCTTATGATTTTCTTAATAACATATTCTTTTTCCCAGCTTACTTTGATGTAAGAATATAATAAATAGAACATTTAATATACAAAATACACTTTAATCAACTGTTTATGCTTTCAGTAAGGCTTCTAGTCAACAGTAGGCTAATAGTAGTTAAGTTTTTGAGGAGTCAAAAGTTATATGTGAATTTTTGACTGGGTGATGGTCAGCACTCCTAACCTCTGCCTTGTTCAAGGGTCAACTATAAATAGATGTATAAAATAAAATAAAATTCTAATGAAAACCTTTCATAAATTCATAGGTCCCTACCTCAGCATTATAATAATGACTAAGTGAAGTAATACAAAATGTAAGTATTGAATGATTGTTAGCTATTATTATTATTCTGTTTTGCCAAGATACTGTAAATGATTCCCTGAATGGACCATAGCAGATGAAAGATGGTTGTAAATTAACATTCTTCCCATTGAGAAGTAGAGTCTATTTCCACTGTTGTTGAACTTGACCTGGCCTCTGGCTACTTTAACCAATAAAGTATGATGGGAGCAATGCCACCCTGATTCTTAGCCAGCTTTTAAGGAGATCGGCAGCTTTTTTAGCAGTCTCAGAAGCCCTGCGTCACTAAGTAGGGAGATAACCTACCATTAGGCCACCACCTTAAGAAAAACCCTGGAGGATAAGACACTATGTGTGAGAAAAACAGAACAAGTCTCACCAAGCACCAGGTACATGAATGAGGATGTCATCTTGAAAATGATACCAGGTTAAATGGATACAAAGTATTCAACTAAACACTATCAGACCTACAAAAAAAGCCATGAGTAAAACTAAAATGGTTTTAAACCTCTTAGATTTGAGGTAGTTTGTTACACAGCTATAGATAACCAAAACAGCATCTTTAATGGGGACTTCACCTGTCTTCTTACCGGCATTTTCCAATTTTCCACAGTAATTGCAAAATTCCTTGGCATACAAATAAATTCTAATCTGGAGAAATTCTTTTAGTTTAAATGAAAAGTCGGAGAGAAGATGGAGTAGGTTCCAATGGAGAAGGACTCCACAAAAACAACTAATTAAGGCTGGCTCTCACTCTCTATCTTAAATGACCCCTCACGTAGCTATGGAAGCAATGAGATTTTGAGAGCTGAAAGTTTGTTCAAGGGGGAAACTCTCGAAGTTGAGCTAATGAGCTGCAATTGTCTGTTCCCTGTGGAAATTGTTGACATTCAGCATATGCTAGAGGCTGACAATCCAGGCTTGGCCCAGATAGAGGGTCACTGCTTGGGGACAGTGAAACCGGCCGAGTGGAGCTATGGGAAAGCAGTAACAGAACGGGAGGCTTTGAAGGACCTCAACACACAGCTACTTTCCCCCTCGAGCCATTTGCCAAATGTTGAAGTAGACAGAGTAGGGTTGGTTGCTTTAGAGATCTACTGAAAATTTCTGAAAAACAGAGGAAAATTTTAAGCAGTCTCCTGGTATATGGAAGGAAAAAGCTCACAAGGTGACAGAGCTTAGATACTAGCTGAAAAACCCTGGGGGCGATCGTGAACAGACTGAAGCTGCATTTTCCCTGGAGGCCTTTACCAATTCTGGGTATAGGACAGAATCTGAGACTCAAAAACAGAGAAATGGTGGTGGTCTCAATAAAGCTAAAGTGAAAAAAATTGAAGATTAGATAAATCCAAGGCTAAATTTATCAGGTTGGATAAAAATAAAATGTAAGCCATATGCTGCCCGTGCCTTAAGAAATGTGCCTTAAATATGAGGACAACAAAATGGTAAACCTAAAATGGAAAAATATACTAATCATATGCTAACCAAAAGAAAGCTGGAGCAACCACACCAATGCAGAGTTCACAACAGGCAACAAGAATAACTAAAGAAACAAGACTATTTCACCATGATGATGCAGCCGGCACAACAGGAAGATGGTAATAATTCAAAACCTGTATGTTCATTATAAAATATCTTTAAAATACATAAAGCAGGGGCACCTGGGTGGCCCAGCAGTTAAGGATCCGACTAGTGACTTTGGCTCAGGTCATGATCTCGTGGGCCAAGAGATGGAGCCTGGCTTCCAGCTCTGCACCCAGTGGGGAGTCTGCTTGGATTCTCTCTTTCCTTCTGCCATACTTCCACTTTCTCACTCCCTTTCTAAAATAAATAAATAAGTAAAATATTTTTTAAAAATTAAAAAAATAACTCTCTGTATGTATATATATATAAATGTGTATATATATATATATAAATGTGTGTATATATATGTATATACATATATATATACATAAAACTGACAGAACATAAAAAGAGAAATGGGCACATTCACAATGCAGAGACATTAACATACTTCTTGCAAAAGCTGATAGGAAAGGAAAACAAAAATAATTCATGGGGACATATGAATTAACATTAACTATAATTTAAAAATTTGCTTGTATTTTTAACTATATACATATAGACACATGCAAATATATATACATGCATACACACACACACACACATATATATAGTAAAACTATAAATAAATTGTGCAGTGAAGTAAAACAAAAGCCAGTGGTTACGAGAAGAGGAAAAGAGTATCTACTCTAGGTTGTTGGAGGTAGAGTACCATGCTGGAAATTTTAGAATTCACTGTCCAGTCCTCATTCTTATTGTGGTAGTTATGAGATATAATCCCATTGGAAGTAAAGAGGGGTTTCTTAGTAAACTAAATGTCACTCTATAGGTCTAAAAATTTGGTGCTTTCTCCAAAGGTATGAGTCCTGTACTCCATTCTTGTGGATAAAGCCTATTAAATTCTGTTCAGATTCCCCTCTCAGAACCAGATAAACTTAGCAACAACAATAAAAAAGTCATGTCTTCCCTTTCTTCCAAGGAAAGGACCAATAAGGGTTGAAGAAAGTATAAATTCCACACCAACTTCCATCCAGGTTTCATCCTTGCAATAAGCTCTGATTTTCTCATTTTGATTTATGGACACATTGGTTTCTTTGAGGAATGTTTAAGGGACAGTTCGTTGGCCCAGATTCAAGTCAGTCACACTGCTTGCCAAATAAAAAGGTCCCCAGTGTGTCCTTCCATGTTCTGATACATATCTTCTTTTGAATACCTTCTTTTGAATATGATTGTTCAAGTCCTGGAAAAATGCCCATCCCTTGTGTACTGTCTAGTTAGTCTTTACCCCTAAGAGACCCTTGGTTTGCCAATTAAATCAGTTCATTTCTAGGCCAATTAAATAAGGTCAATCTGTCAGTTTTTTATCAAATTGGTTGTTGGATATCATGTAGGACCAACACAAAATAGGAGAAACCCAAAATTTTAGGCCCATAAGCAGGAAGTAGCTGAAGAAATCAATCATCAGAATGTATCTTCTTATAAAAGAATAAAATGCCATGAAGAAGGACTAAATCAGAGACAATTGATGCTTTTTCCTCAACTTCTGGCACCTCTCCCTACCCTAAATATTTGGATTACATGAAATACTTTCATATAAATAGCAATTCCTCAAGGAACAGCGGCATATTCCATTTTATAAGTTCCCCACATTAAAAATATAAACAGTCAAACTGCCCACAAAGTGAACTGTGAGACTTATCGACCACAAAGCCACAGTCATTCATCAACATTTTTTAAGGATTTATATAAGTGGAAAGTTCTCCGACTTAGAAGCCTCTCATGTTTGCTTGGAGAATACTTCAGAATTCTCTTTGCATTACAGTTGAATAATATGGCTCCCGAAGCTGTAGAGTCTAGTTGTTGTACCTGAAACTGAATTAAACATTAACAACTTTCTTTCACTTAAAATATGTTTCTCTTCCAAGTAATTAGTCCATGTGTGCAAAAAAAAAAAAAAAAAAAAGAAGGGAGAAAATAATAGGAAGTCTTTTTGAGTAAGATCCCTATTAATATTTCAACCACAACCTCATTGTAAGTCTGAAGCTGTTTCTCCATTTATTCATTTCATGGCCAAATCAAATAACCATAAGAGTTTTATTTACTCGTCATCGCACCACGCAACGAATTATTAAGCTAGAGAATAAAAAGGAACAGATTTTTGACCAACAAAAACCATGACACTCAGGCATCGCTTAATCACATTCTTGACAGAATCCTTCTCCTCCCCCCAACCCCCACCCAAACCGTTCTACATACTGTGTCGGCTCAAGAAAACAAGGGGATCAAAAAGGCTCTTTCTGTCAGGATGTGAGATAACTTACGACTCACAGTGATCGGTGATAATATATCACCTTGAATGTTAAGGGAGGCCCATGACAGAGATGAAGCAAACAATGTATTTCATGAAGCTGCAAAGGCGTAAAGTAAGACTGCAGGTAATAGGGGACAATAAAAAGTCATCAGGCCGGTCTGAAATGTAAGCGTGAGGGTTCCTACAAAATGCGCTGTAACATCCAGCAGAGGACGCCTCCTCCACCACACTCCTCGCTAGAGCCAGGTAAAAGGCATGTTCCTAACACGTCCAGTAAATTAGTTTAATAGACTACGGTCTGCAGTGTCCTTCCTGGAGGGGGCGAGGAAGCATGCTGTAGTGCTCCTTACCGCTTTGCTGAACGGTTATTGATCTGGGGCAAATGTTCGCTCGTTCCTGTGTGAAGGGAAGTGCGAACCTTTGTTCAATTCTGAGCAGATTTTTCTCAGGTATTTCAACTCATTACTCCCAACTTCCCCAGCTGCAAAAGGCGGGGTGGCTGCGTTTTGGGTATTTCGGTGTAATGGCAGGATTTGCTGAAAGGAGAGGCGTGTGGATCGCCTTCTTGAGAGATCTAAGCTCTGTGCTGTTTCATTCTCAGAGAGAGTCACAGAAAATGAGAACCTGGAACATGAGCTTCTCCTTTACGCTCATTTGCTGCTTATGGTATTGGCAAGTATACATGATCCTCAGAGACACTTTCCAGAGACAAGCAACATACACACAAACATAGATAGATAGATAGATAGATAGATAGATAGATAGATAGAATCTTACAGAGAGATGTTACAGATATAGAGATATATATCACTATATCTGCAGATTATTATATAGCTATAAAATTACTCACTATTGTTTTATAATGTGAATCCTGAGTTAGATCTAACTTAATTCATTGACCAGCTTCCATCCACATTTTTAGAAAATCATTCATATCAATGCTCAGCTTCCTCAGATCTGGTCTTAAGACGAGTAGGATCCTAATAATGGTACAGTTTCAAGGACATGGAGGAAATGCTCACCTTACTCCTTCCAAAATTCCTCCAACCAAATGACTGATTCTTGAAATGCCACAATTAGTAATAACTGCTTCGTTTAATGTTTATTTCCCCATAGTATATAAATTTCAACATAAAGAAGAGTTAAGCCTTAGCAGTCATTTTCAACTTAATATAAACAGGTTGATAAAAATGCATTCTTGACATTAAGGAGGGCATGTGATGTAACGAGCACTGAGTGTTTTATAAGACTGATGAATCACTGACCTCTACCTCTGAAACCAGTAATACATTAGATGTTAATTAATTGAGTTTAAATTAAAAGAAAAAGAAAAATGCATTCTTGAGCACAGGTACAAGGAGCGCATAGAAATGATAGAGGTAACACACTGCTTAGAGGACACTAGTTTTGGGGAGGAGCAGAAACATCTAAAGGGGAGAGTATTTATGTAGGTGGAAGAAATAATGGTAGAGGAATGTGCATCTCATGGATTCTGAACATGGTTTCTCCATGATCCCAAGTTCCCTTTTGCAGACCCAATCATTTGTTCCCTGGTTAGAATGCTATATATTAACAGCATCTCTGAAGATTCTGGCATGCCTCACAGGTGGCTAAAAGAACTAACTTACGGAAAGAATTTGCTGGATTTCTTTATCTTTCAGCAAGACCATACCCAAAGCTAGAGCTCCACAGGAGAAAATGTTACATGTATATGTAAACATATATATATATATATATATATATGCATACATATATAAATATATTATATATTATATGAAATATATAACATTATATGTGATAATGTATTATAAAAGTATAATATAATCTCATATATACTGACATATCATACTTCTGTTTCTACCTAAAAACACTAATAGGTAAAACATACAAGGTACACACCCACAGTTCCTCCTCCTTAATCCTCAAAGACAGAAGTGTTTCAGCATTCTTAATTACTTAGGGATTTTTTTTTAAGATTTTATTTATTTATTTGAAAGAGACAGAATGAGAGACAGAGCATGAGAGGAGGGGAGAAGTCAGAGGGAGAAGCAGATTCCTCGCTGAGCAGGGAGCCCAAAGCGGGACTCAATCCTGGGACTCCAGGATCATGATCTGAGCTGAAGGCAGTCAACTGCCTTGTTAATCAACTGAGCCACCCAGGCCCCCTCTTGAGGATTTTGAAAACACAATATGGCATGGATATCAGATATGCATCACACCACCACCAGTAGGGTGACTCTTCAGTATCAAACAGTGTAATTTCTGCCATGAAACATAAATGTCCACACAAATTTGGTTTTACAAATGAAAAAAAAAAAAAGATGATAAATATCCTTTCAAGAATTCAGGTCTGATTTTACCACCAAATACATTTGCCATAATTCTATGAAAAACATTTTTTTGTTGTTTAAAAATCAAAGATAATTGATAAATGTTTCATCAATTTTGGACTCCGATGATCAAGAACTGCTTCCATAGCATCTTTTTGGTAGCACAGACCCTAGTTTATAATATATATGTCAGAAGTAGCCATCAAGGGAGGAGGTGATGGGAACGGACGATGTTCAAGGAACTACCGTAAGCCTCATTCAAAGTCTCGGAGCCAAGTGCTCACAGAAGCCAGAGTGAAGGAGGCTGGCAAGACAGCTTTCCTTCCACTGCTCTTTTCTGATCGGTATCTCCGCCAGAGCAGCACTGCCCCTAAGTGAAGATACCACCATCATTCAAGTGTGGTCGAGTGAGGAGGCTTGAAAGGGAATGATGGACAGCACCAGCTTGCCACCTTCTGTCTCCATGCTAATTGCCTTCAGGATCCTGCCTCTTTTATGTTGAGATATAATTTTCTTCCTCCCTGCTGCGCACAGACATCATCATCTTTTAAGTCCCTGAGCACGGGAGCTTATGAAGAGAGTAAGAGAGCTGCCCGCATTCCTTCGATCCCAGCCTTTTGTTCAGAGAATCTATTCCCATTTCATCTGACTGGTGATGCCGGTACAGTGTTCACACATTCTACACATCCACCAGTCACACATCCTTAATTTCCTTCCTGGTATTTCTTCTTGGATAGGCACCCTCACTCTAAACTACAGCTGTGCTGATCATATTCTCCCTAAATTGTGCTGCCCTTTGGACTTCTCTCTTCCACAGCCAACTGGGCTTGAAACCCTGAAGACATCAATGACGCCTACTTTGTTTCCAAAATGGGGCAATGAGCAAGGCCCGCGAGTTCTGTATTGGGAAAACACCTCCCTGCTTTACCAGCCAATTCCTGAAGTTCATATCCTTTTCCACCCGTGTCTGACTGGTTACACCCCATTGTGTCTTCACCAGGCCAAACAACATACCAGAATCAAATGATCCTTACTGAAGTAACTTTCCATTTCACTTTGCTCCATTTAGAATATTTCTAAGATTAGAATATATTTGTATTCTTATGGATTGTGTGTGTGTGTGTATTCTTTAATCTGCTTTCAGAGCCCCTATAATAAAATGCAATTTGCTTTCCGCTTTCATCTTTCAACCCTCTCCTACAACTTTCTGACAGATACACTAGCCTTGACATATCCTATGAACTTGTCAGCCTCTTTTCCATCCTTTGCACATTTCCATGTTGTTCACCTGGTTCAACCCCGACTCCATTCAGTCATCAAAGCCCAAGTGTCACATGTCCAGGAAGGGCTCTCTTAACCATCTATTGCCACAATACTTGTGGGCAGATGACTGGTTATCCTCCAATACCCATTCTCCCTTTCTTTCCTTGACAACAGAACTTTCTGTTTTTGGCTGAGCACGTGAACACCCAGGGGAAAGACTACACTGCCCAATCTCCCTTGCAGGTAGGTGTGACGTGGGACTAAGAGGTGACAGGTAGAATGTGAATGGAAATGATGTATTTAACTTCTGAAGGGTACTACCCTTTTGGACCATACGGGCTAGAGAAAAACCATCAGAATGGCAGAGCTTGAAAAGAGATGACCACGCACCTGATGACTTTCCAGAGCAGAGTTGCCACTGGAGCTTATATAAGAGATTTAAATTCTATCTTGCTTCCACCATTATTGCTTTAGTCTTCTATTACAGCAGCCAAATCTGTCTCCTAACTAATCTTACATCATTTATTATTTTTATGACTCAACTGTTGATATTCCTATAGTCATCCTAAAATTAGTAGTTATCTCCATGGCTATATCCAACTCCTTCGGCCAGTGTGAAGAGGGACCAGGAAATTTTCTACACACAGCTACCTCCAAAACTGCACTTCTTCATATCCCGGTCAAACACAGGACACTAAGAATTTAGTGAATACAATCATACTTTATTTATCCATGATCAGTGGAGTATGAACTCCTTTGTGCAAGCACATTCACAAAATAAAATAAAAATCAACTTTAAACCTCAAAAATAACTAAAAGAACTTTTCTTGCATAAAACATCTGAAAACACAATTCACTCTTTGCTGGCATATTACACAGAAGATAATAAATGTAACTCTGTTCATACTTTATGTCTCAAGATCATAACTGTCAATGTTCATTTTGTATTATTCTCTATATATCTCAATATCAACTAAAGGATATATTCCTAAATACAAGCTACCTGGGAAGCCTTTGGAGAAGACTTTTATAATACCTTTATACTTATGGGTATAAAAGTAATACCTATTTATTGCAGAGTTGTTAAAACACGTAGGAAGTCTATGGAAAACAGCCTGAATTCTTAAGTTGTATTAACAATATTTTTCTTGTCCATTACCAGAAGAGTATGAGTCATTTTCTTCCATTTCCCTCATGCCATTAGTGTGTTGCTGTTTCTAATAGTCTGTGAACTAGAATATCAGATGTTCAAGTGTCCTGGGATTATGTAAAGATCTATGGGAGAACTAATGTAAGCAAAGAGAACAGGTTTCTGGTATGAACCCAGTACTTCACCCCTGACTTTGGCGTAGCAGATATTAAGGCAGTCTTATAATTTTTCCTGGAGAGGAAGCTGGGAGTTGGGGAAGGGCTGGGGACACTAAGATTGCTGAACTCTGGGTTCTTTCATGCTCCTTGGGTACTAAGAATTCTAAACCAGCCAGGCTAACAGTTATAAGGACAGAGGTAAAAAATTTTATGAATCACCAAGTGTAACAGGGAGCTTGTGGCTTACACTTGTACCATGTAGGTCATGCTTCTGTGCATTTTTGACATGGACGTATAGAACAGACATTGGTCATTGGTGCAATGTACTTGACTGCTCATCCCAGTCACCTGCCAACCTCCCAGATCTCCGGGTTAGTGTCTCCTGCTAGCATAGGGGCACAAAGGCAAGAACACCCAAATGCTAAACCCATGCATATCCACTGTGAAAAAATAAAATCAAAGTTTGGCAGTTACAGTGGGTGACTGTGTAAACCTATCTGCTAAAATCAAGATGCAGCTTGTTTACTAGACCAAATGAGTACATGCCTGGAACATGGTAGACAGTGATTGATTTATAGGGGATACAGATAAGGGGACGATGGCATGTGATTATGGTCTTACACCAAGGCTGCTCAGTTCTCTGGCTTTATGTCATAATTCAGTTCGCAAAAACTGCAACCACCAAATTTCTCATAGAATATTATATCGCTCCACCATATGGATAGCATTGCATGGATAGGACTTGGAGAGCATGCGGCAGCGAACACTCTAGATGTCTTGGATTGACACTTAGGTTCTGGAATCCAAGAGATAATTTGAAAGAAAAGTCGAGGCCTGCCATCACTGAAGCTCTGATGTATCCAGAAGTGACATATTTTACTGTCTCCTTCTAAATGGCATAGGAATGTAAGGCCCTCTTTGGGTTTTGGAAACAACATATGCCAGAGTCAAGGATGCTATTTGATACTGTTTTCTGAGTAACCCAGGGAACCGTTAACATGGAGAATAGCCTATCTGAAGAGGAATCTATCTAGGGCACATAGGTTTGCCAGTTTCTCCTTATGGCCACAGAGCTTCTCTGCTCCAACTCTCTGAGGCAGACAGGAATCCTACATGGAGTCTTCTGCACGACTGGATAGAGGAATCCCAACAGTGACACCTGGGCTGTGAACTAGTTATACACTTTTGAACAAATCATTTTTAAAAATGTCTGGCTGCTAATAGTTCCATTACAGAGTAAACACATGCCCACAGGACATGAGCAAACGGTCACTGATGATCCATGCTCCTCATAATGAACTTGGTATTGTCTGATGCTTCAACCCCCAAAACTTGAATGCACAGCAGTTTCTCATTACCAAATAGAAGTAACAGACACAAGATGGGGCCTGAGAAGGTCATGAAGGCATACATGTTTTGCATAACAGATGGATCCATTTCCCGTGGTGCCTGTCACACAGCCATCTTTCCCCAAATCTACACACAGGGCCTGGGGGGAAATTCTATGACTAGGAAGAAAATCGCTCAAGCCTTGTTTGCAGATGGCACTTTATAAATGTTGGCATCAGCTGGAAATACGTTCTTGTAGTAATTATAGCCCCATTCACGGATCACCTTGAATGATAGCGAAAAAGAGAGAAAACCCCAGTGGACAGAACTCATTTTTAAATCAACCTTATTAAGGCATAATTCACATGCAATAAGTTCCACAGATTTTAAGTATACAGATTGATGAGTTTTGACAAATGTCAATGTTAACCAACATCTCAATCAAGATACATAACATCCCTATATTCCAAAGAAGTTCTTTACTTCTTTGTAGCCCATCTCCCCAAGCCCATCATTCCACAAAGAACCACTACTGTGACTGCTATTACTTTAGATTAGTTTTGCTTGTTCTAGCATTTCATTTAAATGAAATCATATGATATACCTTCTTTTCTGTCTGATTTTATGCCAATAGAGCATCTGTATGCTTCATCTATGTTGCTGTATGAATCAGCAGTTCATTCATTAGTGTTACTCAGTAGTATTTCATAGCATGCATATATCATAATTTGTTTATGTCTTCCCTATCAATGCACACTGGGTTGTTTCCAGTTTTTGGCTATTACGAATAAAGTTGCTCAGAACACTCACACGCAAATCATTGCATTGATATGTGCTTCCAGATGGCTTGGGTAGATAGTTAGGAGTGGAATTACTGGGCCATGTTGTAGCATATGTCTAACATAGTGAGAAATGAGGGGCTGATCTTTGAGCTGTAGAGTTTTTGGTTGACTTTGCCTGAAAGGAGTTGTGGTCTGAGGCAGAGATCTATAGCAATACTTGGAGATATGGTGGCTAATGGGTTGCCTATAAATAGCCAAAGACCTTTCAAAAACAAGATAGAAAATGGGTTAAAGAAGATTTGGGGAAGTAGATGGAAGAGCCTATAGTGTGAGATAACTGATGCTTACACGTTAACCACTCTTCATTCCCCTCTCAAAACAAGATGCTCCCAGTAAACAGGCAGATATGAGATGAGCTTTGTATGGCTATCCCCATGCTTGCTATATGTGTTATAAAGTAGCCATGTTGGCATGTCAGAGTTCATGTATAGTATTAGCTTTGGGAGTTTCCCTCACAAAACTAGACTCGGTTAATGTACATCTCACAGGCCAATAACAGAGAACAACACTGAGCCATTGGTGGCTGTTAGGGGACCCACATAGCCAGTCAGTTACACTGAACCCTTTCTATTATGGACAGGTAGCAATTTTCCCTATTGGTAAGGATTCTTGTTCTGAACTGTGAACAGCAACAGCGTTCTTACTTAGTGACATTTCAAAAACCATTTTTCTTTTCAACAAAAAACCACTTACCCATTTTCCTGGAAGAAATAAAGGGATCAGCAGATACTCCTCGGTCCTCCCATGCTCAACATCACCCAGAAGCAGGCAGACAGTATAAGTCAATTTGGGCAACACTCTTCCTTGGTGCTAAATATGCTCTGAATTATTGTCAACTGTATATTCTGCATCTCACACCTAAAACATGGGACCATGACGGCTATGGGCGGAATTTTGTCCAACAAAATTCATATATTGAAGTTCTAGCGCCCCCATACCTCAGAAAGTGATTATATTTGGAGATATGACCTTAACGAAGTAATGAAGGTAAAATATAATCATATGGACAAATGTAATTCAGTATCGCCAGGATCCTTGTAAGAAAATGCAATCAGGACACAAATATACACAGAGGGAAGAGCATGCAAGGGCACAAGAAGATGGCCATCTGTCAGCCAAGGAGAGAGGCCTCAGAAGAAACCAACCCTGCTAAAATCTTCATTTGGACTTCTAGCCTCCAAAACTGTGAGGAAATAAATTTCTGTTGTTTAAGCCACCACGTCTATGGTACCTTGCTACAGCAGCCCTAGTACATGAAAACAATGACGCATACAATACATCACATATCTCTATTGCATTAAATGACTCATAAAAATTTTGTTTCTGTCTCCATGACTACTGGCTTTGCTGGTTTTTTGAGCTTTAGTACCCAAGGAGTATAAAAAATCAAGAGTTTGGCTATCTCAGACTCCTGTCCTTCCATAACATGGCATATATAATTCCCATGGGATCATCTTCCAGAAGTGTTGGGGAAGGATGAAAGACAGAGAAATCTGAAATACTGCCTGAAATTACCAAAGAGATTGATTAAATTATTAGATTTAAGCTTAACAATAGATTCAAGATTGTTACATTTATTTTCCAGGTGGTGGAGGCTCTAGCAGGTGGACACTGATGAGAAAGATTGTTCATTAATATATAAAATAAAAATATGTATTATTTCTGTGCATATAACTTGTAGTCTGAGTCATATTTTGCAAATACAATACTATTTCTAGGAGCTCACTTAGGAGATGGTGACTTCTATTTGGGAAGAGTCCATTATTAACAGAGCAGGTAGAGGAACCTCTGAATAGATACACAGAATTCCTTTTTAAGTAATCTCTCCACCTAACATGGAGCTTGAACTCATGACCCAGAGGTCAAGAGTCTCATGCTGTATGGACTAAGACAGCCAAACCACCCCAAAGATATATAGATTTTTAACTCAAATTTAACCAATGATCAAACACAGTAACACATCATAGGTTCAATGACTATTTATCTAACCTTAAAAACTCATCAGAGGGGCACTTGGGTAGCTCAGTCAGTTAAGCATCCAACTCTTGATTTAGGCTCAGGTCATGATCTCAGGATTGCAGGGCATTCCACACTGGGCGTGGAGCTTGCTTAAGATTCTCTCTTTGGGACACCTGGATGGCTTAGTTGCTTAAGCATCTGCCTTAGGCTCAGGTCTTTGCCAATCATTAATTAATACATAATTAAGGTACTAATATGTGTGGACTCAGGGCAGGTTATCTGCATGACAACCACAAACGCAAGCGCACGCACACACACACACAAACACACACATACGCACACAAAACAACATCAGCAACACTAAAGAACCAGCCTGACACTTGAATATAATTAAGTTTTGTTTTTGTTCTTGTTTGTAATAGCAAGCCTGACATCCTCTTTGAAATGGAAACTCACATGTGGTATTGTTCTTTGTTAGAATATTTTTAATATTAGTTAAGCAGCATCTTCAAAACAATACCATTTTTTTTTTCATATGAAAAGCAAATGAGTAGCTTGGGAAGAAGTTATAATTTAGTTTTTTAAAAAAGTTAAAATTTTTCTTTTATTTTTCTAAGGCTTTCTTTGAGTCCTTAATGTTTAACAATCTGAGATAGAGCTAAGATTTGCTTCCCATGTCAAAAGCAATTAAAATGGAAGAACAACTATTCTTTCTATTTCTTTCTGTAATATGGGCCAACTTTTCAATAGTTTAACTCCTTTCCTGACACTAATTCAGCTTTTGGTCACATTCAAGCCTTACAGAATCAACACTTAGCATGAATCGTATTCAGGTATCACAGAGCTAATTGCCAAGCCCTTTATTCTAAAGCAGAAATCCTCACATATATTCATAGTCTTTGACATAGCAGTGTTTGTTTTGCAACCTAGTTTGTATTTCAACCAAATACTATAAGATTTGGAGCAAGTAGGCTCTAAACTACCAAAGTAATATGTGTATACACTCATGTACACAAACTCATAATAGTCTTCAAAGTCATCTAATTGTAACTCTACAGGAATTCTGAAACATTCTATCACAATTAGAAACTTTTTATTGATAGAGGATCTAAAAGAGCACTGCTGGGTTTAGCTACACAGTTATAAGATTTATCTATACCACAAATAGCTATCAATTTGAAATGTAGGCGGCATGGAGTTTAGAGGCCAACTTCGGTAGTAAACATCCCAGTAAACTCTCATTAAGAAAATCACAGTGTAAATAGCACAAATAGTAATACTAAGTGCCCAAGTTACTGGATCCTGCTAATTCTACTGCAGAAAAACAAACAAACAAACAAACAAAGAAAACACCAATGTGTTTAACCTGAGAAACATAAGCAACAGGAAGGCTTGAGGCCTTTGAAGGCTCTTACTCAAACAGGAAGCTAAAATGGAAAGATGTAGGTGGTGGGAATGAGAAAATAATTGGTTTAGACTCCTCGGAGTGGATTCCTGAGTTACACTGAGGTGAAGTGGATGCCTGAAATTGTGAACTCGGGTAGGTAGAGCTAGAAGGTACAAAAGAAATAAAACAACCTGGCCTCTTGGTTGTTTAGCTGGAGATTAAGGACTCGCTGATTTTTGTCTTAGATAGTCAATTGTTGATTTGTCATTCCACAAAATAGGGAATACAGGAAGAATTGCTACTTTCATAAAGTAGGTGGATGGAGATGGAACCAAGACATCAGAATATGTTTTGAACAATGCATAAGACATCTACCTGGTGAGCCCAGTAGGCAGGGAGATACAGGTATCTTAAATTCTAAAGTTAATCTCTGGTTAATAGCAAGCTTTGGGTGTTCTCAGAAACCATGTGACTGCTGAAGTTATGGGAACAGGTAAATTCACTCAATAACAGTTTGAAAAATAATAACATGCAGGGGGCGGGGTGGTAGAGATGCTTGACAACTAATGGTATTATAGAGATGGTCCAAGAATGCATTGTCAACACAAGATTAAAATGTGGCGGCAGGAGGATAGGAAGTGAAGCAGAAATAAAAGTTGCTACGGAAGCCAAAAGATAGAAAGAGTTAAAAAGATAAGGGTAAATCAAAACTCTCAGATGTCATTAAGAGGGAAGTAAGATAAGCACTAAAATTGTCCTCAGGCTTAGTAATAAAGCCATTGAATGTGACTTATGAAAGGGAGAGTGCTAGAGCCACAGAGGCAGAAAACCTTGGTGGCCCACTGCATTGACTAGTAAACAGGAGCAGAGAAGGAAACTGATGTACACGTGCCCTGGTTTCTCTCACTCACTCAGAAATTCCTGCTTCCATAGGTTTTAGCGATGAGAAAATTCACTTGTATTTCTCAGGGACATGCGAAGGGTATCCTTATAGAACAGTCACAAATAAAACACCTAGGGTCACTCCCCATCGGCCTTGCACAACACTTTTAAGGGGTATTTAGGATGGAGTAGGATTTAGGGATAAAAATGGCTTTTTAAACATTTCCAGTGCACTGGACACTTTTCTCAACTCTTTACATAAATTATCTCATTTAACCCACACAAGAGCACCTCTAAGTTGGGTAACTGTACTTGAAATTATAAGTCAGAATTTAGGCTCATAAATGTTAAGTTCTGGAAGTCCAGGAGAAAGCAGAGTGAAAGGGCTGATCCCAAAGTCCTATCCACTCTCCACCATGAATTGCTTCTCACTTTGTACTGGGTCATTCTGCTATGGCCCAAAGCACCAACAAATTAACACACTGGCCCTACACTGATATGTTTTCATATTTCCTAAACGCCATCCTCCCAAAGCTGTCTTTAGGACAGAACCCCAGATCCCCATCCTTGAAAAGTCTGCACTCCGGTTCTAGAGGATTTGCCAATGTTCTCCTTTTCCTGTGTTTCCCTGTCCCAAAATTCAGAGGTAAAAATATGTCGAATGAGTCCTAGGAACATGAGGAAATCTCACAGGTAATCTCACAGGTTCAAGATTTACAGAATTCACTCAAATAGTGATTTTTAAAATGGTTTTTACTTGTATTATTAATTTTCTTTTTGCTAAGAATATAAACTTTCATCATGTAAATGTTTGCTTTTTCTGATTGGCAAATTATTTGATCAATGTGGGAAATTGGAAAAGTTTAGTAGAATTCTCTTAACTGATACCCACTTAACAGACTTGCTAAATTATTCAAGATTCTCCATTTTCTCTGTAAAAAATAACTGCCTAGGACACACCTAATTTACTTGTGGACAGTGGGTCTATCTCTGACATATTCGCAATGTCTCCCTTCATGGGTTGATTTGTATGCTTGCCAGAATAAGATTATTTATTCACAAACTCATTTATGCCAGTTGTACCTATTAATGTGTTTATCAAGTATAATTAAACGTCACATAAACCAAGAAAATATGAGTATGAAAAGAGAGCTATTGAGTCTATAAAAATAATTTTAATTCTTAGGAAAGACTTGATAAAGATAAGTAATTAAAATTTGCTGTTGAATTAAGTGTGGGTATAATAACTTTTTTTAATCAAAATAATCTGCACTCAAATTGTTTCCAAAACCTCTTTAAGTTCCTACTAAAGAAGCCAAAGTGGGGCCATTTTTATAAGAAAAAAAAAATGCAGCATCCAATTAGCAAAACTTTACTAAAAAAAAAAAAAAAAAACAAAAAAAATTTTTAAAAAATCAGTTAAAAAAAAAAAAAGCCTGTATCCTTGTATCCTTCAAGAATAGTCCATAAATATTTATTGCTTAAAGGTCCAAATAAAATGTTTATGATATGTATGTATTTTTCTTTTGATTCTCTGCTTCAAGAGAGTTTAAATTAACTGATCAACCACTTGTCATAATGATGCTTAGTGACAATTAACCATAACCTTATCAGCAACAATGTGAATCATGGCTGTTAACCATTCTAGACTCATTCTTTCCATGCATTTCACATAGATTAGGATTAGATCATACCCTACACAAATTTGTAGCTATCTTACTTATTGACAGTATATAGCAAACATTTCCCCTTCTATAAATCGTTTTTCATTTCCAAATCTACTTTATTTTAGTTTATTGCATCCTATTACTATAATGGACTATTTCACATACAATAAAAATGCACAGCTCACTGAATTTTGCTATTTTTATGTACTCATATACCAAAAACACAAAGCAAAATATAAAACATGACCTTCATCACTCCCAGAAAGTTCCTTTATGCCTGTTTCCACTCAGTTACTACCACTCAGAGGCATCAACTTTCTGATTTTTAGGACTATAGAACTTGGATTTCATATAAACAGAATCATACAGCATATATTGTTTCATGTCTCACTTCCTTAGTTCAATCTGTTGTTGTTGTTGTTTTTGTTTTTTAAGACTTTACTTATTTATTTATTTGAGGGAGAGAGAGCACAAGCACAGGGCTGGCTGGAAGGAGATGCAGGTTCCCTGCCTTGCAGAATGCCGGTTGCAGGACTCGATCCTCAGACCTTACGATCATGACCTGAGCTAACAACAGACACTTAATCGACTGAATGACCTAGGCACCCAGTTCAATCTGTTTTTAAGATTCATTCATGTTATTGAATATCATAGTTCCATTTTATTAGTAAGGGGTATTCCCTTGTATGACACTTAAGTTAAGTTGGTGAACGTGTGGTTGTTTCCAATTTTTATGAATGTTATGAACATTGTTTTTAAAGATTTATTTGTAGTAGAGAGAAAGTGTGTGTGGGTGTGTGTGTGCGCGCGACGCGCACGATTTGTGGGGTGAGGGCAAGGTGAAAAGGAGAGAGATAATCCCAAGCAGACTCCCTGCTGAGCCTGGAGCCCCCATATGGAGCTCGATCCAGCCGCCCAGAGATCACGACCTGAGCCAAAACCGAGAGTGCGAAGCTCAGCTGACTGAGCCACCCAGGGGCCCTGGATGCTAGGAACATTTTTGTGTAAGTCTTACTGTGGACATATTTTCTGATTTCTGAGTCATCGGGTAGGTATACATTTAGCTTTATAGAAATCTGCCAGTTTTTCCAAGTGTTTATATCACTGTACTACCCTCCAACACAATGTGACAGGTTCCAGTAATTTCAGGTCCTCCCCGACATTAGGTATTCTCAATGCTTTTTATTTTATCCATTCTTTTGGATACGAAATGATATCTTGTTATAGTTTGGATTTGTATCTCACTTTAGAGTAATGATGTTACAACTTTTTTAATGTTCTATAAACATCCTCTCAACAGCTGAGTTTATTCTGTGCTGTAGATAAACTAGACTCACCCTCTCAGCTAGGCCCTTCTGAATTCCCCTTTCTCCAGAACAGTAACTCTGTGTTATCTTAAATGATAACATATCTATGTATTTACTTTCATGTTTTCATGTTGTTTATATATTTGTTAGAATGTAAATACCACAAGATTAGGAATTTAGCCTATCTTATTTACCACCATATCCCCAGGGCCAAGATCAGTACTTGACACATAAGCTTAGCATGGTATTTGTTGAATGAATTCTTTAGGCAACAAAATATTATCTGATATTTCCCCTGACATTTCCTGTTGCTTCTTTACACCGTTATTCCCATTCTGAATCTTCCTTCCCACATCAATTTGGGCAAATAAGCTGCAGCATTTAGTTCCTCAGAGAGGAAAGACCGAGCAGAAATGCTGATGAGAATCCTCCCGCTTCAGGATTCAAGGTAGATATATTTCTTTAACCCTCAGCAGAGAAAACAGGTTTGAGTGTTTGTCTCTTCATTAGTGTTTTCTTATTCGTATTTATCAAGGACACTTTACAAATACCCAGGCGTGTATGACTGGCTCCAGAGAAGCTGGGGCAGGGGGCATATTTCTCTGCTGAAATACTAAATTATGACACTCTCCCTGGATTGCTTTAGGTTATCTGGACCATCTGGGGCTTAGAAGCACAGTAGGACTAGACAAAAGGTCATAAATAGAGGTGGATTGAAGCATAGAACCAGAACAATGAGCATAAACAGGGAGTAGAAACCTGATTAGACCTGTAAGTCGAAAGTTCCTGAAATTCCAGTTATTTCAGATGCCACATGACTCACGAATGCTAGTTCCCTGGTCCTTTCTAATTGCAACCAGCTAAAATAGATACTCATGAACATAGACTCCTGAGAAGTGATACTAAATGGATGATTGTTCCTCCAACATGTATATTTCACATGCAGCTGATTCTTCCATTTCTACAGTGGCCATCAGCCTTCATCATATCTCCTCTTACCCAAACCACCACAATAACCTCCCATCGTGTCTCTCTATTGTTTTCTCTTCTAAACAAACCTGCATAAATGAGCCTAAGGGTCATTCCGATCATGACACTCTCCTGCTTCAAGTCCTTCCAGGGTTTCCCACTGAACTGAAAACAAACTTCAGATCCTTTACTCTCACCTCTAAATTGTAGACATCGAAGAAGACCACCAACCAACCCTATGAGAAAAGTAGGGCTATTTATTCTGAGCTTGCTATATAGCAAGGGAGTCAGCCACCAACACTTGCATTTTGGTAGAGATTCAAACTGACAGAGGAGTGGGAAAGCTTCATGATGGAAAAAGGGAGGGTTTCCATGCCTTATTGTAGACTATGGGCATGTGGACGCTACAGACAGTCTAACTAGAAGGGAGGAATCCTATTTCATTGGTTTGGGGTACCTGTTTGGCTTTCTCTCGTTGGTCCTAAGTTGGAAGTGAGAACAAAAATTAGGAAAGTGGCAAATTATTAATCAAGTCCTGACCCTTTGGGGGAATCGTTACAGAAGCTAACATTGAGGGGCCCCTGGGTGGCTCAGTGGGTTAAAGCCTCTGCCCTCGGCTCAGGTCATGATCCCAGGGTTCTGGGATCAGGCCCCATGTCAGGCTCTCTGCTCAGTGCGGAGCCTGCTTCCTCCTCTCCCTCTCTGACTGCCTCTCTGCCTACTTGTGATCTCTGTCTTCAAATAAATAAAATCTTAAAAAACGGAAAAAGAAGCTATCATTGAGTTTCTGGGATTGTCTCTGGGGATAGCAATCTGGTTTTCTGCAACTCTGGTCGGTAGCAGGCTTCCTGGAGTGTTTATTGTAGATAAGGGGCAGTTGTAGAGTCAAAGTTTTATTTTTATATAGGATCTGGCCATTGTCCATTTGTATATTCAGCCTCTCCAAATCCTGCATCACGTACTTCCTCCCCTCAGCGGTGATCTTATCCCCTTCTTTTTTCCTTCTTCACTCCCAACCAAAACAGCTTCTAAGAAGTCCACTAAAATTTCAAACATAGCCCTGCCTCCCCACGTTTGTGTTTGCCTCTCCTCTAGCAGACTGCTTCTCAATCTTTGTATCTCAACCTCAATATGATTTCTTCATAGTCTTCTCCATATCATTCTATATTTAAAAATCAGATTATACCGTCACTACTTTACTAGGTATTAACCATTATTTGTTTTCTTCATTTCACTTACATGTTGTGGCTATTCTTACTCATTTTCTGACTTCTATTTCATCTGTCTGCTCCACAGAACTGTAACTTTTAGGAAGCAGGATCCAATATCTGCCTTTATATCTTGAGTATCTACCAGAGTGCCTAGACCAAGGGAGGCCTTCAGCAGAAATTTGCCAGATGGCCGTTTTAGTCTGCCACTCTCACTGTTATCTTGCTTTGCAGACCCTTTAAATTAGAAAGTTACACACATGTTTTGGACTTTTGCAAGAATTTAAAATGTCATGATGAATTTATTTATTGAATAACAACAAGTCTAATAAGTTAAATTGAAGATATTCTCATCCTTATATATGGATGGATCATTATTTTTAAATTTGGTTCTTCAAATGTTGTGCCTCCAACAGGATTATAACTCAAATCTATGTTGCATGCTGAAATTAATCTCTATAATTTATGTTACTTAAAAAAACTAACCCAAGATTTCTAATGGAACCACAACAAACAACAAGAAAAACACTATAAAGAAGGAACAGAGAGAAGGCATTAAAACTTAGTTCTGATTCATTACCCTCTGATAAACTGAAAAATGCCAACAAGGCTACAAATTGATAACAGACCTCAAATAATCCAGTGCTATGCAGTACAAATACAATGGTAAAATACCTAGAGCATTCTTTGGCAGATTTTTGACAATTCAGACATCAACAACCTCCAGTATCTCTTTCATGATAGTGGACAGCAGAAGCTCCAGCTTCATATATATAAGTTTATGAATGGAGAAGGGGGGAGCCATTTTAATTATTTGGACACTGACCAAATAGGAGTATAGCTTTTCACTTTTGTTAATAATTAGAAGCTCACAAATCATCCTTCCCCTAAATTGTACTTTCATAGCAAACTGTCATTCTGACTAAGAGAGGATAAAAAAAAAAGCACGAGATCTCCCCCTCGCATACAAATAGCAATTAGGATACTGTCCATTCTGAAGTCCAGAAATCAGGACTCTGATTGATGGACCACAGAGGCATTGAAAATGAGAATACCATAGAAATATGTTCCCATCGTTTCTTTTTCCTACCAGGACCAACTGTGGACACACAGTAGGGGGGCATATTATCCTTGCCATTATCCAATTGACCCAAGTGACAAGAAATCAAAATGTCTTTTGTAGACTTTCAAGGGGATGGGGATTAGAGAGGGGAGGGGTGAAAGCTGCCGCTTTTATCTTGACACCTTTTAAAACTAGGGAATCCATTTAATGTTGCGTGCATTATTCCAAAATGGTAATTACCCTGAAAATATATGATAAACACATGCTAATGAGATAAGCCAACAAGGGCAAAAAATCCACTTTAATAATGCAATCATAAGAGAAAGAGTTTTAAGTAGATATGGGGAAATTATCATAAATGTCAAGGCTCACAAAATATAATAAAAAGGATTGATGTGTTTTATACATGCTAAATCACTGATGGGGATTTATTATCTACACAAGACTCCCAACTGACAGAAAAACAGGCTCACCACATAACAATAACTTCTGTAAAACATTACCATTTAATTTTACATTTTTCTCTCCTTTTACACTGAGCTCATAAATCAAAAAATTCCCCATGCACTAAAAGGATATCAAATCTTTTGAAGGAGGGGTGAAAGTATTGTGTTACCATTTGCATGAAAAAAGAAATAATTAGAAAAGGTGCTGGTTGTCTTCCTAAGCATCACATCTATTTCCCTCTCAAGAGTGAATACCAATATCTCTATTATCAAGACAGTAGTGAAAACACATATGAAGTCAGTGTCTTCCAAGGTAAAATTAAGTGCAGGGAAGAAAGGGCTTCAGTTTGTATTAGGAAATTAAAACAAAAATAAGAAAGACATGACTTCAGCTTCCTAAGAAGATGCCAGAAGAAACAACCTCAAGAGAATATGAGGGGGAGTTAAACCCAGCAAGTGGAGAGGATTAGTTGGGGAAGAGATCCAGAGCCTGTTAAAGGAGTTCAACAAATTTTTGGAAGATAGAATTGGGGGGAAAGCATGTTGAGAATGAAGGAAGTGAGGAATTAAGCCTCGGTACAGGCTGCAGGCGGAGCGTAATTCAGTCTTCTTGCTTCTCTCTAGAGACCCTAGGCTCAGAAGCAGGAGCAGAAGTACGCATTAAAAGAGGTAGACTAAAATATAAAAGCTACACAATTTTCCTTCCCTCCCCATATGCAGGGCAACAGCAGCCCATGGTGGTAATTTGCAGTCCAAGAAAATATGTTGAAGGGATGCTCTCTGAAAAGATTGAAATAAACTGATGGTGGGGGTGGGGGATGAAGCTTGTTGGTTTGAGTATTGACTCTGCATCATATTTTTATGGGGAGGAAAAAAAGGAATAAAAATGAACCACTGTAAGTCATGCATCTTTGGACTCACAGGGACGTCTGAGTCTCAAACAGATTCAGAAGACACACATAACATCTTTTGTTTTTAGATTAAAACGTAAAATGTTTTCAGGGCTTGAGAGGAATCCATAAAACTATGACACATTTGAGCCCTGGCTACACACAGAAGGCTGGATCAGAGGTTGGTTCTGGCTCTCACACTTTGGGTCAAGGTGAAGGTTCATTCCACCTGTTGGTGCTCTAAGGCTGTGCTTGCCCTTGACCAGTCCTCTCCAGCATGGCGCTCTAAGATCCATGTTGAGTAAAAGTACCCAACCCAAGAACGAGTTCAAGGACAAAAGTTATCCAGGCTTCAGTTGTCAAAACTGTTTCAACAGTAACCATCAAAAATAAGACTGCAAAGAGTTCACAGTAATAAGCCTTGAAATTCCCTCAGTAGTATACCACTTATAATGTGGTATTTAAATGGGGAACCTCTAGGATCCAGGCCACAGTGGATTCTAGCTAATATAAAAAGAAATTTACAAGCAAAGATCAAAAACAGTTTCGTGAATAAGTGTCCTATTATAAAGAACAGCTCTTGGGCAATGAATTAGAAGACGTTTTGTTTTAAATGTTCAGAAATACGGGGGTAAAGATCCTAAAAGTTTCCATGGTAGAGGTTGGGGGGAAGAGATTTCATACAAAAACAAACAAACAAACAAACAAAAAACCCGACCAAGAATTAGAGTAGCATTAGACCTCTCACTTGGAAAACTTTATGCAAGAAGACAATGGGGCAGTACTTTCAAACAACTGAGAATAATTATTTTGGGCTAGATTTTTAGACAAGCTATATCATCAATCAAATGTGAGTGCAAAAAAAATGCATTTTGAGATGTCTAAGACTCATAAGAATTCTTGCCAAGAATGTTTCTGAGTTCCTTGAGAACATACTGAAACAAGCAAACTCAGTTAAAATCAAGAAAGGTTAACAGGAGACCCACGAAATGCTAGATCTAACACAGAAGTGTGGTAAATACAATCTCAAATCTTCAAAGTGGACTAAGTTCAAAATGCAATTGGTCAAAATTGCATCAAGAAAATAGCACCAAAAAGGTCTTCAAAAAGAAAATGTAAGGGATAAACACCATTCCATAGATAGAATGATCAAGAGACTAGAAGTGATACAGCAAATAAGACCTTATTCTTCTTTCCACAGAAAGAAATGAACGGCAATTAGAAACTCTAGAGTAATACACACCCACACACACACACACACGCATAGAGTGAAGTCCACACGGCATGATTTTCAGATTCTGATGGCATGTAAGAAAGATAACTGATTTGAACCTTAATGCTAGAAACATTTTTTTCTCAGGTTGTATATGAGTCATGATTTTGGATCAATTGAGAAAAAGATAATCCTAGTATATCACTCTGCTTTGCGCAGAGTGATATTTATACAGGCAAATAGTTAAAGGCTGTTCATTAGCAACTCTTAGAATCAAACTGTAGAAAAAGCACAGATAACTTAATTAAAGCATAGAATAGAATCTAAAGGTTATCATCACAGATTCTGTAAACAGTAAAAAAATATATCTAATAACCACAGGAGGAAAATATACAGTGAGATAGATGGAAGGCAAAGGTAGCAATAAAAAAAAAATCTCAACTTATTATGAAGTCAAAATGAACTGCTTAATGAAAAATTAAATTAAGCTAAAAAAAATAAAATCACTAAAAAAGAAAGAGATAGTGCATTTCAGTATATTATTTAAAAGTACAAAGTCACCAGTAAAATTACTGAAGATAACAACAACTTAGAGGAAGGTGTGGAAGTAGTGCTTAAAGTTGATCCATTGAGAAACAGTGAAATATTTATACAACTTAGAATTATATGATATACTGCCCACTGTAAGACTGAAGACCAAAATAGACAAATGGACTGTTGTTCTTATTTTCAAGATCTTGCAGAGTCTAGCAGATTCTTGACCCCACATTTGTTTCCGGCCATTCCCAGAGTGATTTTTTTTTTTTTTTTTTTTTTTTTAGGAGAGACAGAGAATGGGAGGGACACAGAGAGAGAAAGAGTCTCAAGCAGACTCGGTGGAGTGTGGAACTCGATGCAGCATCCAATCAATCAACCAATGACCTGAGCCAAAACCAAGAGTCGGATCCTCAGCAAACTAGACCGCCCAGGTGCCCCCTGGGTGAACATTTTGTGCAGGCTTCAAGTCACTTCACACTGATGGTTCCTTACCTTAAGGGTATACCATCTTTAATGACTTGCCCTTCACTCTCTGGACTTCTCTGACACTGCTGCAGAGTGCCACACCAGGGAGAGGCCCTCTCATGCATGGATGTACAACCTATAGATAGGGGAGGTCATTGGACAAATGCTTCTCCAGACACTCCTTGGTCAGATTGATCATTCTGAGAGACATTCTAGAGACTCCTCACAAAACCTTTTGTGATTGGGCTGCAGCTGCCCAAGGTGGGACCAACTCAATAATATTCCCTTTATATATTTTTCTTTCCATTTTAATGTTTTGTATCTCTCCCTTCTCTATACAACAACCTTCCAAAAAACAACGTAACCAGAGGCCCTTATATTAGAGTCAACTGACAAGAAGAACTCAGACCAAAACCTCTCTTCTGCATCCCTCGTGTTTTTTTTTTGTTTGTTTATTTTTTGCCATATGCATGCATTAATTTTATTTTAAAATTCTTATGAATATTCACCTTATTTGTGATAGATTGTGCATTCCTCTCATAATTATCACATGCGAAGACGAGTCTTAATTTATCTTCTCTGGTTCATTGGCAATTGTTACTATGCACTAGGCGTTTGCTATATGTTTAAAATGATTTCTCTTGTCAAAGAAGGTGCTACATAGAATCACAGTAGAGAATAACAATAAACATAAAATTCTAGCCAGTGGAGTATCAAACTGGGAAATACAAAGACAAGAAATACAATTTGAAACTGACAGCATTCCCACGATGATTGAACTTGAGTCCCTTTCTTCCTTGTATAAAGTAGCACAATAATGTTTACTTCCCAGGAAACTGAAGTGAGTTTATTAATGATTTTCAAGTACTTCTTGAGGGCTTGAATGCTAAGATTTCAGAATATATTATATATTTAAACTATTCAGAGTTCTCCAAAAACTGAAGTCAGTAAGAAGTGTCCTGAGCACAGTATCAGAAGCAATGGATGCTTGCTACACCTCTGCCTCATTTCTGTTATAATATTTAGGCAAGGGATTTAAACCTTGTTAGCTTCATTTTCCTCACCTTGGAAGTAAGGATAATGTTAGCTCTGCCAAATCTCAGGGTTATTGTTAACGGTTAATAAGCAATCGTGTGCAAAAGCTCTTAGGGAACTATCAAGTACACAGTAAAATCAGGGCACTGTTATATCCATGGGACATGTATGGCAACAGTCAGTAAGAGAGAGAAAGCCTTCCATTAGGAGAATGCCCAGATTGGACAGTTTTGAAGATCAGTTCTCTTGGTGTTCTAAAGCCACATCTGTAAAACAGCTGTCCCAGGGCAGCCAGCAAAACTTCACTGTTGGCTGTCATATTGTTTTGGAAAATATATGAATCACTTGCTAACACTTAAATAAAAGGTAACGTAAAAATCCAAACTTTCAACTCCCCTTTAAAAGCCAGGAGATGTGGCCCCACCGTGGCTATGTTCTGGAATGTCACTCTTCCCAAGGTGAACAGGCTCTTTTCCCCAAAGATGGGGCATGTGCTCTCTAATTGCCATAGTCTCCACTACTCCCTTCTACCTCAGACCTGGCCCACTTCACTTCTTTCATTTATCAGTATGGTCTCTGTAACAGTTGAGTTTGAAGCCATTGTTCTGGCATTAGGTACAGAGATAGATAAATGAATCCCACTTGCATGAAAAAGAAAACTTTGTGGGTTGAGAGAAAAGGATGTAAAGCTAAGGAATAGAGGAGAAGGGGAATGTAACACTTTCTGCCACATGGTCAGACACCAAAGCTGGAATAGAACAGAAGACCTGAGAGATTGCCCCGCTACATGAAATGCTATAAGGAATGTCAAGACTCAACATTACAAATTTTCACATTGGTGTCTCTGCTGTCCCATGCTATGCCATGATGTGATGCAAGCTTGTGCCAAAAATGGGCTTTAAAGAGGACAGACACCTCTAAGTATTCCTCCTATCATATCATCCTCCAACATTAAAAAGAACTCTTAGAGTTTGGGTTTTTTTTTTCTTTTTTCTCTTTTCCAGTTTTACTGAGATTTGGTTGACAAATAACTTTGTATACCTTTAGGGTGTACAATGTAATGATTTTATGTATGTATACCTTGTGAAATGCTTACAAAAACAAGGTTAGTTAACACATCTTTCACCTCACAGAATCACTTTTTGGTTATCATTGTTATGGTAAAATATTTAAGATTTATTCTTACAGCAACTTTCAAGTATACAATACAGTATAACTATAGTTACCAGGCTCTGTGTTGTATCCCGAGAACTTAATTCTTCTTGTAACTGGAAATTTGTACCCTTGACCAACATCTCCCCATTTCTACCACTCCCCAGTCCCTGGCAACTACCACTATATTTATTCTCTGATTTTATGCCATTGGATTTTTTGGATTCCACATGTAATGGAAATTATACAGTATTTTTTTTTCTTATCTCATTTCACTTAGCATAATACCCTCAAGGTCCATCCATGTTGTCACAATGGCAGGATTTCCTTCTTTTTTCATGGCTGAATAGTATCTCTTTGTAGTGGTCTGTTTGGTGGGTATATACACATATATATGTATACCTCCTCTTTATCCATTCTTCTGTTGATGGGCACTTCTGTTGTCTTCATATCTTCATTAGTGTGCAAACAATGCTACAAAGAACACAAGAGTGCAGATACCTATCTCTGAGATCCTGATTCCAATTTCCTTTGGAGATATAGCCAGAAGTAGGATTGCTAGATCATAGAGTAGCTCTATCTTTAATTTTTTCAGGAACCTCCACAATGTTTTCCACAATGGCTGCATCAGTTACATGCCCACCAACAGTGCACCAAGTTTCCTTTTTCTCCAAAACCTCCCCAACATTTGTAATCTCTTGTCTATACTGATCAGAGATACTCCAACAGATGAGAGATGATATCTCATTCTTGTTTTGATTTGCATTTCTCTGATGATTAGTGATGGTGAATACCTTTTCCAGGGTCTGTTGAGCACCTTTATGTCTTCTTTGGAAAATGTTTATTCAGCTCCTTTGCCCATTTTGTAATCATATTGGGTTGTTGTTGTTGTTGCTGTTGTTTGCCTACTGAGTTGCATGAACTCTCTGTATATTTTGGATATTAACCCATTACCACATATATGGTTTACAAGTGTTTTCCCCCATTCCATAGGTTGCTTTATCATTTTGTTGATGTTTCTTTTCCTGTGCAGATTTTTAGTTGAAGGAAGTCCCATGCTGATTTTTGCTTTTGCTGCTTATGCTTTTGGTGTCATATCCAAAAAGTTATTGTCAAAACAAATGTCAAGGAGCTTTCTCCCCTACATTTTCTTCTAAGAGTTTTATAGCTTCCAGTCTTTAATTTTTGTGAGTGGTGTAATATAAGGATCCAAAATTTTCCTCCCCCCCCATATGAATATCCAGTCTTTGTAGCCATTAATTGAAGAGGTTATCCTTTCCCCACAGAATATTCTTGGTTCCCTTGTCAAATATCAGTTGACTATATTTTTTAAAGTTTATTTCTAACCTCTTGATTTTGGTCCATTGATCTTTATGTCTGTCTTAATACTAGTACCATACTGTTTTATTTACTATACAGTTTTGTAATACAGTTTAAAATCAGGAATTGTGATACCTCCACCTTTGTTCATCATCAAGATTGCTTTAGATATTTGAGGTTTTTTGTGGTTCCACATGAATATAGATTGTTCATTCTGTTTCTGTGAAAAATGCCATTCGAATTATGATGGTCATTGCACAGAATCTATAGATAGCTTTTGGGTAGTATGAACATTTTAACAATTAATTCTTCCAATACATTACCACAGATATCTTTCCATTTACTTGTGTCTTTTTCAATTTCTTTCACCAATGTTTAATAATTTTTGGTGTAGAGATTTTTCACTTCCTTGGTTAAATTTATTCCTCAGTATTTTATCATTTTTGATGCTATTGTGAATAGGATAGTTTTCTTCTTCTTCTTGTTGATACTTTATTATTAGTGTATACAGATGCGACTAGCTTCTGTACATTGACTGTGTATCCTGAATCCATTTATAAGTTCTACAATTTTTTAGTGGTGTCTTTAGAATTTTTCTATATATATGTCATGTCATGACGGGGACATGACATGTCATGTTAATTACAGAAAAAGACAATTTTACTTTTTTTCTGATTTGCATGCCTTTTATTGTTTTGTTTTTTTTTTTTCCCCTTGGGAAATTGTCCTGGCTAGGACTTCTTATACTGAGTAAGAGTAGTATGAGTATATACACTTGTCTTGTTCCTGACCTTACAGGAAAAGCTTTCAACCTTTTGCCCCTGAGCATGATGTTAGCTGTGAGCTTGTCATATATGGCCTTTATTGTGTTGAAGTACATTCCTTCTAAACCCATTTTGTTGAGAGTTTTCATCATGAAAGTATGTTAAATATTGCCAAATACTTTTTCTGTGCCTATTGAGATGATCATATGGTTTTTATACTTCATTTTGTTAATGTGGTACATCATTTATTGATTTGTGAATATTGAAACATTCTTGCATCCCAGTGATAAAAATCCCACTTGATCATGGTATATGATCCTTTTAATATGCTGTTGAATTCAGTTTGCTAGTATTTTGTCAAGAGATACCGGCCTATAATTTTTCTTTCTTGTAGTATTGTTATCTAGCTTTGTTTTCATAAAATGCTCGTCTCATAAAATGAGTTTGGGAAGGTACTATTCAATTTTTTATGAGAGTCTGAGAATACTTGGTGTTGATTCTTTTTTAAATGCTTAGTAGAATTTCCCTGTGAAGCCATTTGGTCCTTTGTTTTTCTTTTTTGGGAGTTTTCTGATCATTAATTCAAACTTCACTCATTATTAATCTGTTCAGATATTCTATTTCTTTATGATATTGCTATTAGGATATATGTTCCTAGGGACCTATTTATTTCTTCTAAGTCATCCAATCTGTTGGAGTGTAACTGTTCAGAGTAGTCTCAAGATTCTTAGTATTTCTGTGATATCAGTTGTATCATCTCCTCTTTCATTTATAATTTTATTTATTTGACTTCTTTCTTTTTTCTCATTAAGTGTAGCTAGAATTTTGTCAATGTTATTTATCTCTTCAAAAACCAATGTAGTTTTGTTAACCTTTTCTATTATTTTTTATTCTATATTTCATCTGTTTTGGTCCTGATCTTTATTGTCACCTTCTCTCTGCTAACTTTGGGCTTTAATTATCCTTTTTCTAGTTCCTTGAGGTATAAAATTAGACTTCCTGGTTGAGATCTTTCTCTTTTTCTTAATGTAGGCATTTATCACGATAAACTTCCCTCTTTGAACTATTTTTGCTGTATCCTATTAGTTTTGGTATGTTTTGTTTCCATTTTTATTTGTTTCAAGCTATATTTTCATTTCCCTTTTGATTTCTTCTCTGACCTATTGGTTGTTCAAGAGTGTGTTTTTAAATTCCCACATATTTTCCATTTTTCCTCCTGATATAGATTTCTAGTTTCGTACCATATGGTTAAAAATTATAACTGGTATGATTTCAACCTTCTTGAATTTGTTATGACTCGTTTAGTGGCCTAACATATGATCTAACTTGGAGAATGTTCTGTACGCACTTGGGAAGAATGTGTGTTTTGCTATTGTTGGATAAAACAGAACTCTAGTTTTTAACTTAGTGCATGGCCACCCAGAAGAAATATCTCCCAGTTTTACTTGCAGCCAGGTAAGGCATAGGCCTAGTTTTTAGCCAAAGGAATTTGAGAGAAGTATTGTGATGTACCTTTAAAAGGAAGGAAGCTATCTCATTACCTCCTCAATCCTAACCCCCAGGATGTGGATGTTATAGTGAATTATCTTTAACCATGACAATAAGGCTAACATATTATGGATGGTGAAGTCACAAGATTGAAGGAAACCTCGCCCCTGGTTGACCTTTTGAAGTAAAGCCAACATACCACAGAATCAGGTCACCAGTTATTACAAAACAAGCAAAATAAGCTTTTACAATATTTAGGATCCTGTTAATGTGGGTCTCTCTTATACATACCGAAAACTATACCCTAACTAATATATTCTGACAATCTTCAATAAAGTCTGGTTGCCCCATAGGCTTAACCTAGTGACCATTATGGAAGGATAGGATTGAAGGCATGCCAAGCAGGACCTTCTGAAGCTTATCAGATACTTCAATTCTTGCATCAGTAAAAGCAACACTAATGGGCAGAGTTGAGAGGAATGGAAACCTCTTTATTCCTAAGGCCTATAGATGCTGGGTCTTCTACCATCTTCTAGAGGGGAGTTTGAACCAAATTACTTAAGTGGTTCAGTATATTAGATGCATAGGCATTATGAGGGCAGAGCACATCTGTATGCTACAGACACACATATGCAGACACACACACAAGTGCATAGGCGTTTGTGCACATGTAAAGTTACATCCATTCATAACAGAAAAAAAACCACCTACTTCATAATTGGAACTTTTTCTCAATAGGAAATAGGAAAAAAAATTCTGCCCAAAAATTACATTACAACTTCCCTATTCGGTGACATTGTTTTTAAAAATTAAGCTATCATATGAATTCTATATTGAAATACAACTCTTATGAGTTCCAAAGCAAAAGGGAGAATCATAGCTCTGGGGACAGAGAATGCTACCTAGTTTTTCTATGTTTTATTGAAGATAATACTCTAATGACTTTCAAGAGAAAACACTTAAAATAATAAATTGAAGTTCACTGTATCTTATTAATTTATTTTGTAAGGACAGTGGGATCTGTTGCATTAAATTACTCATTAAATACATCTTACTTTACTCACTTTGCTTTATTTCTTAGGACATTATCATTTTAATTATTAAAATATCCCCTCTGAGGTTCATAGTAATTATTATTACCCTGGAATCATTATACAGAATGAAAAAAAATTACAGGTAAATAGAAGATGATAATTCTTCCTCTTGTAACATCAAGACTACAACAACTCAGTAACAGTTGTTTGGGACATTCCACTAAAAACCTGGACAGTTTTTCAGACTATCCAAAAACTGTATGATGAAGTATGGTTGGGGCTATGGTTGGGGCACAGACCAGTTAGCCTGTGGACTCTGGAAATACACATGTCTTGTTTTACTTTCTTTTATTGACTCTCCTATTGTCTCTTCACTGGCATGCCATCTACTATGTCTCCAATATTCACTATTACACAGATACAGGTATACCTGAAGGATACCTTTGATAGTGGAGAGCTTGGCAATTAGTCTAGAGGGAGCAAAAGGAGAGACTCAGCTGCTTAGGAGATGTTCTAGGTTTGAAATTCCCATAAGGTATAGACAAAGGGTGCCTAAGATTTTCATTGCAGTTGCCCTGTCAAAGGCAGAAATTTAGACAAACTGCTAGAAAACAGTCTGTCCAAGACTGGGGAAGCATTCACCTGACAAGACATCCCTTTGACAACCTTTATGTAATATGGATAGAAACATAAATTGCTATAGCACTACAAAAAACAGTATGGGAGGGATCATAAAAAAATGAAAAATATTCCTACTGTATGAATGAGCAATCCTGCTTCTGGGTATACATGCAGAGAAAATGAAATAAAGATCTCAAAGACCTATGTGCATTCCCATGTTCACTGCAGCATTATTCACAACAGTCAAAATATGGAAACAGCCTCAAGTGCTCATCAATGGATGAATGGATAAAGAAGATACAGCATATGCAGAGAGAGAGATGTGTGAGAGAGATATATAGGCATAATGCTAAGTGAAATAAGTCAGACAGAAAATACAAAGACTGTATGGTGTCATTTATATGTGGAACCTAAAAATGATGAACTGGTAGAAATACAAAGAAGAATGGTGGTTACCAGGGGGTAGGGGAGCGGGGATAAGGTATGTGTCGGTCACTGGGTATAAACTTGCAGTGAGAGATGAATAACATCTCAGGATCTAATGCACAGTATTGTGATTTTAGTTAAAAGTACCTATTGTATATTTGAAAATTCTAAAAAAGTAAATCTTATATGTCCTTGCTCCAAAAAAGAAATGGTGACCTGTGATGTGATGGAGGTGTTAGCTAATGCTATAGAGATAATCATATTATAATACATCAGTGTATGCAAACCTTAAATATATGTCAATTGCGTTTTTAAAAAGCTGGTTGAGAGGGTTTGGGGGAGGAATATCCCATCGCCACTTTTCCATTACGGAAACCAAAGTTAAGTGGAAGGTACAAGATCAATAAATCCTAGCATTTGGTGATTTTAGGATTTCCAACACACTAACTCTTCATACCAATCCAGCCTTACTTAAATTCATTTGCACATCAATGTTACAGACATTTTAGTTAAAGCAGGAAATCATACCCATTGGGTAAGAAACAATTAAAGGACCCCATTTATATCTATTTGATAACAAAATACAGTCACATAAGAAAAGGGAGATCCTAAAATACTTGCCAAATAATTTTATACAAAGCTAGAGTGTTGGAAGGATGGTGGCTGCAAGACAGAAAACGTTATTTCCAATTTTCCACTCTTTACCTCTATTATGTCTTCAAATTTTTGACTTCTAAATAAGCTTCCAAAACTTTTATTTTCATCCAGTCAATTCAATTTCTTAAAATCAATTCATGTACCATTTCAAAATAAGAAAAAGATTAATATGACAGATTCTATTTTACACTTCAGCTATTTGTTGTAATGTTAGCTTATCTGTGAAAGAAGCAATATCTAGACAACCTAACTACTAACCACACATAAAATTTACTAGCTCCTAAATGTGTACACTTTGTGGTACCTGGCTGGCTCAGTCAGTGGAGCATGTAACCCTTGATCTCAGAGTTGTGAGTTCGAGCCCCACATTGGACATAGAGATCACTTAAAACTAAAATCATAAACAAATAAATACATAAACAGGTACAGTTTTCTCTCCCTGAAAGGAGCTGATGAACAATTAAACAACACCCATGGAAATGGAGGATACGGGCTCTTTGGGAGGAACAGTGATGCTGGGTATTCAGGATAAGGATAATAATGTTTCTGACGCAGGGACAGTGACACAGGGACTTGACATTGAACCAAATATTAACTCTCTATGATTCATACAGTGAATATAATAAATTGGTGTAGTTTGAACTCTTCACTATCTTGTTATTCACTGCTCATCTCTGAGGCAACATTTTGATATTTTCCTTAATGCTAATTCTCCCCAGAGGGGAATTTTAAAAATAATTGTTACTCACATTTAGTGCTCCTCTGTCCAGAAAGGTACAAAGGGGAACTACTATAGGAAAGTGCAGCCTAGACTTTCAGTGAAAGTTACATCCTTTCTTAATTTCCCTTTAGGTCATAAATTCCTTGAGAACAGGAATAAGATCTTTTCCATTCCCATAAAATCCCTCTGGTAATATAGCACAATGTCTTCCCCTCGGTAAACACATTGCTTCCAGTTTAGGGATTTTCTCAGAATCTTAAGAACATTTTCTTTTACTATAACTATAATCGTTCCTTCTCTTGAATGTTGAAAAACAAATGTAATTTTAAGTCTTCTTTTATAGGGATTTTAAGAGAAAATGAAAGATAACCAATGCAGAAACAATAGGCATAATACTATGTAGACTCATCTAGCCTCTTTTTTGTGATTCTCAATAGAATCCTAGACTTTTTATTCCTCCCCCCCCAAAAAAAAGACAAAGAGAAAAGAAATGAAGAATAGAAGAGATCGTTTCCACTTATGCCTTTTGTGCTTGAGTGATAAGGGCCCATGAACCCAGAAGGGGCACATCTTGTAACTATTAACATAAGTCTTTCGTGGATCTAAAATTTGAGTTCATGCTTCTGGATCCAGAATCCATTCCTGGGGGTGGGGAGGGGTGTGTCTGTATATATTCGTAAGAAACCAAAATACCCTCAGATAGAACACTGAATAAACAGTCCCACTTTAAGAAAAGGTATACATGAAGATTTACATGAAGAACAATAGTAAAATACTTGAATTATAAATTCAGTAGCATGATTTATTTTGAATTTATTAGCTAAAAAGACTACATCATCATGTCAACAATGTAACTGATGTATTTTGTAACCAAGATCTAGAATTTGGAGTAAGGAAAAAAAAAACACCAACCTAGAAAATGTCTTTTCCTTGTTTTTTCTCTTCATCTCTTATCTTTAAAATAATAAGGATTAAAAAGAACTTTATTGATATAAACCCTAATGTAATTGTTTATCTTGGGATTTGAATTTCTCATTTGTATTTCATGAAATGAGTAGAGTATGATAATCCCAAGAATGGAATTTCAAATTATTTGACATGTTACAGTATAGCAAACTAAAGATTGCTACAGGAAAAAAAAAAAAGCCATATATAAGAAAGATTTCATATCAGAAAAAGCATGCTGAATATAAATAAGACAGAGAAGGACATCTGGCACAGTGAACAGTGATAACGCACTTAGAAATACACGTGAACTTCACCGTAAACTACAGACAATGCAGACCCCAGTATGACAGTCTTATTGCATCTAGAAACACTCATCAAGCTAAGAAGTAGTGTATGCTGGTCATAAAATCCTTGACAGTGGGAACAAAGTCTTTTTCACGTCACATAAAATCCCCCAAGGAATAACATCAACCTCTGATAATATTATTATTGTTGTCAATAACTTGATGTGAATGATCTCATTCAATTTTCACAAGCACTCCATAAGGTATTACTTAAACCCACTTTAGAGATGAGGAAATACATTTCAAGAGGTTACATAATATCTCCAAGGTAACACAGAGTTAAGTGTCAGGGCTGGGATTCACATCCAGACATTCTGAGTCCCAAGCTCCCACTGTGAGAAATAAGTATATTTTTTTCATCAAATACAAGAGCTCTCTTCTTGGTTTGCAAGACGGCTTGCCAACTTCTCGCTCCATTCTCTCATTGTGGGAGAGGGGAGAGAGAGAGAAACAAAGAGAGATCTTGTGTTTCTTCCTCTTTTGATAAGGCATTAATTCCATCATGAAGCCCCAACCTCATGAACGAATCTAATCATCTCTCAAAGGCCCCACTTCCAAATGCCAACACACTGGGGATTAGGGCTTCAACAAATGAATTTTGAGAAGACATATTCAGTCTATAATACTCTGCTTGTTCATTCCAAACATGAAGAAGGGATCTGATCCACACAGAAAAGGAGGGGTAAGAAAAAATGGGTTAAAAGCCACTATTTACTGAATACCTAGATAGTGTACTAAACACTTCACATATATTATCCTTAATCCTCTTGCCAGCTCTGAAAGATAAGACTTTTATGCTTATTTTATGGAAGAGGAAACTGAGTTTCCAGCACATTAAACCTTTTGTTCAAGTCCCTCACCTAGTAAGCCGTGGATCTGGCATTCAAATGCAAATCTGACTGATTAACTCCCTGGCTTTCTGGTACACAAGGCTGTGAGTTAGGGGAGCCTTCCTCAAACTCCTCAAATCCAGGCTTGCCCACCCCTGCACCAAACCCTTACACTGAACTTAGACTGAATGTAAAAAAAATTCCGGTCTGTAGGAAGTTGAGGGTCTAGAACCTCATGGTGAGTTGGTGAGTTAACCGAAACTGCATAAAGAATTTCCCCTGTGGGGCAAACACCCACAGATCCCTAGTAGAACATTCCATGGGTCCAGAAAGCCATGATTCCACTTGCCTGTAAGACTGAGCTGAGGGGAGGTGAACCATGAGAGACTACGGACTCTATAAAACAATCTGAGGGGTTTGAATTGGCGGGTGGGTGGGAGGTTGGGGTACCAGGTGGTGGGTATTATAGAGGGCACGGATTGCATGGAGCACTGGGTGTGGTGAAAAAATAATGAATACTGTTATGCCGAAAAAAAAAAAAAAAAGACTGCGCTGAGGTAGCTGGCCCTCACACATGACCAACTATCCGTAGGAAGGCTGAACTCTGGGCAGCCAAGCCCCAGCCTCACCTCATGTTCCCAAGTTCCAGAACAACATAGAAGCAACAGAGCCCTGGGGGTTTGAATACTGTCCCCTGTTGCATGTGAGTCAAAGGTCAGAGGAGACATTCTAAAGAGAGTGTATCAGTCATCTCCCAGGTATAAATAGACTCCTATAGTTGTATCTAATGGTTAGATTTGTTTAAGGAAAAAAAAAAAAAAGAAAGAACTTAAACATAATCCATTTGTCAGACTTTCCTCCAGCAGCCCCAGTATTTAGCTACCTGATATGAGAGTGCTAGGTCTACAGAGGAGAAGGTAACCAGGCTTGCCTAGGCTCTCACTGACTTTCCATGGGTCGCTATGTTTTGCAGGTTCTGTACATCAGTTCATAGATTTATGGGATCTCAAATAGGGAATCTTTCTGTGAAGTGGAATGAGATGGTGTGTGACCATCCTTTGTTTAATGTTAGCTAATGGCAGAGTATTTAAGAAGACTGCCAAATAAACGTATTTATTCATTTATATTTAAGATGTTATTTCTTTATTTTAGAGTGAGAGAGCACAAGCAGGGGGAGTAGCAGAAGGAGAGAGAGAAGCAGGCGCCCCACGGAGCAGGAAGCCCGATGCAGGGCTCGAGAGCCCAGGATCCTGGGATCACGACTTGAGCCAAAGGCAGACGCTTAGCCATCTGAGCCATCCAGGTGGCCCAGGACTGTCAAATTTAAAGGTAAGTTACACATCTATAATAAAAAAAAATGCATTTCAAATTGTTTGCCTTCCTGTGATAATAAGTGAATATCAATGCTAAGACACCTAGAAGATTTAAAAATAAATATTTATTTATATTTATAAATATAAATATATTTATAAATATAAATATATATATATATATATATATATATAAACGGGTGGCTCAGTGGGTTGAGGCCTCTGCCTTCGGCTCAGGTCATGATCCCAGGGTCTTGAGATGGAGCCCCGCATCGGGATCTCCGCTCAGCAGGGAGCCTGCTTCCTTCTCTCTCTGCCTGCCTCTCTGCCTACTTGTGATCCCTATCTGTCAAATAAATAAAATAAAATCTTTAAATAAATAAATAAATAAATAACCAAAGCAGGGCTACTGGGTGGCTTAGTCAGTTAAGCATCTGACTCCATTCTAGCTCAGGTCATGATCTTAGGATTGTGAGATCCAGTCCTGCCTCAGGCTCCCATTGACTGTGGAATCTGCTTGAGATTCTCTCATCTCGCCCTGCCTCCTCTCTCTCTCTCAAAAAGAAACCCCCAAAACAAACATAAAGGCAACCACCCGTATTTGCTCCCTCAAGGTAAAAGTGACCTTTCAAATGTGGGTGGAAAGAAATGACTACATGCTGCAAGAATCTTAAGGCAGAAACACAGCATTCTGAAAACAGATCTTTGGAAAAGGAAACATGTGACTTTGCTGCCAAAATTAAGTAAGCATAGTATTCTTAAAAAACAAACAAACAAACAAACAAAAACTCAATTCTTACACTTTTAAAAACTTAGAGGGGCGCCTGAGTGGTTCAGTCTTTAAGCGTCTGCTTTCAGCTCAGGTCATGATCCCAGGGTCCTGGGATGGAGCCCCACATCAGGCTTCGCCCGGCTCTCTGCTTGGTGGGAAGCCTGCTTCTCCCTCTCCCATTCCCCCTGCTTGTGTTCCCCCTCTCGCTGTCTCTCTCTCTCTCTCTTTCTGTCAAATAAATAAATAAAATCTTTTAAAAAAACCAACAACTTAGAAACAGTTTTCTAGGCTGCTTTTAAATCATCTACGCAAAGACGTTCACTGAATTTAAGCCCTTCAGCAAAAATGTAACAAAGGAAAACCTTTGTGTTAATGGGTAAGAACCACTAACTCAATGACATCGTGGAACATGGAAATGTACCAGATAATTTCAACAAAACCCTTCTATTATTAGATATGAAAAAACGTTACAATTTCAAAAATGGAATCAAGTTTGCACTTCATCCATATGAATCTACTTATCTTTATTAGATATCTTTTCCAGCTTTGTTTTCATTAAAACCAAGTGTGAAATTAAACTGGACTTAAAAGCCAACATTTGCATCACTGATAAAAGGAATATTTTCAAAACTATAAAGCACACTCAATCAAGTTTTGCTCACTAATAATTATAAATAATATGACAACGATGCAATCCATTATACTAAAATTTAAATACTGAAAAAATAATTGGTACAGAAGTCTCTGTCTTTCTATTTTTGTATGTTTTATAATAAATATATTAATAGAACACCAGATGCACAGATTTTTTTTTTGAGAGATCACTTTTCTAAACTATGTAGGACCATTGGAATACAGACTGTTTCTGGAAGAATGGAGAGTAATTGAGGTTAGGATTCTTGCCACCCTCGCGTGAGGAGGCTCTGGGTCCAAATTTAATCTGATTTAGAGAGTTCCAGAGGAAATCCACATACTTTAATCTATTACCTCTGCTCCAAATAATTTTCCTTTAACTGTTGGAACTAAAATCCACAAATCAAATCCATTCATATTTGAATGATAATAGAAAGTCCTGTCTTCCATGAACCCAGGTTAAAACTAGCGAGCATATATATATATATATATATATATATATATATATATATATTTTAGCAAGCATATTTTTAATATTATTCTCCCCAGCTCCTCATTTAAAACACCCGAAATGGCCATTTTACTGAACATGGGGAATCAAGACTCTCAAAAACAGTGTGACTCCTATAAGATGGAATCAATACAATCTCCATCATTAAAAGACGTTTTCACTTAAAGTAAACTTGCGAAGAAATGGAAACTCAACAGTTGAAGGAACGGCCTTCTCAAAGAGGAGGCCAGACACCTTGACATCAGCCTCCTCTACAGTCTCGCCAAGGGGTCCTTTGGTTCTAAGTTTCTGATCACTCCATCAACGTACAGTTCACTGCCTACAGCCACCAACATGTGATATTTCGAAGAAGGGCCTCCCTGCCCATCCACCACAGACCATTAGCCCAAAGTGTCACATGGTTACTCACCCACAGTGTCGTTAGTGGAGAAAACTGGGGGAAGAAGAATGCCCTCCCTCTCACCTGCAGGTAATCATCTTCTGTCCTAAAGCATAAATTTTGATTACCCAGATTATTTTAGCTTTCAGAGTCTCACAGGTTATTAGTGGTAATAAAATCATTCAGCCTTATAAAAATTAAAAAAAAAAAAATTCCAACCACGGTGTTTAAGAATCTGACCTCATAGCACATTCTCCACCCACTCTGGGAAAGTAATTTTCTCTTTGCTGTCAGTGTGATCCTTTTTTCATTTCTCCAGCTCCAATTCAAATAGAAAACAAAGTGATGTGACTGAACTCATGAGGGCACACGTGTTTGCAGCCAAGAAACAGGGGTTTTTGTTTGGTTTTGTGTCATCTGTTTTTCTGTAGAAAGCTAACTAGCCAAGGTGGATGTCAAAATTAAGACCTCATTTACACTGTCCTTAAACCCAAATGAGGTGAAATCCTTCCAATTCCGCTAACTTTTTCCTCACCACCCAGATGACTATGGCTTTGAAACATATCTCAAGGACTCTTCACTGACTGTCCTGAAGAATCTTCTAGAAACTTGCCTGCCCTCAACTCTCCTTGCTAAAATGTGCATTAAAGTTTATGTTTATTTTAAATATTGTCCATGTCTAATATCTAAGCCTTCACAGACCACAAGGCAAAAGTTACTATTATCAACATGTGTCTCACATTTCTAGGAAAATGCATGTTGGCATAGCTATGAAACAGCAGTATGCTTTGTGGATCTGTGTCTATTTATGGAGCGAGGAACCGGGTTTTCAAAGAGCGCCATGAGGCATGCAGAAATCCAAACAGGCACTTGGAAAAGCAACTGTGTTCTAAAAAGCTACAGAAGTGTATATATAATATGATTCTGGTGTTTTTTTTTTTTTTTTAATTCCACATGCTGAGACTGAGAAACAGGGAACAAAATACTTCTAAATGCTATGAGTAAAAGAATTACATTTTTTTTCTTTTTTCCTATATGCTCCTATGTTTTCCAAAATATCTGCCACAAACTTGCTATTTTTACAATCACATTTTTTGAAAGCATATGAAAGAGAAGACTCTTCTTTCCATTACTGCTGATCTGAAGTCTATATTACCTGAATTTTAGAGTATTTGGTTATGAAAATGACTTCTCCCAAATATACTTGTGGTACATCCAAGAGATAAATTATGTCTGTTTTTTTTTCTTTTTTAAAAGATTTTTTTTATTAATTTGACAGAGAGACAGCAAGAGAAGGAGCACAAGCAGGGTGGGGGGGAGTAGGAGAGGGAGAAGCAGACTCCCCACTGAGCAGGAAGCTCACCACGGAAGCTCCATTCCAGGACCTTGGGATCCTGACCTGAGCTAAAGGAAGACACTTTACCACTGAGCCACCCAGGCAGCCCTTATATCTGCTTTATATAGGGTTTTCTTTTAATTGCAAATTGTTTGCATTTACAGTCACTAAATCACCACTCGGCTGGAATTCCTCTTTTCTTGGTCATACCTAGTAAAGTATTTAACAAAACAAGAATGCTTAACACAGAATTACCATATAACAATTGCTTTGGAAACATCTTGTTCAAGAGTCTTTGGGGATCCTGACTAGTAACTCTCTACTTACTACAGGCTCTCACCAGATAGTACATCCTTCTGTTGCTGAGAACAAGTAAGCAATGCTAATATGTTTTCTTCAAGTAAATATGTTAGGAATTTTGCATGGAATAGAGTCAGAACCAAAAGAAGACAGAGGGAGCTAATCATTGGTTATATATAGCACATACATCAAGGACGAAGGTAAGAAAAATGTTGGTTTGGATAAGAAAAACAAGAAGAAATTTTCAGAAGTGTTTTGCTTAAAAAAAAAAAAAGTCTATTCAAAAGCCGCATTTGAAACGGAGTTTACCAGTTGTTACAGTAAATATATTCAAAGTGAATCATATAACCACTAATTAGGTTTGAATCACTCAAGTGTACATTTGCTGTGACAACAGTTTTCCCTTTACAGATCATCCCTCTATTTATAAAAGAGCTGAAAATTAACATTTCCTGCTTTTGTCAAACTGACGCATCTTTCAATAGTTCCCAGCAAACATCTGAAGGATTCTTGCATCCTGAGATCATCTGGCCATTATGTTTTCAAGTGTTGTCTCTTTTCAAGAACTGGGTGAGACGCACAGAATAAGTGATTGCAGATTCTTTGTAAAATAGCAACAAGAAGACAACAAAAATACCCGACGTAGGAGAGATCATGGGTTACCATTCATGGCAGATGGGACTCAACATAAATTGACAGTGGAAGTTTTCCTTCTGTTTTGCACATGACTAACCACATGTGAAGCCTGAGCGCCAGAGAAATAAAAAAACAAGATTGTGTAGCTGTGTTTTTAGTACTGGGATTAGTAGTAGATCCAGATTGAAGCAGATTTTTTTTCATCCTAATTGAAATAGTTTCTTAAATAACATTGTTTTAAGAGCATGTGCTCGTTCAGATACCAAACGTAGTCTAATGTCCACTCATTTTCACAAGTATTCATCTCAAAGGGGGACAATTTTCTGGGTAATTTTAATATAGCCTCCCCTAATCAATATCAGTCACCCTGTGAGATGCTGCTGCCAGGAAGGAAGCCGTGTTTTTCTCCAGGCCTGACAGCCGAAAGTGCTAACCAGAGGAAAAGTATTCTCATTCTTTTTTTTTTTTTTTTTAAAGATTTTATTTATTTACTTGACAGAGATCACAAGTAGGCAGAGAGGCAGGCAGAGAGAGAGGGGGAGTCAGGCTCCCCGCTGAGCAGAGAGCCCGACGCCGGGCTCGATCCCAGGACCCTGGGATCATGACCCAAGCTGAAGGCAGAGGCTTAACCCACCGAGCCACCCAGGCACCCCAGTATTCTTATTCTTATGGTGGACTGGGTGCTCTCTACTCTCTGAAAAATAAAAGTGCTGTTCAGATCCTGGAATTCACTGCACATGAGGGGACGTCTTAAGACCACACAGTCTCAGGTCTTGAAGGAGTAAATAAAGTCATGCATTGTCTTGGGATTTACCCAATTCCTCAAGTGCCACACCCACAGTCAATTGCATAAAGGTCAATTATCTAGAAGATGTTTCCAACTTATTTTTCTGAGCATGTTCTTGTCTTCAACATCTTTCTCATCTCTTACTCTTTTAAGTTTTCGTTTCCATTTCTTTTTTTTTTCCCCTTAAAATCTCTATACTTCCTCATGCTCCCTGTAAGCTTTTTGTTATTAAATAATTCCTCAAGTTGGAGAGTCAATTACCATATGGTTTCACTTACTTGTGGAGCATAAGGAGTAACAGAGGACATTGGGTGAAGGAGAGGAAAAGTGAGTTGCAGAAATCAGAGAGGGAGATGAACCATGAAAGACTGTGGACTCTAAGAAACAAACTGAGGGTTTTGGAGGGGAGATGGGTGGGAGTTGGGAGGGCCTGGTGGTGGGTATTAAGGAGGGCATGTATTGCATAGAGCACTAGGTACGATGCATAAACAATGAATCTTGGAACACTGAAAAAATAAAATTGAATTGAAAAAAAATTCCTCAAATTGAATTCTTGGCAACACATTATTCTGAAATCCACTTAAAATTGAGATACTGAGCTCACTTTTTAAGAGATGGATGGTCCCACTCTTTTGAATCTATTGCTATAGTCATGCCCTGGCATTCCCTAGTAATTTTGCCTTCTGCAACACCCTTTGTATCTTACCATCAAGTCCATGCTGTTCCTCATCTATGAAATGTCTTTCACACACTCATGTTCATCCTTCATTGTCAAAATAGCATTCATTTTTCAAGGACTTGTTTAAATGACACCTTTTCCCTGTAGCTTTCCCCTGAATATTTTATTTATAATTACACTATGCTTTGGCTAATAAATAACCCTTTCTCACCTGGAAAGTTTCACTCTTTGACAAGATCCTCCAGACACAGGGACAGAAACGTAAAGAAGAAAAGAGGTATACACTAGCTAGCCAAGTCAACTAAACCAACCTTACTAATCAATGAGATGGTCAATGTCAGAGCTAAAGCACCCTCACAATCAATACCTCTCCCCAGGCACCCATTAGTCAGCATTATACTGTGTAGCTCTGGGGCTTCTCTCTTATCGCCATAAACATCTTTGAGGGCTTATTTATACGTGTAACTCAGCATCTGGTCAATACCTATTGCTTACTCAATGCTTAACAAATGTATGTTGACCCGGGCTGAATTTTTCAACTCCAGTTTTTCTTGTTTGTTTCTTTTGGAGTTTTCTATTTGTTTGTTTGTTTTTGGTTCTGGTTTTGGTGTTGATTTTTTTTTGGTGGACATAGGAACATTTCATGGCAAGAATGATTACAAACAGTAAAACAGGCTTTCAAGAGGGTAGACGAATCCCCTCACAGGAAATCATTTTCAATGGCATTGATCATCCATCATTACTATAAAATTTAAGCAACGGTGTTGCTGACAAAGGAATTTAATTATGAAAGATTCCTTTTTGACTTCCAAAGCAACAGGAGAATAAGAATGAAGTTTAAGATGCTATACAGACAAAAATCGTGAGGTTACAAAGGAAAAAACAATTTGGTCTAAAAATTAAACACCAAACTCTCACAGACCCTGATTCTAAACCCCTCCCCCAACCAAGATTCATTCATAAGATATGTGTGTCACAACATTCAGCTTTCCTAGACTGAGGTTCAGAGTTGTACTTGTTAATTGAAAAGCAGTCTGTTCAGAAAATGGTCTTTATTCTGATGCTGCCCTTTGAATGTCAGTTTGATCTCATGTTTCACACAGAGGAAACACAAACACAATGAGTATTTCTGAGTTTTTGACCAGTAAATTTAAGAAAAGAATCTTTCAAATGATAGCTTCTTGATCTGTCTTTAGCCAAGCAATCAAACAGACCACCCCAGAAAACTTAGTTTTGTATAAAAAAGCCTGCCCTTCCGAATTACATTTTTTAATCAAAGCTACATGAGAACATGGGGAAGAAAAGAATTATTTTTCTATAGAAACTGTGCATATGATTTTCCTATTCAATTACCCCTCTTCCTAAGTACATTTTCATTAACAGTACCATTTATTCACTCAAAAACTAATTATTGCCCTTATGAGCACCATGAGTATATGCAACTCAAGATAGTCAACCACACAAAATAGCCAAGTTTTGCTCCGGCCTCATTTGAAGAGTTCAGTGTTAGATTGTCATATGATTACAAAAATAGGCAGATGAGAAATATGAAAGGAGGAAGAAGAAAAGGGAAAATTAGGAGGAAAAGAAGTAAAGAGGAGAAGGAATGGGACACCTAGCTGGCTCAGTTGGAGGAACATAAGACTCTTGATCTCAAGGTCATGAGTTCAAGCCCCACATAGGAGGTAGAGTTTACTTAAAAAAAAAAAAAAAAAAGATATCAACAACAACAAAAAAAAGCAGAAGGAGAAGAAATAGTAATATTCCAAAGAAGTTATACATAAAAAAAGACATTATCTGCCTTACTGCTAAGCATCACTGACAATTTGTTTTAGAATTGATTAAAGCAATACACACACACACACACACACACACCTTTTCCCGCAACTTTGTTAAAACTTATATAAAACTACAAAAAATCAAAAATAAAGAAAAAAAAAGAATCCAAATGGAAAAAAATACCATACCTATAGAAGAACAAAGATAATAATTATATCCAACATGTCCTCAAAAACCATGCAAGCAAGGAGAGTAGAGTGAAATACTTGAAGTGTTGAGAGAAAAAAACCACCAACCTAGAATTCTATACCCTACAAAGAAATCCTTCAAAAATAAAAGAGAAATAAAGACTTTCTTAGACAAACAAAAACTGAAGGAATTTGTTGCCACTAGACCTACCTTGTAAGAAATGTTAAAAGAAGTGGTTTTTTTAAAAATGTTTATTTATTTATTTATTTATTTGAGAGTGAGAGAGAGCATGAGAGGGTAGAAGGTCAGAGAGAGAAGCAGACTCCCTGTGGAGCTGGGAGCCTGATACAAGACTCAATCCTGGGACTGCAGGATCATTACCTGAGCTGAAGGCAGTTGCTTAACCAAGTGAGTCACCCAGGCACCCCAAAAGAAGTTTTTTAGAGTGAAGGAAAGTAATGTAGGTTAGAAATTCAGATCTATATAAAATAAACAAGAGCATCAAAAGAGGAATAAGTGAAAATAAAATAAAATATTCAAGATGTTGATTTTTGCCAGTATGGATGGTCTGAGATGATACTCTTCTAAAGACATGTCATAAAATATAAATGAAAAAGAAATACATGTATATATGAAAGTAAAATCATTCTACAGAAATAAAGGATTGGGTTTTTTGATAGGATATTTACCTATGGCTTTCCATCAGACTGAATATAAAAATGGAAAGAAGTTTTAAATGTCTCTCAAGAGTTAAATTTCCACTAATATGTGAATAATCAAAAAGCATTATGATTACCTGCAATAGAAAAAGGCATCAGGGACCTGCTTCCTTAACATGTATCTTGGATTTTTTATTTTGTTTTGTTGTTGTTTTGCTGGGTATAGTATACTTTACTGATGGTACATTACAAGGTAGGGCTCCCCCAAATTATCCCTTTTGCAGGGGGTCTGGGATGGAAACTGTGTAGAGGTTGGGAGATTCTCAGTGTGGTAGGGGGTAGATTGGGGTGGGGTCTCCCCAGAAGCTGAAGGTCTCTCTCTTCCTCTTGCTCTCACTGGACTTTTTGGTCCAGAGGGCTCTTACTCCTTGGAGGCCATGTGGACCATAAGGCCAAATTCATTGTCATACCAGGAAATGAGCTTAACAAAGTGGCCATTGAGGGTATTGCCAGTCCCCATATCAAAGGTGGAAGAGTGGGTATTCACTGCTAAAGTTGCAGGAGACAACCTAGCCCTCAGTGTACTGCAGGACACCCTTGAGGGGGGCCCCTGATATCTGCTTCACAACACTCTTAATGTCATGTATTTGGCAGCTCTCGCTAGGCAGCAGGTCAGATCCATGACTGACATGCTGAGAGTGGGAACACAAAAGGCCATGCCAGTGAGCTCCCCATTCAGCTCAAGGATGACCTTGTCTACAAAGTCTTGGCAACAACAGAAGAAGAAGGAATGATGTTTTCGGCAGCCCCTTGGCCATCATGCCACAGCTTCCCAGAGGAGCCATCCACAGTGTTCTAGGCAGCAGTGATGGTGTGGACTGTTGTAATGAGTCCCTTCATGATGCCAAAGTTGTCATGGATAACCTTGGCCAGAGGGGCCAAGCAACTGGTGGTGCAGGAGGCACTGCTGACAATCTTGAGGGAGTTGTACTTCTCATGATCCACACTGATCACAAATACGGGGTCATTAGCAGAAGGTGCAGGATGATGACCCCCTTGACTCCACTCTTCAAGTGAGCCCCAGCCTTCTCCATGGTGGACTCTGCAACATACTCAACACCAGTATTACCCCATTTGATGTTGGTGGGATCTCACTCCTAGAAGATGGAGATGGTTATCAGTTGATATCAAGTTTACCATTCTCAGCCTTAACTATTCTGTTGAATTTGCCATAGATGGACTCACACTGGAACACGCAGACCATGTAGTTGAAGTCAATGAATCAGTCATTGATGGTGACAATATCCACTTTACCAGAGTTAAAAATAGCCCTGGTGACAGGTGCCCAGTATGGCCAAATCCATTTATTCGACTTTCACCATCGTGTCTTAGGGACACAGCTGAGACGGCACCAGAAGATGCATCTGTCTGTCAAATGGGGAGGGGCAAAGAGCCCAATTTTGTTGATTAGAGTTATACTCAGTTGTGTGCAGGTTAGTATTTAACAACCCTCTTCTGTGGGTCAATATGAGCTGTTCCCTCACACTTTTCCCCCTTTAAGACAAAGGTGTTCACCTTTCATTGTTATCATTTTGCCTATTGTTACTGACAAAGTCAAAGTTTTTCCAGCAACATTTTCACCAAGAAAATTTGCAGCTTTGATTAACCCCTTACCAAGTGTAAATAAATTAGAAATTAGAAAGTAAGTCAATGATGTTACACTACTCAAACAGTAGTTAAGTCCCTAGGATTTTAGACACTCAGACTGAAATCTGATCAACTCTTAGACGACATGATTTTGAGCTTGCCAAGTAACCTCTGTAAACCATTTTCTACATCTCTAAATTGAATATAATATGAAGCCAGCCTTACTTTTCATAAAAATTAAACTAAATAATCCATGTAACAAATATCCAGTAATGACTATATATGCATACCACACAGATCAAAAAAATCAAATTCCATCCGCTACCCTTATTCTTTGAGAAGAGCAAGAGTATTTACAGTTATAAACTTCCAAACTCATAGTCTCTCCCATGTAAAAATGAATTCCCTTTCCTGAATTATTTATAGTGGCACTTTTTAAATTTATTTTAAAAAATGAACAAGTACATTTAATTTAAAATTAATAAGACCATTATTGTGTATTCATTAAAATTTCATGTGATTATTGGAAGCATTTATAAGGTATGCAGTGGACTCATTATATAGAGAGATGGTAATTAAGCCTTAATAAATGGAATTTGAAATAATCATTTATAAAAAGATATTATTGAATTTGAGACCTCTTATTTTAAAATCTATCTATAGTATCTATTTACTACAGGCAAAGTAAGAAATTATGTGTTTTGTGAATATTTAAACAAATAGAATTAATTTCAGGAACAGATGACATAGGGTAAGTCTTCCAGTGAAAGATAATCTGTTGCTTGCTAGAAAACCATAATGCAATCAGGAGATTCTTCTGACTTTCTTCTCTGCATCTTTTCCTTTTTCAGTAATCAGGGTCATTACTTAATGATGGCAACAGAGCCTCCCCTTTATTCTTGTAAACACTGACAGTAAATGGCAGGCTTGTTCATGTGTTGTCACAAAGGTCAGTGTGTAATTGGCATCGCTAATAATACCTGTGTGATTTCATTTTATCTGCAGATAATTTCTCTGGTTTTCTTTTTTTTTCCCTTGTGATTTTGCAAGAGGGATGGAAATGTTTAATTCTACTTCTATAAAACATCTGGTCACTTGAATAGCTAAATCATAAATTTCAAGAAGGCATCATGACTATTTTATTTACAATTTTTGTTCCCAGCTGTTAGCTGGAATATAACTAGGGTAGATTTAATACCGTTTTCTCAAGGGAAGGAAGGAAGGAAGGGAGGGAGGAAATACTGAAAAAATGTCTTTAGAAATTACTAGAATTGTTCAGAGCAGTGTTTTCTGATCTCACATGTGAGCGCCTTTAATTTTTCTTCATAGTACTTATTATAGTTTGAAAATACATGTATATATGTATTTAACCAATTTAATTAATTAATGACTGCCTCCCCCACTAGATTATTCTACTTACAACAATACTCCCAACTTATAGAATAGGATCAAACATATAGTAGGCACTCACTAAACACTGATCAAAAAATAAATGCTTCCTGTCTTGGTAGCTCTGTAAATTAGTAGACACCAAAACTCTATTTAAAGATTCTATGTCCCAGGCACCTGGGTGGCTCAGTGGGTTAAGCCTCTGCCTTTGGCTCAAGTCATGATCCCAGAGTCATGGGATTGAGTCCCATATCAGGCTCTCTGCTCGGCAGGGAGCCTGCTTCTTCCTCTCTCTCTTTCAGCCTGCCTCTCTGCCTACTTGTGATCTCTGTCAAATAAATAAAATCTTTTTTTAAAAAAATAAATAAATAAAGATTCTGTGTCCTACTTTATAATACAAGAAAACTCTCTAATAACAGAGCAAGTCTATTTGATAATATTTATTACATGATGGCATATACCCCAAGATGTTCAGTTGGCCTTTACACATGGGAAATCTTTAGAGACGAAGTTTCATCTCATTTTCTCCAAATAACCATGATGTGCAGACCAGCATTTGCATCCCCAAACACTTATAAAATATTTAATATGTATTCTAAAATATATAACATATTATAAATCATATTTTAAATGATCTACTTCTCTCCAGACAAATGAGTTTCAGTTATTGGTCCAACTATATAATCTTACTTTTGAAGGTGGGACTAGTAATATTACAAAAACAAACAAACATGTATCTTGTCAGTTCTCTGTGAGTACCACTAAGTTGTCTGTGATTTGTGGTCCATATTAAGCTAAAATATATTCAATATATATCCCTATATACTATCAAGGTAACCTTGGGTCTCTTTTTTCCCTCCAAGGGAAAATACTCTAGAAAACTTCTGATTCACGAGCTAATAGGCTTTTTCACATTTTTCCCTCTCTCTTCTCAAAGGTGAGATGATTTCAAATTCATCATTAAGGAGTCTCTTATAAAAATGTAAATTAATACAATATAAAGCAACAGTAGCAATAATAATATATACCAATTATTAAGGATCTATTATGTTCCTAGCACTACACCAAACAATGAAAGAAAACAACACTGAAAGTAAACCTAAGTCTCATTTTAATATTTTTCTCAAGATCACTTAGGTAATGTAAGGGCCTATTTAGCCAGAGCGATTCCATCTGGTTAAACAGTGATTTTGTTGTTTATGCAGTAAAACTTAAACTGACCCTGCCCATCCCCCCTGCCCTTGCTTAAAAGCAAGTCCAGGAAATCAGTCCCAGGTAACAAAGCCTAAATACAAGGGTAGGTCGGGCCAGCTGGAGACATCCAATCACTGGGGCACGCATACTGTTTCCCTAGCTACCAAGGAGTGTGGGCCCCACCTTTTGGGTGCCAATTCTGACCAAGGTGATAGGCTAGTTCAAATAGCTACTAGGGGGTGAATTGTAATTCAATTGGTCACCCGTGTGGGGCCTAGCATGACCGTGCAGCTTCTTCTGTGTGTTACAATCTCATTGGCCACCTGTGTGTGGCCAGGCTCAACCACATGGCCTTTGCTCTGTGAGGATGGGAGGGGTTGCCCTCTCTGTAAGAGGCGGCCCTGACCCATCGGGGTTCTTGATGCTTGGCATGACATAAAGCTCTGCTTGACCTTTGCTTTTTATCAGTCTCACTCCTTAGATTACAGACCTAACAGTAATAAGGGGGCACAACTGGTATTTGAACCCAAGTCCATTAGGATACAGCAGAAATTCTCACCCTTGATGCTGTTGGCATTTTAGACCAAACAGTTCTTTGGCGTGAGTAGACTGTCCTGCGTCCTTACCCAATGAATGCTAGTGAAACCCCTTCTCAGCCGTGACAAACAAAAATGATGCCAGATATTGTCAAATATCCCATGTGGGGTAAAATCTCCCCCACTCCCTGCTCTTTAATGCCCCACCTATCTCAACCCATCATCCCCACCTCGATCGAGAATCACTGGAACATAATGGCCAGTGTTTCACTTCCTCAGTGAAGGGAGAAGCCTAAGAGCCCAGCATTCAAATTTAGCCCATCTTAATATTTGCTAATATTGTAAAAATCAGTTAAATATTCATATATCAGTTTAACCAAGCAGACTTGTTCCTTAACAAGATATACTAGGTAAACCAAACTTCACGAAGGAAGGTATAAAGTTATTATGAAACTTATTTTCTTGCACATTGTTTGGAAATGCTTCAATTTTAGAAAACCAAAGGGGGGGAATGGACAAAAACCAGAGTACAGTGAACTTTTCATTTGCAAGTTGCATATCTTTAAGGAATTCAAGTCATTTCCTAGGATTAAATTTAGAAGTTAAAAATGAGAAATAGGATTCTGTTTGTTGCTTATTTTCCAGTGATGTTTCTGAAGTGGGGTTTACCCTGAAATAAGAGTCACAAATGTTCTTTCTTCAGGTCACATACTGGTGAAGGATAGTTAGAAGACAGGTCAAGCCCGCCAGCCCCCTTTTTCTCTGCACCCCTCAAGAGGAAACCACCCTCAAAAAGACTTGAACACTACCTTGGAAAGTGCCCTCCACCCTTTCCCATGTGATAAATGACAAAAGCCTGATTGGATGACACACCCATGGAGGGCTAATCAGACTAAAACATCCCGCCAACAAGCCCAGAAAAACCCCTAGACTTAGAAACTCCAGAGGTGGGGCACCTGGGTGGCTCAGTGGGTTAAGCCTCTGCCTTCAGCTCAGGTCATGATCTCAGGGTCCTGGGACCAAGCCCCACATCAGGCTCTCTGCTCAGTGGGGAGCCTGCTTCCTCCTCTCTCTCTGCCTGCTTCTCTGCCTACTTGTGATCTCTGTCTGTCAAATAAATAAATAAAATCTTTTTTTTTTTTTAAATAAATAAAGTCCTAAAAAAAAAAAAGTAACTCCAGGGGCAATTCTCTAGAGTCCCCTCCCTCTTTGGGAGCTTTGTACTATCATATCACTCAATAAAATGTTGTTTTGCTGCCCACAACTCGCCTGGTCCACCTCTTCATTCTTTAAAGTGGTGTGACCAAGAACAGTGGGCACCAAAGGAAAAAAAAATCCTGTAACAGTATCTTCTATCACTTTTACCTAAAATCAGAGAATCAAAATTCCAAATGTTTTTTCTAATTGAAGAAATCAATTAAAATGATACCTTGGAATTTTCAATAGTAATCACCCCACCTTTAATAAAAAAATTAACTTTGTTTTTCACACACAAAATTACAACTTCTAGTGTTTTGGTTTTGCTTTTTTTTTTTTTTTTTTTTTTTTTGGCATTCTTGGTTCCAAGTGTCACTGTAGATGTAAAGATGGATAGTGCTACAAAGTCATTTACTTTACACCACAACTCAATCACTCAGTATCAGAGTCAAAGAAAATTAACCTGCTAACAGTAATCACCAGGTTTTTTGTTCCCAAAGAAGACAGTTCATTTAGTCTCCTACTCAATAAAACAAGTTATGTGTAAAAATCTTTTATCTTCATAACACCAAGACTGATAGAACTTTCCTCTAGAGTAAATAAACTTTAAAAGTTTAAAAGTTAAGTATCACTAACAGTGAGACTTTTGCTTCCAACCATGATGAAGTAACTGATATCAATGAACCCTTCTGGGAAAACAACTCCAAAACTGAACCATATATCTGAGACAAAGGTTTTCGAGAATTGAATATGTTGAGAAAAGGGGGACACGTGAAATTGGCTCCACGTTTCTTGTAGCTTTCTGCCTACAGACACCATCCTGACAATGCACAGCAAAGTAGCCCCCAAGCAAAGAGTGGTGGGAAAGACAATCTGAGATGAGGAGAAAAGGTGAGAGTCTGGGTCTGCAGAAACAGCTGATTGTATAAGATAGAGGAGCAAAGAAAGAGAAGGAATCACAAGTCCAGCAACCCAGATGTCAGTGTGACAGCTTGCCTCAGGCCTTTGGCTGAGAGCAGGGCTGTGCGTGTAAACAGTGAGATGCCACAGGTGGAAGGGGCATAGAAAAACTGGAGCCCCAGCCAAGCCAGAGGCAGGAAGGTCACCATGTACACTGGCCATTCTGTGGAGATCCCAAAAGGTCACATCTTACAACTCAGGATTATGCCCTGTATTGAAGGCCATGACCAAGGACTAAGGACAACACGGAAATAAGCCTAAAACCAAGACCAACAAGTACAAAAGGATTCACTAATAACTCCCTGCAAAAAGAAGAAAAAGAAGAAGAAAAAAACCCACCAACACTCAAAGGAAGACAACATAATCTATTGGCAGAAGGGGTAAGGAATTTGAAATGTGTATAAACCTACCAACGAAGCTCAAAAATTCGGAAAGAAAAAAATGGACAGAATCAAATTCAAAACATTGGTGGACACATTTCAAATAATCGACGTAAAATAAAATACAGTTTAGGTGTTCATTTGAATTTTAAAATTATGTATACCTATATCCACTACTGCCACACATATACACACAAAAAACAAGATACAGCACATTCTCATCACCCCCAAAATTTCCTAATACCCTTTTCTAGTCAATCACTCTGATGTCTTTATCATAGTTTAGTTTTGTCTTTGGAGTTCGTGTAAATAAAAACATATAATATGTAGTACTTTCATGTTCAGTTTTATTTGCATAATGTAATGATTAAACATTAAGATTCAAACACCTTGTTGCCTATATCCACAGATTTATTGCTGTATATACTTTCCATGGGTGAACATATCACAGTGTATCCATATTCCTTTTGAAAGACATTTGGGTTGTATCCCATTTCTGCCTATTATGAACAAGGCCACTATAAACATTCTTCTGCAAGTCCTTCTGTGAATATGTTTTTATTTCTCTTGAAAAATACCTAAGAAGGAAATTGTTGGGTCCTAGGGAGATTTATTTAACTTTATAAGAAACTGACAAATAGGGTGCCTGGGTGGCTCATTGGTTAAGCCTCGGCCTTCGGCTCAGGTCACGATCTCGGGGTCCTGGGATCGAGTCCCACATCGGGCTCTCTGCTCGATGGGGAGCCTGCTTCCTCCCTCTCTTTCTGCCTGCCTCTCTGCCTACTTGTGATCTTTCTCTGTCAAGTAAATAAATAAAATCTTGAAAAAAAAAAAAAAGAAACTGACAAATATTGTTCCAAAGCTGTATTGCTTTAATCATCCATAAAAATAAGTAGGAGAATTTCAGGAGCTCCACATGTTCACCAATATTGGGCATATTTAGATAAAGATATAGTTATAGACATAGATATAGGTATATGGATACATTGTTGTTAGATATATAGGTATCTTTTTTTGCTATTCTAATAAATGTGAAACAGAATGGTTTGAATATTTTATTTCCTATTTCCGTGGTGAGAAATGATGATAAACATCTTATTATGTGTTTAATGAATGTTCATATATCATCTTTTGTGAAATGTCTATTCAAGCGATTTGCTCATTTTTGAAATCTGGGACATTTATGTTCCTATTATTGAATTCCAAGTGTTCCTTGTACTTTTTTATTCAAGTCAAATGTCTGTGTTCTGTTTTTCCCAGTTTCTGGCTTTTATATTAAACTTTTTTCATATTAGTTTTATATTTTATATTTATTTATTTCATGATGGCTTTCGACGAAACCCGTTTTATCAATAATTTCATTGAAAGTTTGTGCTTTTTATGCATCAAGCAAAAAATCTTTGACTCCACCAAACTCACAAAGATACTCTCATTTTCTTTTTCTAGAATAAGCTTTATGTTCTGCTTTAAATTTTCAATAAATTAACCACCATAAACTATTTCATTATTTTACTGAAATATAGTTAACATATTACACTAGTTTCAGGTATGCAATATAATGATTCAACAATTCTATACATTGCCCAGTGTTCATCCAGATAAGTGTATGCTTAAACTCCTTCATTTATTTCAGTCTTCCCCCACCCACCTACTCTGTCAACCATCAGTTTGTTCTCTTTATTTAAGAATCTGTTTCTTTGGGGTGCCTGGGTGGCTCAGTAGGTTAAGCCTCTGACTTCAGGTCAGGTCATGATCTCAGGGTCCTGGGATCGAGCCCCACATCGGGCTCTCTGCTCAGCAGGGAGCCTGCTTCCCCCTCTCTCTCTGCCTGTCTTCTGCCTACTTGTGATCTCTCTGTCAAAAAAATAAATAAAATCTTTAGGAAAAAAAAAAAGAATCTGTTTCTTTAAAAAAAAAAATCTGTCTCTCTTTTTTTTTTCTTTGTTCATTTGAAAGTTTCTTAAATTCCATTTGAGTGAGATCATATGGCATTTGTCTTTCTCTGACTTATTTTGCTTAGCAATATACTCTCTAGCTCTGTCCACGTTGTTGCAAATGGCAAAATTTCATTCTTTTCTACGGTTGAGTAATATTCCACTGTGTATATATACCATATTTTCTTTATCCATTCATCTATGAATGGACACCTAGGTTGTTTCCACAGCTTAGCTTTTGTAAGCATGTTATTATAAACGAAAGGGTGCAAATATTATTCTGAATTGGTGTTTTCATTGTCTTTGGGTAAATACCCAATAGTGGAATTCCTGGATCATATGGTTATTCTACTTTCTATTTTTTGAGGACTCTCCATACTGTTTTCCACATTAGCTGCTCAAATTTACATTCCCAGCAGTGCACAAGGGTTTTCTCCGCATTCTTGCCAACACTTGTTATTTCTTGTTCTTTTGATTCAAGGCATTCTGACAAATGAAATGTGCTGTCTCATTGTGGTTTTGATTTGCATTTCTCTAATGATTAGTGATACTGAGTATCTTTTCATGTGTGTTTGGTCATCTGTATGTCTTTTTGGGAAAACATCTATTCAGATCCTTTGCCCATTTTTTAAACATTTTTTAAAATTTTATTTATTTGAAAGAAAGAGAGCAAGCGGAAGGGAGAGGCAGAAGATGAGGGAGATGCTCCTGGATGAGCAGGGAGCTTGACACAATGCTCAATCCCAGGACCCTGAGATCATGACCTGAGCTGAAGGCAGAGGCTTAACCCACTGAGCCACCCAGATGCCTCTGCCCATGTTTTAATCAGACTGTTTGGGTTTTTGGTATTGAGTTGTAGAAGTTCTTTTTTGTTTTGTTTTGGTGGTTTTTTTTTTTTTTTAAGATTTATTCATTTATTTGAGAGAGAGAGAGAGTATGCAGGCACATGATTGGGGGGGGGGCAGAGGGAGAGGAAAAGAGAGAATCTTAAGCAGATTCCCCCACTTAGTTGGGATCCCCATGTGGGTCTCAATCCCACAACCCATGAGATCACAACCTGAGCCAAAATCATGAGTCATTGCGGAACCAGGTGAGTCCCACAAGAGGCCAAGTTTTACAAGTTCTTTATATATTTTAAATACTAACCTCTTATCAGATAAATCACTTTCAAGCATATTCTCCCATTCAGTGAATTGTCTTGTCATTTTGTTGATGGTTTCCTTTGTTGTGCAAAAGATTTTTCTTTTTTTGTAGTCCTAATAGCTTGTTTTTGCTTGTTTTTGTTTTCCCTTGCCTGCCTGAGGAGACATACCTAGAAAAGCGTTGCTAGAGCTGATGTCAAAGAAATTACTGCCTGTGCTTTCTTCTAGGAGTTTTATGGTTTCAGGTCTCATATATATGTCTTAAATCTATTTTGAGTTTATTTTTCTGTATGTATGATGTCAGAAAGTGGTCCGATTTTATTCTTGTGCATATAGCTCTCCTACATAGATTATTTTTGTGTAAAAATTTGAGACAGATATCAAGGTTTCTTTTTCTCATTGAAATCCAGGTGTTCCAGTTACGTTTTTGACAAAGACTTGGCTTTTTCATTGATTTAACCTAACATTTTGCTCAAGTATCAATTGGCAATGTGTGTACTGGCACATACACACTCATATTGTCCTTTTTCTAGATTTACTCTTCTGTTTCATTGCCTTAATATAGCTTATCCTCATTTATATAGAAATGCATATTTCTATTTATTTATTAAACACATATACGGGAATATGTGTATATATCTCATACATATATTTTCTGGACTCTATTCTCTTCTGTTAATTTATTCATCTGAACACACTAATGACGGATTATCTCATCTCCTACAGATTTATAGTAAATCTCAACATCAAGTGCAGTTGAGTTCTCCAACTTTGTTCTTTGGACTACTCTAAGTTGTTTGCATTTCCATACACATAAAGGTATGTACCTTATTATTTCTTCAAAATAGTCTGCTGGGACTTTGATAGAAATTGGATATATAAATCAGTTTAGGTATAACAGAGAACTTAACAATATAATTTGTTCAATTCATGAACACGATACTATATATTTATTTAGGACTTCTGTAATTTCTCTCAGCTGTGTATCATAGTTTTCCATCTAGGGGTCCAACATATATTTCATTAGGTCTACTCCTTAGGATTTAATGTTTTTAAATACATTATGATGGTATTGGCTTTTAGCTTAATTTTCAAATGGTTTGCCAAATGTTTATAGAAATGTAATTGATTTATATGTTAATATTACATTCTTGATCTTTCAAAATATACTTTTGAGTTTAATCATTTTTCTTATAAATACCATAGTTTTCTAGAACCACAATCATGTCATCCTCAAATAATGACAGTTTTACTTCTTGTTTTTCAATCCATATTTTGTTTATCTTTGTTTTTCTGTACTATTTGATGTGGTTTTCTAGAAAAAGTTGAATAGAACTAGTGAGAATAGATATTTTTGCTTTTTTTCCAAAATTTAAGGGAAAGGGGAAAACATTAGCCATATTAGCTATTATAAAATATTAGCTATAGTTTTCTCACAGATGACTTTTATCATTTAAGGCACTCACCTTCGATTATTTGATGAGAGGTAATGTCTTGAAGTTGCATCAAATTTTGTTATATACTTTTTTTTGCACAGAATGAAAGATTACATAGATTTTTAAAATTTTATTCTGTTAATGAGATGAATTATAATGTTTGATATTCAAATGGCAAATCAACCTCATTGATTCTTGGGATGAACTCATTAGTCATGTTGTATTATCCTTTTTATATGTTACTAGATTTGATTTGCAAATTTTTTAAAGAGAATTTTGTGTCTATATTCATAACATATTTGAAAAAAAAAATTTTTTTTGTGGTCTATGGGAGGTTTTAGTATTTAGGTTATGCTGGCCTTAAAAAAAAAGACAAAGAGAATTTTGAGTCTTCCTCTGCTGCCATTTTTCTGAAAGAGCTTATATATATTGCAATTACATTTTTAAAAAAAATTTCTTAGAGGGGCACCTGGGTGGCTCAGTGGCTTAAGCCTCTGCCTTCAGCTCAGGTCATGATCTCGGGGTCCTGGGATTGGGCTCTGCTCAGCAGGGAGCCTGCTTTCCCCTCTCTCTGCCTGTCTCTCTGCCTACTTGTGATCTCTCTGTCAAATAAATAAAATCTTTAAATATATATATATATATATATATATTTAAGGGAAATATATATATATATTTAAATATATATATATTTAAATATATATATTTCTTAGAATGCCTGGGAAAAGACATCAAGGATGGAGAGCGATGTATGGGGAGGAGAGGGATTTAGTCTTCAAAAATTCAACTTCTTGAGTGAGTAAATACTGCATTATTCATATCTTTGATTTCTTTTTATGTTAATTTTGGTAATATCAGTCTTTTAAGAAACTTGCCCATTCATCCAAATTGTAGAATTTATTGGCATAGAGTTATCCAAAATATCTTAGTGTTTTCATTTTGACATCTATAGTTTATATACCTATTGATGTCCTCTTTCTGATTCCTGATATTGATAATTTGTGTATCTTCTTTTTTCCCCTTGACGAATCTTGCCAGGGATTTAAAATTTTATTAATCTTTTTTGAAAAATAAAACTTTTTTTTGGTTAGAAACACAAGACTAAATTAAACTTGAAAGAGTAATGAAAGTAAACAGTGTAGACAAAAAATGGAGGTCATTGACAAAGAAAGGACCATATAGAAAAGCTTAATAAAACCAAATATTAATACTTGGAAAATTTTTTAAAAATTAAAAAATACCTAGTAAGACTGATGAAGGAAAAAGGACAAAAATTTCAAATTACCAGTATCAAGATTATCACAACATATACTACACACAATAAAAAGTATCTTATATCAATAAAATGGACAGCTAAGGTAAAATAGACAACTCTACAAAATACACAAATTAAGAAAGGGAGAAAAGAACAAAGAAAAAATTTAAATAGCCATATACCTGTTAAAAATTGAGTTTTCACTTACAACCTTTCCAGATTCAAATAGTTTCATTTGTGAATACTATCAGATATTTAAGAAGAAAAAGTTAATTTAAGTGGTTTCTCTCATGAATTCTGTCAAATATTTGAAAAAGTAATTTTTATACATATTTGAAAAAAAATAAAGGGAGACATAATATTTCCTATCATTTTTGTGAGGCTGACATAACACTGACACCAAATCTAATTTAGATATTAGAAGAAAAATAACTACATACCAGTATCTCTCATGAATGCAGAAATCCTCAACAAAATATCAGCAAATCATTCTGGAAATATATAAAAAGAATAACATGACCAAGTGAGATTTATCCCAGGGATGCAAAATTAATTTACCATTTGTATGAATTGATGTCATTCACCATATTAACTCAATAAAAGGGAATACATGAATACCTCAAAATATATACAATTTTCTAGCAAAATTTGGCACCCACTCATGATAAAATAAAAATCCTTCATCAAACCAGAAAATAAAGGAACTGCCATAATCTCATAGAGGACACCTATTTCTTTTTTTTCTTTTTTTTTTTGACAGAGAGAGAGATCACAAGTAGGCAGAAGTCAGCAGAGGCTGCCGGGGCGGGGGCAGAGAGCCTGATATGGGGCTCAATCCCAGGACCCTGAGACCATGACCTGAGCCAAAGGCAGAGGCTTAACCCACTGAGCCACCCAGGCGCCCCAGGCACCTATTTCTTAAAAACATCTACAGCTACTGTTATACTTAATGGTGAAACAATGAATTCTTTCCCCCTTACTACTGTGAATAACACCAGGATATTAACTTTTAACAAGTCTAGGTAGCATTGTATTAGAGGTCTTAGACAACAGATAAGGCAAGAAACCTACATGAAAGTTATAAAGATTGAAAAAGAAGAAGTAAAACTATACTTTATCCGAACTTTTGTTGTGGGATGTTGGAGTAGTATATTTATATTGAAGTTTACTTCTGATCAATAGAAAAACCAAACTGATTATACATACAACATAAAAAAAATCTCAAAAAACCTTATGATGAGCAAAGAGAAGCCAGATACAAGAAAATGTATGATACAATTGCATTTCTGTGAATTTCAAGCAGCAATGTATAGCAAAAGATTTCAGAGAAATGGTTGCTTTCAGGAAAAGGGCTGCTTTCTCCTTTTGGCTGGAGAATAATAAGGAAATCCGGAGTGACGGGAATGTTTTCCATTTGGATCCAGTTATTGGTTATGTGGTGGTGTGCATTTCCCAGAACTCATTAAACTGTACCACTTACGATTTATTTCACTGAAAGTAAGTTACACCTCAACAAAAAATAGAAAATAAATGCACCAAAAAGTCAATAAATCCAGCAAAATGAATCTATCGCGATGAGAGTCCAGATAGTAGTTACACAATGTATGGAATTGGGACGTGAGAAAGAAACAAAGCAGCCTCTCCAGGACTGACAATGTTCTCTGTCTCATCTGGGTACTGTTTGTGCCGAGCTGTTTACTTTGCAAAATTTCAAGTACACCGATGACACCGGCATTTTTTAGTAGGTTCAACATAATTAGCATTTCAAATTTTTGATGCTAGTCATCACAAAAGGCCTCTCCATCAAGTCCTACTTAGAAATGCATATACTGTGTCATTGGTACAATGGATGTAAAGAGGTTGCTAGCGGGACCACCCTATTGTGCATAATAACCTCCTAGTGGAAACGCTTTCACCTGTTACTATGACAGCATGCTTTGACTATGGCATTCAGAGAATAAATCTTTTCCATTTAATCTGTCCGGTCGCTTTGTTATTAAAGATGACAAGGAAGCAGCGGCGAGCATCACCGGAGAAATCACAGCAATATACATCTGTCACATTATAATACAGTGGGATCGGAGATCATTCAGGAGTGTCATAATTGTAATTTCAGAAAACCAAATACTATTTACGTGATAACATCCACCTGTACCTCTTTAACTTGTATTTTCAATTTGCTGCCTGTTTACATCTATTCAAAACTTGAAGTGCTGCCTGTCATTAAATACTATGTAAATAAGTTAGGCCTAACTGTGAAGCTAACAGGGGAAACTTCAGCATCTGGGGCCAGAGGATTCTATTTTAACAACACGCATATGGTCCTTGAAGGCACAGCTCAAGCATTTTGATAGACATGCCAAGATTCAGCGAAGGAGACAGACTTTTCCCGCAGATGAAACCATCTCGCAGGGAAAGCGAGCAGATTAATGGAAGTGTCAGGGTTCTTTGGTTGCAATCTACAGAAACTTGTTCTGGCTAACACATGCAAAAATAAGAATTCATCATAAATAGATTTGGGAATTGCTCACTGGATTAAGGTGAGGAAGGACAACAAGGTATCCGTGAAGCCTTGAGAAAGGGCACTGAGGGAAATGTATATTGGAGACTGCTCGGCCCCACCTCACATCCCCTTGGGTCGACTCTTCATTCCAGCCATTGCTACAGAATAGAACTACACAGGTGTAATGTAACAGCCCCTTCTGTATGGGGTGTCTCTGCTCCATTGTATGGGTAGGAGAGCTCATTCAGGCACATACACAAAAACATGGAGATGGGAAGGAGTAGAAACTCATCTGGCAATTAGTGGGACATGAGCTGCTGGAAAAATATTAGCCTCTTCCATCCCCCATCTGGGTAATTTTGAGCTGCTTTCCACATGGTTCCACATATGGTCCCAGCAAGATGAAATCTCAATCGCTTAGGGCAGTGATCAGCAGAAGTAGCAGCTCTAACTGATAGTGCAGGATAGCACTCAAGGGTGAAACTGGCCTCAGTAGTTTACCCTCTCTGTCCTCTGCACCTTTGATGTAGAACCACCTCCCAAGACATACTTCCTGCCCACAAACCCTGTGCCAGGCTCTATTCTTTCAGGGAAATCTCAACTAAAACAAAACTTACATGCAGGGCCCTGTCGCTACCACAGCAGATAAATTCCAAATCTCTTCAGTTGTTTTTGTTCCTCTGCTCTTGATTCAAATCCTGAGAGAGAGCACACATTTGGCCAAACCTTGGTCCCATGTCCACCCCAAACCTATGAAGGCTAAGGTACAACAGACAGCCCCTCAAAAAGAAAGAGGTAATTTGTAGAAAGAGGGAGAAAGGAAGAGAAATAAAGAAAGAAAAGAAAAGCTGTCCTTCATTTATCTTTCTGTGTGTCCAAAATATTTCATTAAAAACCCGAAGCAAACTCCACACAGTGAAATTATTTAAATTATATTCCTAGCTTAACAGCACATATAGCATCATATTTGCAATGAATTTGCTTCACTGAGTGCTTGAAATTACAGGTCACTTATACTTATGGTCCTTGATTAAAAATTCATTAAGAATCTGAAGATACTTGGTTAGAACCTCTTATCCTACTCACTCGTTTACGAAGTTGGACACACACTGCCACCAGAAAGGAACCAGGTTTCTACAAAAGATGGGATAAGCACATTCCACTGTACTAGTCTCACTCTTTACAACTAAACACTCTAAACAAAAATATATAGAGGAAGTAGCAGAAGACTGTGAGAGGGAGATGAGGCCACTGGCTCAGGACCCGCACCTTAAAGGAACAATGTAGTGGGGAGAGCCCTGGTTTGGTTTTGTCTCCTGTATCTCTTGGCCTTGACCCTAGAGCACCTTACAACTTACAACCTGAAACACAAAGCAAAAAAAGATGCAAAAATTAAATAAGACACTGCCCTTGCTAGCCAAAGCATGGGGAAGAAGGCATCCCCTCGGGACAGACCCATTGACCTCTATGTCCCCTACTGCAGCAGACACCTCAAAAGAAACTGCCGATCCCTCTTCCCATCAGGCATTGCAGCAACTGGGGAGCAAAGCTGAGTCAAACTCCCCACATTTCACTAATGAAGCAGAGGCCACAGTGTGACCCTCCTCCCTAGGTGCTGGGGATACTATGGTGTAGACCCATGTCAATAAGCCCCACTGTGAAACAATAACTGCAGAAGAGGCTGAGCCCTCTCCCCCACCCCAGCCAAAAGCCCATCTTATTCTACGCGAATATAAATAGCGGCAGCATCCCTCCTTTTTCCACGTCAGGTGCTATGAAGACTGTGGAAGGAACCCCATCTACAATCCCTGCTCTGCACCAAGGAAACATCTTTGGTCAAGAAGAGGCAGTCCAACCTCTGCCTGGTCAGAATGGGCAGATTGGGAGATGAGATAAAGGAGAGCAGCGGGCTGGGAAAAGAGATTCTTCTATCGCAACATAAACTCACGATCACACCCCCAAGCAGCCCATGTGTGAAACTGACTAGCATCAATACAGCAAAAGTTTGGAGAAGTGAACTATGGGGCAGGATAGCACTCAAGGGTGAAACTGGCCTCAGTAGTACACAAGTCGGATATTCTAGGTAATACTGCAGAAGTTTCAAAACTAAATTGACATTGGAACTACAATCCACCTACAAAAGTGGCCCACGTCATGCTTTCTGAACCTAAACAGGTCTGTTGCCTGGTGAAACAGAAGATTTAAGTAGCATCCATTAATAGCATCACAACCTAATACTTTAAAAACCCAGAACGCCATCCAAAATTATGTGTCATACCAAGAAGCAATAAATTCTCTATTCAAATGAGAAAAGATTATCAACAGATGCCAACATCAAGACAATCTAAATGCTGGAATTATCTGACAAAAATTTTAAAGAAGTTCTCATAAAAATGCTCCAACCGGACACCTGAGTGGTCAGTTGGTTAAGTGTCTGCCTTTGGCTCAGGTCATGATCCCAAGGTCTTGGGATCAAGCCCATACCAGGTTTCTTATTCAGTGTGGGGCCTGCATCTCCCTCTGCCTCTGCCTCTGCCTCTCTCTCTCTGTCTCTCATGAATAAATAAAGTCTTAAAAAAATAATAAAAATGTTCCAACAAGAAATTACAAACACTCTTGAAACAAATGGGGGGGAAAAAAAGAGAGAGAGAGAGAGAGCTCCAGCAAAGAAACGGAAGATAGAACAAAGAACCAAATAAAAATTTTAGAACTAAAAATAGAGTAACTGGAATTGAAAAACTCCCTAGATTGGCTCAGGGGCAGAAAAGAGATAGCAGAGCTGGGGGGAAAGTCAGTAAACATAAACATAGATCAATACAAATGATCCAGTCTGAACAAGGAGAAAATGATATAAAAATATAAAGTGTAGAGGAATAGTGGTGCAATAATAAAGGATCTATCACTCATGTCACTGAGGTCCCAGAAGGAAATAAGAAAGAGGTTGGGGTTAAAATATTTGAAGAAATAGTAGCTGAAATAGTCCCAAATTTGAAAAATGATATAAATCTATAAAAAAAAGAACAGCCATGGGGTGTCTGGATGGCTCAGTGGGTTAAAGCCTCTGCCCTTGGCTCAGGTCATGATCTCAGGGTCCTGGGATCGAGCCCCGCATCGGGCTCTCTGCTCGGCAGGGAGCCTGCTTCCCCCTCTCTCTCTGCCTGCCTCTCTGCCTACTTGTGATCTCTGTCAAATAAGTAAATAAAATCTTAAATTAAAAAAAGAACAGCCATAAACAGGATAAATGCAAAGAAATGCAATTCTCTGGTCTATCATAATAAAAAATCTGAACTCCCCCAAAAAAGAAAGAAAAAATATGAAAACTATAAGAGAGAAACAACATGTTACTTATAAGAAAGCAACAATTCAAATCCCCAAATATTTCTAACCAGCAGAAACAGAAGCTAAAAAGGAGTCACCCAACACTTTTTAAGTGCTGAAGTAAAAAGAACTATCAAACCAGATTTCTACATCCAGTGAAAACATATGGGGAGTTTCACAAAGGAGAGGAGGAGATGGAGGAGGAAGGGGAGAGGGAGGGAAGAAGGAAGGGAGAGAGGGAGAGAGGAAAGAAATGCCATATATTTGGATTTGCTTGAAAAATTTCAATACCTGGCCATTTGGGCCTGAGTTCTCACAGTGCAAAACAGTGGTCTTGAGGCAGAGAGAGCTGCTCCCTTTAGAGGAACACATGCATTCCCTAATATTCTCTATTTACCGGAACATCCATTGATAGCCTCTGGCCCTGGGTACTATTTCAGCCATCTATTCTACTTGCCTGCTGTTGCAGGCATTAGCTTTATGAAATCCAGACTATTAGCTCTAAAGTTTTCTAGAAACTCCATTAAAAGCTATTTATTCCCAGAAAGAAACCCATACAAGCAATTTTGCATTTACTTTCCCAAAGGTCATCAACCCACATGCTCCTAAGATTCTCCAGACTCCACTTTCAGAAGCCTGATTTCAGACAACTAGTGTATTATTCTCTTCACATTGAGATCATTTCCGTGTTAGCGTTATTAAGGAATGTCTCTGTTAATGTCATACGTGTTTGCTGTATTATGTAGGAATATTCAATTCTGCTGTAGAGAATAAGACCAGTAAGGAAGATATATGAAACTAAATATAAAAGCAAGCGCATTGTAAAACATATTAGACATAGACAAAATAGGTAGAGCCTACATAGGGAGGAATAGAAGGACCAAGTAGCTACCTAAATATTCATAAGGCACCCAAGAGTTTCTGGTACATAATTTATAGGATGGATGGATGGATGGATGGATGGATGGATGGATGGATGGATTGCAAGGCTCAGTTTCTCCAGTACATTATACCTCTACTTCTATCTCTAATATATTACTATTTTTTCCATATTCATTAGTGCAACTCTACTAGATAATAAATTTATTGGTGATAAGAGCCAGAAATTATGTGCACATGGCAGAAGTTAATAAGTATCTGAAAGCTGTGTCATACATAAAGCAGTGATTCCCAGACTCTAGGGCACAAGATAGTCACCTTGGAAACTTGTTTAAAACACAGATATCAAGGAGCCACTCCCAGAAGTTTTGACCAGTGATTGACAGGTGTGATATAAAAATGCGCATTTTTACCCAGATTCCCAGCACTCCTGACGTTGGGCCTTCTTCCACAATATATCAAAAGCTACTGACTAGGGTACTGGGAAGGCTAGGCTAAGTGGAAATCTCTACTTTCTCCCTAATTATGAATATTATAAAATAGATTAAAATAAACATCAGAGCAGCCTGAAAGACACTTTGTTTTCTTTGTTTTCAAGAACCACCTTCAGCCAGCTACAGACTGAGGATGGACATTAAGATCATCAGTTAGGTTGATGGCTTGAAAAATTAGGAAGACTTTTCAAGTTGAGCAATTCTTTTATGTGTGGGCTCACAGCAGTTGAAACAAGTAGCCCACTGGATTTTCTTCACTTCTGTTTTACTTTATGAAAATGTTGCATAGTGCCTTTCAACCCTGCTAGCACCAAACAATGAGTTCAAATTCACTTACATATTCCAGTCCCCAACTTTCTCAAAAATTGCCAATCTAAATTCTCAAGCTTTAATTTCTGGAACATGTAATGGACATTTTGGAATGTGGCATGATATATGTAATAATGCAATGTATCTGTCTTAGGAAGAACTCTTACATACCTGGAAAATGTTTATTTACTGTTCTGTTGAATCTGCATGAAGTTGGATGAGAATTCCAAGCTTTTTGAAATGCAAAGAAATCCACAACTAATCAAAAGTGCCATAAACATTTGTATGCTAGGTAAAAGCAACTGTCTTCTTGCACAAGCTCTTGTTTTTCCCAATTCAAAACAGCAGCTTGCAAAGAAACAAACAGCAAACCTAAAGATAAAACGATAAAATGGAGGGAGCATTTAGTGCCTCCTCCTTCTCTGACATGGTATGACCAAGGAATTAAGAGTGGAGTTCAGTACTAAGGGTCATTAAAATAGCAATAGAATAGAAATTCTCCATTAACTGGCTGGGCCTTACTTGAATAAGGTAGGTGATGACTCCAATATTTTGATTTTCCATCCAGTTAGAGAGTATACAAAAAGAAAGAGAGGTTAGAATTATAGTATTATTTAATGATGTTAAATAATGAGCCAGACCGAGGCAGCCATACAAAAAAACAAACATATAAACTACTGAGCTAATACAATAAATCAGCTTCGGGCTATAATGGGTAATGCAAAGGAAACATGCCCCCCACCAGGAAATACTAGCCTCCTACCTTATAGGAATCATTCAAAGACAATTATACACTGAGTAACCTCTTCAAAGTTCAGTCAATGTTTTTGCCTTGGTTTCGCACTACTTTTCTTCTTTTATATTTAGATAAAAGCTGGGGGGGAAATGGTTTCTTTCAAGTTTGCTATTAATATATAACACAAGAAGCATTTTCCTGATTTCACTATTGATTGCTTAATGAATTTACAATCATCCTCATTGTGCAAGAGTTTTATCCCATGAGAAGGGGTATTGTCTTTTCAAAAGTCTAAAGACCACAATTCAAAATCTTTATTAAAGGATTTTTTACTTTGCAAGACATTTTCAGAATATTTTATATTAAAAGAATTTATATACAAACTTCAGTCTCTGGAGGCCTCGCTGACTCTGAGTTATGTAACATCTGACCAAACCTTTAACAACTTTTGTTTTAAAATGTCATTCTACAGAAGGAAATAAAGAGCCTATGTCAAGACTGGATGTTATAGGATTCTTATTCGGAGAAAGTTAATCCTGTTAGACAAAAGATCTCCAGAAAAATATATTTTAGTGTCCTCAACAAGATAGATAGCCACCCCATCATCCTACATCGAAACACACCCAAACACACCCATGGGGCTTTTAGTCTCTCAAGATTAAGAATTCATGGAAAAGGGGCACCTAGGTGACTCAGTCAGTTATGCGTTCACCTTCACCTCAGATTATCATCCCAGGGTCCTGGCACTGAGTCCTGCATTGGGCTCCCTGATCACTGGGGAGCCTGTTTCTCCCTCTCCCTCTGCCTGCTGCTCTGCCTACTTGTGCTCTTTCTCTCTCTCTCTGTTGAATAAATAAATGAAATCTTTTTTTTTTAAAGATTTTTATTTATTTATTCGACAGAGAGAAATCACAAGTAGGCAGAGAGGCAGGCAGAGAGAGGGGGGAGGAAGAAGGCTCCCTGCCAAGCAGAGAGCCCGATGTAGGACTCAATCCCAGGACCCTGGGATCATGACCTGAGCCGAAGGCAAAGGCTTAACCCACTGAGCCACCCAGGCACACAATAAATGAAATCTTAAAAAGAAGAAGAAGAAGAGTTATTCTTGGAAAAGATCACTATACATGTGAAGGAACCTCCTTCATGAAAGTAAAGAAAACAACAAAAAGAACGAAGAGAAAACAGATAAGGCAGGAAGGGATAAAGTTTATTCACATATCAAGATCTGGATTGTAGGGCTGTCAATGACCCACCCCGCATCAGAAAATCTGTACTGAAATCAGGCTTCACTGAAGGGAAAACCCTGCCAAGGAAACCTAATATACACCAAGCACAGTCCTCTGACTCAGCTCTTCCTAGCTTAACTTTACCTAGAAAATAAGACCAGTAGGCTTATCAGGAAAACCTTGATCTAGGAGATCAATCAGGCCCTGTTTCTATACTGCCTCTTCTAACATTCTAGAAAACTCACTCTTGCCCCAAATCTCTTGGGAACAGTGTTTCTCTGCCTGTGAGGCACTGTAGGCCCCCAATCCAGGGACTACTTTCCCTTAAATAAAGGGCATCAAGCTCATTACTAACTTGTTTTAGTTTTGTCATTGGCGGTTTTGGCAGCCCAGATGGGACCAACCAAAGACAGCTGCTGAAGATTCTGGGAATGGCTCCTAAATGAAGGTGCCCCATAGTCCTGTTGGTTGGCTGCCTTTTCTGGTTCTCTCCCAGATCCCTGGTAAGCTTCTCTCACGTGGAGCTGAGCTTATTTGGCCTTCTTCAAGTTTGCTGGTCCTGATCCTTCCTGGTGGAAAACTGGGGTGTAAGAGGGTCCAGATTTTTCTGCATGAGACTTAGTGGACTGCAACATGTGGATTTGTGCCAACCTCATCTACAAAGTAAACATCTCTGAGCAGTCCTCACAGGCCTCAAGAGCTGTGCACAGGCATCTAGAAACAGTAAGTCTGGTTGAATTAGGGAGGATTATTTCAACAAGGGAAAATAATGGGTACATCTCAATTGAAGAAAACAAGATGGCAGCCATTATAGGACTTACAAAGCCTCAAGGTAAGTTCATAGCATAAACTTCTAGAGAACTTGGGGAAATAAATTAAGACAAGAAACTCGGACTATTTGGACAAATGCCACATCAAAATCTAAATAGGCACAATTCAGACTATTAAAAGCCATTAGGGAATCCACCACAATAAAGAACCCTTCTCAGAAAAGAAATAATAGATCTACTGGTTATAAGACTCCCAAAAGCCAAAGCCATAAAATTAGTGTGGTGGAATGGGTTAGATTGGTACTAGATCACCCATCAATCTCAAGAAAATATTTGTGCGATGAGGTACACTGTAAAACACAAAATCCTCAACTTACTGGTACATCCCTCTTAGATATTAATTTGATTCCAAGAGACCCATGGCTTAGCCAAAGAAATAGAATCCTCAAGTTTCAAAGAATTAAGTATGCCACCTTCCCAGCATCTTTTTTTTTTTTTTAACTTATTTATTTGAGAGAGAGAATGAGAGAGGGAGAGCATGAGAAGGGGAAGGGTCAGAGGGAGAAGCAGACTTCCTACCTATGCAAAACTCAATCCTGGGAATCCAGGATCATGACCTGAGCCAAAGGCAGTCACTTAACCAACTGAGCCACCCAGGCACCCCCCTTCCCAGCATCTTATGTCTAAGAACTGTGATTCTTGAGGCTGTATGTATGGCCAGACTATGTGAGCTCACAACATAAAAATGGAGCAGTTGGATTAATTAATTTTAAGCATCCCTTTTATCTTTAAAATTATGTGATCAGATGAATTTGAGTGATTTTCCATAGTCCAATTATTAAGATCAACCCAGCAGTCTAAAATGGTGAATTGGACAGAAACTCTAGTTCAAACAAGCTTAAGAAGAAGAAAAAAAAAATTATCGATTCCCTTAATTGAGAAGGCCAGAAATATGCTGGCTCCATACATGATTGGATTCAGAGATCCAGGGATGTCATTAGAACTTGGTTTCTCTCCAGCTCTTGACATTATCTTCTATTGAGTTGGTGTCTTTCTCTGGCTTTACATAATGGGCCCTGATAGCTCCAGGATCATAATCTCCCAGGATTATCTCCAACTGGGTTATTTTGGCTGCTACATAGAACCCTGAATCACTACAGCTTGAGGCTGATGCTCAGCCCTGATTGAATTGTGGCGTTGCCCGCCACCCCCTGCAAAATTTTTTGTATTTTCAGCTGAGAGCATTTTAACTGCCATAGATTTTGATACCAGGAAATGAGGTGCTGTGGAAAACACACTAGTTTCATAGAAGATGAAGGGTAGGGGACAGAGAAGACCCTACTATTTACTCTGCTATTACTTTTTGGCAATTTTATCACACCATTTTGAAGACCATTAAACAATGGTCTCTATTGTGTTGAAACTCAGACTTGCCTACCAAGTCTACAACAATGTGAGGCTAGGTAAGAAATGTGTTTAGAGTATTTTTAACCTTTTTTTTAAAATATTTTATTTATTTATTTGACAGAGCATAAGCAGGCAGAGTGAGAGAGAGAAGCAGGCTCCCTACTGAGCAAGGAGCCTGACACAAGACTTGATTCTGGGACCTGGGATCATGACCCAACCCAAAGGCAGCCGCTTAACCAACTAAGCCACCCAGGCATCCTATTTTTAACATTTCTTGAGGAAATCAATGAAGTCTTACAGGAAAGAGACCAACAGGCTGAATGTGGCCCACTATAAATACAGAAGGAAGAAAAACAATTAGCTTCATTAAGAAGGGCCCTTTGTATGTTCCAAAATCATGGAATTTTATAGGTTGGAAAAACTGAATTAACCACCTTAAATATAAGTGCTGGTAAAGATTGGGAGGTAGGAGATAGGATGTAAGACTGAAGCATAAGAAAAGATTCCAACAATTCCTGCTGAGTGTTCTCTGCCTGAAAAAGAATACAACATACTGGTGTCCATTAACTCAAGGCAAAGGCCTCAAATCTCTTCCAAGGACAAGGCAAACGTAGATTGGAGGTATAAAACTAAGATTCTAGGAGACAGAGTCTTGCTGCTAGGAGTCCAAAGCCCAACACTGAAAAACCACAACCCAGGGGGTGCCTGGGTGTCTCAGATGGTTAAATGTCTGCCTTTGGCTCAGGTCATGACCCCAGCATCCTGGAATCAAGCCCTGCCTCCAGTTCCCTGCTCAGTGGTGAGTCAGCTTCTCCCTCTGCTTGTGTGCTCTCTCAGTCTCTCTCTCTCTCTCTCTCAAATTAATAAATAAAATCTTTAAAAATCTTAAAAAAACAAACAAACAAAAACACGACCACACTAAAATCTCCCAGCATGGCATTGCACAGTGAAAATTACTGAGCATGCCCATCAAGAGCCACGACTTAAAACTTAAATCCCTTCAACACACACTTAAAGGCAGTGAGTCACCTCAAGTTGGGCAGCTCCGCAAGGGGCATCCAACCTAATGTTTCCCTCGGATGAAAGACAATGAAAAGTGTGTGTCTTTCTAGGGCACAGCATGGAGTGATAGAAGAGGACTGACAAGTGAGTTTATCGAAAGGAGAGGAGAGTAAGAGGCTGCTGTATGTACCAACAGAAGTCACTGCTTTCCCAGGTCAGAAGGCTCTCACTGTTCCCAGCCAGCAGGCTATGGTTTATGCTGCATACTATGGAGCTGTGTGTACTACTGCCCTTTTCCAAACAGAATTTTCATTGTGCTTTTCCTGTTCTTTTTCCACTACTTTATACTAAACGTGCTGAAGATGGATAATAACCGTGTTTTAGCAATAATCCAATGAAAGGCTACATCTAGATGTGATGGGAGAAACAGCACCTCAACCACACAGCCCTGGAACCGAAATCCTGGAGACTTAGAGCTGTCCCATTTCGGGGAAGGCTGAATGTAGTTCCTGCTGGTGTGAGCATTTTCAGGGTGCATATTTATTTGAGGAGGAGCTAAGTGGAACATTAAGCAGTTAAAGGAGAAAACTATATTTAACATTTGTTTAAATCCTCCACATTCCTCCCAATCTTTCTCTATTATATAATAGCAATAGAGCTTGATTATTGACCCTGTTTCAGAAATAATTCCTGAATTGTCCAAGTCAGTGAAGGTAATCTTTTCTCCTTTGCTGGTGATCAGTTCAAAACCCAGGGTCAAGCCAATCAGCAAATTTCTCTTATGCCAGTGATTTAGGATGAGGATGTTTCTATGGAGTAAATTGTCTAAATTGTCTCCATGGAGTAAAGGTTTGGATTTATGTCGACTTTTTGGTGGAAAGTTGTTTACTCTCCCACTGGACATGAATAGGAAGTCAATGGGATGAAACAAAAATAAAACATGGTAGAGTAAAAATAGGAAAAGTCTATTTCTGATATCCTCACCGAGTCCTAGAACAACTAATCTTGGAATTTCTCAGAACTAGAAATCTGGGATTTCCAGTTATACAAGAATTTAAAATGTTATTGTTTAAGTCACATTTTTCTTACTTACAGCCCAAAACACCCTGACTAATATGCTGTCTCTACGTTCATGACACCCTGTATCAGTTAGGAATTGCAGTCAGCTGCAAGGGACAGAAAACTGCCTGCCTAATGCTAGCTTAAACACATGAGAGGTTTGACTTCTCTCCTGAGGATACGTAGTCCTGGGTTGATACAGTAATTACAGTGCAGTCTCACTCAATCATTTTGTTCAGCCTTCTTTAACAGGTACTTGCCACCTTATTATCAAAAGTGAGCTGGGTTGATATTTCAATCAGGAAGAAAGGAAAAGGCAAAGAATAAAAGGCAAATGAATCTGCTGCTCTTTTAAATAGTTTTCATCTAACTGCCTCGCAACAATTGCCACATACATTTTATTGGCCAGACCTGCCATGTGACCATCCTCTGTGCAAGGGAAAGTGGGTAGTATAGTTTTCACAGCGGGACCTGTTTCCACCACCAAACAAGTAAGAACTGTATTCATAAGATAGAAGGAAGATTGCCATTAGGTAGGCAAACTAACCATCACCACCACATTGCCAAATTTATGTCTACAGCTCAGACCTCACCTCCAATCTCTTGACTCATATACCAAATATGTAATTTAAAATCTCCATACTTGTGGATTCCAGACCCCTCAAGCTGAATATGTATTAAAACAAAGCTAGGAATGTCCACATACAATCTGTCCCTCTATGATGATTATATTTTTGTTTGTTTCTTTTATTTTTTTTCTGTTTTTTCGTGGTGGGGGGGATTGGTTTTGATCTGATAAATGCATGTATCACTCCCCTCTCCCACCCCACTTTGAGGGGTATCAGTACCTGTCAACCTATGTGAGCTCTGATGATGGCTAATTTTATATGTCAGCTTGACTGGGCAATAAGGTGCCCAGACATTTGGTCAAACATTATTCTGAGTGCTTCTGTGAGAGTATTTCTGGATGAGATTAACATGTGAATTGATAGACTAAATAAAGGAGGCTCTCCCCCTAATGGGGGTGGGGCTTGTCCAAATCAATTGGAGATCCGAATAACAGAAAGACGCAGTAAGAAGGAACTACTCTTGCTGGATACTTGAGCTGGGACATCAGTCTTTTGCCCTTAGACTAGAACTTTTACACCATCAGCTCTCCTCTGTCTGGCAGGCTGACTCTGGAACTTGGTACTTCTTGGCCTCCATAGTTAAATGAACCCATTCCTTAAAATCAATCTCTCCTTCCCCTCCCACTACCCTCGCTCTCCATATATATGGTTTCTTGGAGAACCATATATATGGAGTCATTACCATCTCAATGAATGGTACCCCCCCCTTAGTCACTGAATGGCTCTACCATTTCCCTAAAAGTACCTACAGAAACTTAGAAATCATTCTTCATTCAATTTCAACACATCCCCTTCATGCACTGAATTTATCACCAGACTGAGTCAGTACTTCCTTCCGGTGTATTTCCAATCAATCTGCTTCTCTCCATCTCCAACAGCACCATTTTAGCAAAGGCTCCGGACTCTGGAAATTTCTAACTGGCTCCCCTGTTTCTACTCAATCCTTTCCAATACGATTTGTACATAGCTTTCAGAAAGATCTTTGCAACTATAAATCAGATGTCACTCTGGCTCAAAACCCTCCAGCGGCCTGGCTTACTGTTGCAATTTATCGTACCAGGGTCCACAGGGTCTCATAAAGTGGTTCGCCTACACCTCTCCAACTTCATCGCTTTCCCTCCTTGCTTGCGTGGAGTTCTATCAGTCTTCTCTCTTTCCTCAGATATTCCAAGCCCTCCCCCCGCAACACAATTTTGTACTATCTGAATGATCGACCTTTCCTTTTCCATGTGGCTAGTTTATTTTCATCACTTAGATCTCCCTGAGTTGGCTTTGCCATCCCCTCCGGGTAATTTTTCATCATTTAATCAAATAGCCCTTCATAATGGTTCATCGTAATTTATAATCCCAATCTGCAATTACTTTTCACTTACTGTGTCTCGTGCCCCAACTGAAATATCGGCTTTATCAGGACAAGGAATTAGTCTTTAGAGTTAGTTGATACTTCCAGGTTTAAGCATAATACTAGTTCTTAAGACTCAAAACATTTACTGAGTGATTTCACTAATTCATTCAACAAATATTTATTGAGGTCTTAGAAGGAATTGTTCCAGGTACTAGGGATACAGCAGTAAATGAAAGAGCCAGATTTACTACCTTTGTAGCATTCATCCTCTGGGGTGGGGTGGGGGGCAGTCTGAGACTAAACAAATAGTATGTCAGAAGGAGAATATTTTTTATGAAAAGCCCATTGGGCATTTGTTCAGAATATTTTCTCTTAGGCCTCAGACAAGAACTAGATGCCAAGAAAACACTAGGAAGTTTGGCATATGCCTTCTTTTCCAAATAAGCCCTTAGAAGGTGCCAATGCTGTCCTAGACATCCAGGGAAACTGACTTTCGTGTCAGTTACCCCCCACACATACAGGAGGCTAATGGCGTCTCTGGACTTGGTGAGGGGGTGGGGAGAGGGGAGTGCTACGCACTTATTGACCGAGATAGCGATCCCACGGGCAAAGAGACAAGCCAAACTCACTGTGAAGATTCGCAATTTTAACTATTCCAAGGCAAAAAAGTTAACAAGATGGAATGCAACGTCTTGCATATAAGTGCCAAAACGCTAAACCAAAAGGAAGCTGAAGAGAAAAATAGAATAAATGGGATAGCAGATTAGATTACTGCCTGTCAGCAATGCTCACGACAGCCCGGCTGCCAGCGGTGGGAACGCCGTGAACGAACGGCACACAACCCCGAACCAGCACTCCCGGTCCTTGCCAAAGTTCCTGTCAACACACAGCTGGGCCTCTCTTGGCACAGCGGCTGATGTTCTCTCTCGATTTATTAACAGTTGCTTCATTGGGGTGGATTCTAAGGACGAGATAATTCTCACATTTTTCACAGCTGATGAAATTAATTGCTGAATTCAGACGCTGGGGATGATTCTGCCAATAATTTCTTGCCCGGATTTAGGAGAAGACCCATTTCCGATGTGACTCTTCCCAGACTGTCACAATGACTGTGAGTCACACAGCCCAGCTTCAGTGTGTTGTGTGCTTGAAGTGGGACCGCTTGGCACGGAGCGAGTGGAAGCTGATGCAAATGGAGGAAAAGTGTAGGAAACGTTACAAGTAAGCAAGAGTAATAATGATAACAACATTTAAAAAACTGAGAACGATTAAGCCAGGAACTCTAGGTAGCACTCTATAATGCCTTATCCCAGGCAGTCCTCACAATAGTCTTGGGAGATAGGTAACAATAATTTTCCCTATTTTGCAAAAACGGGAAAGAGACAAAGAGGAGGCAGAGCTCTCTGAAGTGTGTTCCCGGAGTTGTTTTGGAGAAGGTGGCAAAGCCAAGTGTTCCCGTGTTCACAGTATCTTTATTGGACATCGGGAAAAACTGGAAATCATCCAAATGCCCGTCAACAGGAGAACGTGTATCCTGCTGTGATCTATACATACAAAGGAACACTCTTCGGTGGTAAAAGGTTAGGAATGACGGGTGTTATAAACAACATGCACACATCCAACTAAATATGTGAGTGGAACGGAGACAAACAAAAAAAAAGGGTACATAAAACATAATTCTGTTTCTATAAAAGTTTAGGAAATTACGACTAATGTATACTGACGAAAAACAGATCGAGGGCTGCTCATCAACAGGAGGAGGACTGCCAAGGACACAAAGAAAATTTTGAAAGTGATGTTCACTGAATGTGTTCATTGTCTTGATTGTAGTGGTGGTTTCACAGGTATATTCACGTATCGAAACATCAAATTGTGACACTAGAATATCGGTAGTTTATTGTAGGCCTATAAGACCTCAGTAAAACGGTTTCTTAAAAATAAGCAAAAACTGCCACGAGATGTCCCTGTGCTTTGTGGTTCACATTTCCCTTCGGCTTTGGATGACTCAAGACAAAAGACATGACCCTGTTCTAATACGGCTGGCGCCTAGGGACTCTCCAAGAAATATAGGCAGAGACACTAAAAGGCACAGCCTCTCAGCATCAGAATTCACCCAGGAGAGCCAGAGGGGGAGACGAATGGCACAGAGTACCGAGGCTAAGCCGAATGGCTCTAAGAGATGTTTTGCTTGGATGATCTGGGTAATTTGCTTTGCCCCTTGCTTCCCTTGGACGATAGAAGTGTGTGTCTTCATTGAATCTCACCGAATTCACGGTTCCCAATTCATCCTATACCCAGAAAACCCCATGAATCTCATTTAAGTGCAAGTTCCTTTATGGGATATGTGGAAAGTCAGATTTTAAGAGTCATAAAATCATCATCTTCTAACGTTATCACACTATATAGCTCCCTTGATTGCCACTGAATGTGTAAAAAGAAAATCAGGAGATCTACGTCTCCTATGCATTTGCAGTGCACTTCCAAAATGGCATACAACGCTGAAAAGAAAGAGGGAGGCATGAGCCACAGAGAGGGACCTGCACAGTGTTCGGTTTGCTGAGTCAGGGACTGTTGAACAGCAAGTGATCTGGGACCCATCTACACACGCTGTAGGGATTTGGAGTGGGGTTAGCTGAGAGGCATTTTACAGTAACCAAGTACCTGCTTGTTCAAACCCTGTTCATTACCGCTCTGCTTTTTTCCTAGGCAAGACAACATAATGAGCCTGAAAGTCAGTGCTTAGAGCCTGGAGGAGCATAGGAGAGGCACAGAAATGTCGCAATAAGACAGGATTCCTCCAAAGGAGCTGAGAAAAGGGGGTAGCCCTCGCTAACTCCCCTCCACAAAGGAAAGCTCATGCAAAGGTTACTTTCCTTGTGATTAAGAGTCTACACAATTAAAATTTTTAAGTGGCTGATTGAAGGATAATGTAGCAGATTTTATTCAGCCGAGTGTACCTCAAGGGAAATTCAGCTTTCCTTTATTACTTTTACTGCATGCACACATTTTCCCTTAGAAATAAAAATTAAACCTTTGCACGATTGCTTCCAAATGCATTTTCTCTTTACTCTAATAATGGTTTTCATGAAACATCTGTAGCAAATTTAAATGCTCCTTTTAAAAAATGCATAGAGTCATCGAGAAACGGATGTAAAATATGAATATATGTAAGGCTGAATAAACATCTGTTGCTAACCCTTCAGCCCCTAAGTACCACCAAAGTGTCCCACTCCTCCTTGCTATTTGCCATTTGTTTACCTTTCAGGTGATCACTTGTCAAAAACATTCCAGAATATATAGAGGGAGGGGGTATGACAATCTCCAAAAGAAGTTTCTTCTTTCTCTTTTCCACATGCTCACAGTTCCTTACAGTGCAGAAGATAATGAGAAAATAAGATGATCTGCTGAAATCCTTAACTTCTGATCTTTTGCGCCACTTCATTTATTTTGGGAGGCTTTGAAATGTATCCTAGGTAGGAATGGGGGAAGGACTGAAAGGCTGCTGGGAGGTGTGGTTAGATGCTGGGACTATGACAGAGGGCTAACGTTCGGGCGCCTGCCTCCTACTACTTCCCAGGTCCAGCCTTTTAATACTGCTTCCTCCCTGCAGTTGGCATCTGGTTCTCACGGTCTCACAGATACCAAAATTGGGGTTCAACCAGGGCAAGCTGCTTCCCCACAGCCCAACTATTAGTAAATGACAGAGTCATGAACCAAAGCCAGGTCTTCCCAAAAGAAGCCCCATGTTATTTTCTAAGTGAGAAAAAAAAAGGTAAATTAGAGAGTATTGAACTGAAGCATTCTAACACATTGTCCACTTGAATAGAGAAAAATAAGCTCAGTGAGACCAACTTTAAAAAGAACGTGGATCTTTAAGAATATTTCTATGCTTTCATTGCATCTCAATTCTGCCAATCTACATAGGAACAGATCGTCTTTTTCTGCACTGCTGGACAGTTGACAAGGAGCCTACTTGTCCCTTTCCTTGCCATTGTGTCCTTGGAAATCAAATTTGAGAATTCAGTTTTAGCCTTTTATTCTGTCTGCTATTGCACTGTGGATCTGAAAACAATACTTGGAATACTCAGATTTTGAATAGGAGTATGAAGAACTAAGAAGATATGAGCAGGAAAAAGGCTACCACAGTGTACTTAATGATATACAAAACCTCTTCTGTAAAGTTCTAATTCCAAGTCATTAGCCTTTTGGGTGGACTTTCTTTCTTATCCACCTACATACATTAAATTTTATATCCTCGCTGCACAATATATTCATTTATTACATATACCCACTGCACATTTTCCCATTCAATGAAAAATATGGTACTTTATTGTCTGGCTCTTCAAATTGGATTACTGAGGGATGTTTCAAAGTTAATACCTCTAACTATATGAAATAAAACCTGCCTACTCACCCAGAAGAAAAAAAAATCAAACATACATGCACAAACACATTCACTCATATATTCCCCAACTTTTGGACCCAAGTCCTGGTAGTATCATGAAGAAGAAAAAAGTTACAGGATTATAAAATTTAAAAGCCAAAAAACTATCACCAATATACAGGAAAAATACCGCTAATATTAGGTCAACTAAAGGCTGACCATCCTTCTAGGTGTTTCAACCCATATTGATTCATTTAATCCTCACAAAAATCCAACAAGATAAATCCTATTATTTTCCTTCTTTTGTTGATGACAAAACAGAAGTACACTAATTAGCACAAGACCATATGTAGGAAATAAACAAACCAGATTCAAACTGAAAGGGACTAGCTCCAGAGTACTAAGGGTTTTTTTGTTGTTCCTGTGACTTTCTTCCTCTATCACCCACTAGTATAAATGTACTAAAACTAGTGAGGGCAGCCAATTTTTATAATAACTAACATTTTTGATGAAGTGGTTTGTGGCATTCAAAATTATCCACAAGAAACATAAGTTTCAATTACTAGCAGTACCCACTGGCATGGAATAGTGAATTAAGACCTCGTTCCAAAAGGATAAAAAGTATTAAAGACCAAAAGATACCAAAATCTGTCTCTGTCTACTCAGTAGATTTCATTTTATTCTTTGGAAAGACACACATCCGCTGGACCCAGATATAAAAGGTAAGAAGAGAAAAATTCTACTGTGCATTGAAATGAAATGTGAATATGAAAACATGTTACTTTAGTGGGGGAAAAAGAAAGACTTTCCTCGTGTGAGTTCATCTGTGTTTCTTTTTTTTTTTTTTAAGATTTTATTTATTTATTTGACAGAGAGAAAGCACACACAGGCAGAGAGGCAGGCAGAGAGAGAGAGAGAGAGAGAAGGAAGCAGGCTCCCCGCTGAGCAGAAAGCCCGATGCGGGACTCGATCCCAGACCCTGAGATCATGACCTGAGCTGAAGGCAGCGGCTTAACCCACTGAGCCACCCAAGCGCCCTTCATCTGTGTTTCAGTCCACCTCAGAATGGTGGTGAGGATCCGGATAAGCTAAATTCTTTCAGAGCTTAAGAAGTGCCCATAGACTCTCTCTGAGATCTTGATGTTCTGAGCAAAACCCAATGGATCCTTTGTGCTCCAGAAAAGAAACTTGTGGGGCACCTGGGTGGCTCAGTAGGTTAAGCCATGCCTTCTGCTCAGGTCATGATCTCAGGGTCCTGGGATTGAGCCCTGCATCGGGCTCTCTGCTCAACGGGGAGCCTGCTTTCCCCTCTCTCTCTGCCTGCCTCTCTGCCTACTTGTGATCTGTCTCTCTCTGTCAAATAAATAAATAAAAATCTTTTAAAAATAAAATAATTTTTTAAAAAGAAAGAAAAGAAACTTGTTATCGGACTTGAGAACATACCTGGCAATGTTGTCCTCCTGGACCTTTGTTCCCCTGAGAAACTATGGCTGTGAAATATTCCATTCATCATGTTTTTGTTGCCTATAATATTTTTCTTCACTGAAAGCTATCTCCTCTGAAAAGCTTTATTTTCAAAAGGGTTGTTTCTGTCTTGGCCTTCCCACCATTAATTCAATAAAAATTCTGAGCACTCAGTAGGTGCAAGGTATTACATTAGACACTTAGAAGTAATAAGTAACAAGCATATAGCAATAAACCAAACACAGCTTCTATTGACTGTTGAAGAACCCCAAAATGATGTAATTTGGTATAAAAGGAATATTTACATATTAAATACTCAAGCTGGGAGTAATTTTTAAAATTTAATTATCGTAGATAAAAAATGAGTTTAACTAGAAAGGAAAAAAAAGGAACTTGACCTAACAGTGAGCTCTCTGTCCGACATGGTGCTCGCCACTGTCCTGAGTTATTTCATTTATTCCTAACAACACACATAGGAGTTAACTCTTGTTATTTGCATCTTCCAAAGACAAAGTTATGTGAGTTACCCCTGGTTGCTGGCTGGTCACCACAGTCAAGTCAGTGCTCGGTCTCCTGGCCCCCAGGCCCTGAGACTTTTCACAGCCTCTACATTTTGAAGGAATCTCTTGGACTGGGAAATGGGAGAAGACCCAATGTCCCACAGATAGGAGGTGGTGATAGTGACCACAGCGGTGGCAGCACTAGAAGTAGATCCAGTTCCTCACTGCACAAAAACCCACCACCAGGAAAAATCAGCCAACCTCCCCATCCGCACATTTCTACTTCCTTTCCAGCCCAAATGCTGGAGGTCAGACTGCCACCTGCCTTTTCATCATTCATCCCTCTCTTCCTTATTGTGTTACTTGCATAAAACCATTCTCCTTCCTTTCTTCTTTCTACTTCATCTCCTCCCAATCCACCTGATAACTTCTGCCAGGAGCTACCAAGATACTCCTCCAGAGCATCTATGATGACAGATGGAGCGTTTCTCATCACCTAGGGCTCAACCAAGGTGGGGGGTGTTCGGGACTTGCCTCCATCTAAATTATTTCAAAATTCAGCTCCTGAACACAGGAGCGAGTTTCAAAAGCACTGGGCCCACCTTGAGGTTATTTCTTCAGCCATATAGAAATTACTGTAGATGAAGGAAATATAAGACAGAGAAGTAAAATAGTTTGGGGGGGTTGGTTTTTTTGTTTGTTTGTTTGTTTGTTTTGTTTTTGTTTTAATGAAGTTTCCCTGATGGCTTGCCTGCTGGAAAAAGCAGAGTTTTCATAACAAAATCTAGCTGTTGTACATATGAAATATCCCCTACAAAATAACTCCCCTTCCCCAGGATGCTATAACACATATTCTACACCTGAATGATAACTATTGACTTACAGGAAGGGATTCTTTCCTCCTTTAGCTTTCATATTCTCTCAAGGTCCATAATCCCAAAGATAAGTATTATCTATTCAAAATGCAATCTGGACCTCTGATGACACTAACTTTTACTTTCCTGTATAAGCAGGGGATTCAGATCCATGAAGTCAATATATAAAGCAGATTTCGACCATGGCAGTCCATGGCAATCACTCAGCTCATTGAAAGAAGCAATTTGTGTCAGATTCATATGGCTTCGATTTATTTACACAGATTGAACCACTGAGGGTCATTTGATGTTCAAGCCTTATTTTGAAGATGGCACATAATTCAGGAATGCTGTATCAGAAGAGCCATCCCCGGGGACTAATTCTCAAGAACCAGGATAACATGTATCTGCTTTGTCGATTTCCATTTAAGCAGAATTAAAGGTTACCCTACCAGATGCTCTAGACACTAGTAACGAACATGCATTTCCCCCCATGAGTATTGTAATAAATTCAGAAAAGGTCCAGTTCTGACACCCAAAAGGCAGCAACATTATATCACTGACAACATGCTATTAGCAGTCATTTTCACTTATTACTGTTCTTCAAGCTTATACTGGGCTGGCTTTTGATTTGCTTTATTGTGTCTTCATAGCATTTTCCAGTTGGAGCTAGAGAGTGGCATTTTTTGTGTACACACTGCAATTTTTCACACACAGTATAACAATAGCTTCTCATGGATTCCGGGCATTAAGGGGCTCAATATCACACTGGAGTATTGTCTCCCCAACCACATTCTGGACAGAAGAGCGATATTCTTAGAGTCTAATGGAACTGAACTTAACCTTCATCCTCTTTTTCAAAGGGCTTCCCCACAAAGGACCAACATACTGCCTCAGCCCCATGTCACTCACATGTACAATCCTACCCAATGTAAATGTGGATGATTTTTTCCACTATTCCCTTGTCCAAGCCTTCCATTCCCTCTTCTGAACCTTCTGCCTGTGGTACTTGTAATGAATAACGTTTTCTCAAATCACTGTAGATGCCTGAGTCCTTTCTTATGCAGGTAATTCACAGAGAACACGTGTGGATTTAAGGCTTAAACGTTCCAAGTCAGGTTGGCAGTTGGCCAAAGAGAAATAATTTTCTGATTTGTTTATCCCAAAGAGTAATGAAGGGGGAAAAAAGGAGAGGTTAGAAGGGAGGGCAAGAAGGAGGGGAAGGAAGGAGGAGAGAAAAAGAGATTGTTTGGGTAGAAATTAGAAGTGAGCCAAGAGAAATGGCTTTCATCTGTTGAAAGGAAATGAACATGATATACAAGGAGAACTGTCTACATGTACCAGGAGGAGGAGGAAGGCAGAATTAACAAGAAGGAGGGACACAGACTTCTGAGAGAGCTTTAACCTGGGATGGGCTGTATTCCTGCACTTCAACGGATAAATTCTCCACCTCAGAACAGAATATTTGTTTGCTAGACGGCATAAAGATGATATGGCGGATGCTTGCCAATTTTCAGAAGCCTTGCTTACATTTGGGGAATTCCCCATATGAAAAGTCCCCATAGGAGACAGGAGCGAATTCCAGACAGATGTTGAAAAATCTAGAAACTCACTGCTGTGGCTTCTCCAGTAGGTAGGGTCTGGGCATGTGCCCCAGGCCACAGCCTTTACATTGGAAGGCAGTGTGCAAAGATGCAGGGACTGGGGTGGGGGGTGGGGATTCCCACTGGGGGAGAAGTGGCGTGAACTGACCCCTTCCTCAGGCAGTAGTGGCAGCAGGACACACCGGGGGTCTATCACAGAGGTTGTCGTGCCCAAGTTCTTCCACCGTATTCTCACCACGCGTGCTCTGTGACACCATCTTGGGTATTTTTTTTTTCCTAGCTGCAGAGTCCCAAACTGGTTTTCAAGCCCTCCTATTGCTTCTGTAACTTACCCCATATTATTTTAAGAAATTACTTTTCTGTCTAAAACAGTCAAACTGGGATAGTATATAACCTCACATATGATGTATATAAAATATGCATATGAAACTATAATATGAATTTTATATGTGCATATGAAATTCCCTGCTCCAGTGTAACAGATTTGTGTCAAATTCCCATAATCTTACAACTCAATAGAAGAGAATAACACCATTACTACTATCCAACACCATTATTTGATAGATGGGTTTCTTCTGTCAAGGGTTAAGGAGATCACGAAAGGTCAACCAACTCAGACAGCAGAGTGAGGAGAATGATTTCTAGTTCACTGCCCTTCCCACCACACTATGCTGATAGCACCTCGATTACTGGGTGGGGCATTTCAGTTATAGATCGCTTTTGTATTGATTGGGCTTTGCTTTGTCTTACTAAAGATCATTCTAGGTTTGTATTTGATTGAGTTATCTGTATTTGGTTATCTGTTGACTTATTAGTATTGATATAGCCCATCCATGACGGAGACCTCAAAAAAAGGTAGTTAACTAAGAGAACGGACTCGATGGAATAAGGATAGGAGGAATGAGAATATAGCAAACAAGTTTCTACTCTAACACTCCCTCCTTTGGAAAATATATTGAACTAAAGCAACATCCTTTTGAGCGGTGCTGCATAGCTGCTTTCGCTGCTCTGGAGTCCAGAATTTGAACGGAACCCAGTTCACAGATACATAGAACTATAACACTTAGAATATTTTCTCAACTCTGGACCATGTGAGGAAAACAAAAAGATCTGTTGAAAGGAAATGAACATAATATACAAGGAGAACTGTCTACATGTACCATTAACTTTAACATAAGGATACATAGCAAAGTTTTTCCATCACATTCAAGTGTCAGTTTCTGATTCCTTAGTGCTTTATAACAATGTATAGTTTAGCCTCTAGCTTGGATCAGTTTGAAACCTTTTACTTCTTGAAGTGTCCAGTGCTGCCGGTGTTTGTCTACACATGAATGCATTTTTGTCCCATGTTACCTCTGCTTCATGTTGCCTTCATATGTCAGGGCCATACCTTGTTTTGTGAAATGAACTGTTCCTCACTCACCCAGTAATTGCTGAAATTCTTTGGCAAATGCTGATAATCCAACAGGATTTCCCGGGAGATATGCTTCTCTCCAACAGGCTTTGCAAAATGTCTGGCACTAAGAGACTACCTACTTTCTCTAGAACGGCTTCACTGACTTGAGCATTTTGTGTTCTAAATAATCTATATCTTACATTTTTTTTTGTTTTTCATTTTCTGGCATGATAGGAAAATGGAATGTCTTGCACACTAATTATTCTTTGACAAGTAGCCTGTCTTTCTTGTTAGGGTCCAAGTTGAAATCAGATTCACTATTGTGTGGAAATGTGGACTACACACATTCACACACTCGCACACAACACACACTCACACAAAACACACACACACACACACACACACCCAGCTCACATCCAGGATCAATTTGCTTGCAAAGCCAAAACTGGGAGCCTACCAGATTGCCACATCCCTTATCCTCAGACACTCTTGAAACTCAATCTTTCCTTTGAGCAGGAGGTATTTAGTCCTATCTCCTTGAGAGATCCAATTTTAATAACTTTCCCTACTCTTCCAAATCGAAGCTGAACTCACAGATTGCTTCTAACATCCTTTAAAAGTACTGCGTATTATCTGCAGAATAGAGGATCCATTGTGTGGGTTATCCAAACTATAAATGATCTAAAACCGACACATCCTGGGTTGTTTAAAGCATTACCTTTCTGAGACCAAATTATAGCATTAATTATATTTGGCTTCAGCAAATATTAACATTTCTTTACACGCCCTAAGCCCAAACATCTAATGACGAGACTTGAGTATAAGCTAGAATCACGCTGCTCCGTGGAGAAAGCCCAACTTACCATTTAAACCACTAACAATAACCTACAGAGCAGTTCATCCCACGGGGAAGGTCAGCTTGAAGCCAACATTTGTTCCGTCCTCTAGATATGGCAGGTCTGTCTTTTCTACCTCGACTTAGATGGTCCTAGCCAGCCTTGCTGGTGGCACAGTCCTTGATACACAGGGACACATAAACTGCTTTTAATGGTACATTTGCGGCTCTCAAAGTGGATGAGCAAGGTCTGGAAATGCTATTATTATAACAGCTGCCACACTAACCCTCTATGAGAAGTTCATATTCTGTCTGCCTGGAGTCTAAGGGTCCAAATGTTTCAAGTCTGGAAGGTGGGAGTGGGGGGCGAAGGGAGGCAAAATGACGTTCACAGCAGGATTCCTGAAAACATCAGAACACTGTCTGTTCTTGCCTTTTGTGAAGTCGGCCCTTGAGCTATTTGTTCAGGTTTCCCTACCAACTTCATGATGAATGAGGTTTTCCAAGGGCTTTTCCACACAGCGCTGTTATTTCACTGGGGTTCGGTGAGTACTTTAAACAGATGAAGACAAAGAAAGCCAGCCATATAATTCAGTGTCTGATTGCTTTTCCACATGTCAGTGGTGAGAAGTACAACTCTGCCTTGAGCAGCTCTGAGTGGCTGCCTGATTGAATCCAGTAAAGGTTGATAAATTTTGGAATGCTCTTTCAGCACAAGAAAAATAGCATCTTGATGGAATACGGTACTGCAGTGCTTTGCACCTGCAGGAGACACCTCGAAATTGGGGCTTTTCACCATGGGGCATGAAGAAGGAGAAGCAAAAGGGCATTTTCCAACCCCTCCATCACGTCATCAACATCTGGAGGACAAGAGCTGACCCACACTTTTTTTTTTTTAACTTCAAATGATTTTTTTTTTTTTGAAACATGAGGGCAATTATAGTACATAAGTAATGGTTATTAATTTAGAAGCAAATTAATTTCAATAGTGAGTGTCTCCAGACACAAAATCTTAAAAGATACAGGGAGGAATAAACAGAGAGTTTATTCTCCTTATATTACACATTTTCTACTGCCTGGGGAAAGAAAAGTGTTTTTCTCCAACAGCTTTCCAGGGATGGGTGAGAAGAGACGGGTTCCTAAGATCCACACAAGCTATCTCGTGGGAGGCTACCTAGCCTCTCTGTCTCTACAAATAAGAACGTCTGATCACAATGCAGTGAGCTGACCAAAAACAAGGGATAGAGAACAGGATCAAAGCTTGGGGTACAATTTAGTGCCAAGGGGAAGCAGGAAGCCCCGAGTTAAGCACGGAGTCACCTCCATGACTCAGTTGCAGAAACATCACTACTTGGTGCCTCAAAACCTTCCCTCGAGGGTAATTTTTGCTCCTCGATTCCTTTGTGAGAGTTGGTGTAAAAGGCTTTAAGTGACACATGCGTGAGGAGAAGCTTTCCCTAGGACCCTAGGCACAGTATATTCCGTACAGCTAAATAAAAACAGCTTTCAGTAAAATTACACATAATCAATAGTCCGTCCACTGATCCAAATGCCCCAGGGGCCCATTTCTGAAGGTTTTATCGTATCTGTATTCCAGGCGTGCGTATGGTGGAGCCTACCGATTCCCACACAGCTGTTTTTCTCCTGTTAGTGCATGATTATTTTCAAGTGTTTTACTAGAACAGATGTTTTAAGAGCATGCTGAGTACACGTCTTTCCTCAACTTTTTTATTTACATACACAGCAGACTGCCATGCTGCTATCCTTTTGATACCGTGGGGGGTAGGGGTGCCGTTAGCCTACAACGTCGGTTGTCTTCAACATTTCTTTTTTTTTTTTTTTAAGATTTTATTTATTTATTTGACACACAGAGAGAGCAGAAGCAGGGGGAGCAGCAGGCAGAGGGAGACGGAGAAGCAGACTCCCCACTGAGCAGGGAGCCTGACGTTGGGCTCAATCCCAGGATCCTGGGTCATGACCTGAGCACAAGGCAGAGGCTTAACTGCCTGAGCCACCCAGGTGCCCCTTCCCTCAACATTCTTAAGCAGAGGCACTTCTGACTCGTTCCCTCCCCACAGTCACCGCTCACACAGACCCTCTCAATCCCTGTCCCTCTGTCACTTGCTTTCTCCGATCCTCTCTCTCATCACACTGTTTGAACGTGGGTTTTCCACACCGAGACTTCTGAAGCAGGAGCAGACCCAAAACACCCATGTCCTGAAAAAGAACGCGGATTTCTCTGCTGGGTTCGTAACCTGCTCCAAATGGTTAAATTTAGATAACGGCTTATTTCCTGCGAGTCAGCTTGTACTTCTGCTTGAACCTACTGCAAAGTCAATCCCATATTGGTGTCACAAAAATCTGTTACCATGGAAAATAATAAGCTGCCACACGTTCATCCAAAGAGGCTGCCAACCTTGTCGATTTTGCATCAGCAGAATGTACACGGCCCTAAATGGAAAAGTCTTCCCACCTAAAGAATGTGATTTCAGGTCTCTAAAGCAGGGCCCACTGACAGATTTGTGCCTTCAATACAATTTTAAGTGATTCTCCAAAGCATCTTAGTAGGTAAGTCAAGGTGTTTTCCTGGCCCTCACTCCTTGCCTGTTTATAAACTGCTTCTTTCAGGATTAACACAGTTGTTCAAGGGACTTTAGAATTTTTTTAAATTTAGGATATCTCAGGAAGCTAACTGGAGGTGAGGAGAGGGTGATTATCCCTTTCAATTCCTCTCTGCCGGTAGAGACAGGGCCTTCCTCGTTGCAGTACTTAAGTTCAGGACTGCTTTATTCTTCCCACAATTGCATCTTCCATTCAGAGCTTTCGAAGTTGTCAAATGTCAAATGTCAAACAAAATCAAATGGCCATTTCCTGTCAAGCTCCCCTTCACAGCTCCCCAGTCAGCTCATGGTCAATAGTGCAACCAACATTAACCGAGTCCCAGTTATAATTCATGTTCTCTGCTGTGTGCTAGGGACCTTGGTGGGAGGAGATGGGGCCATTTTCTGGTAGAGAAGAAACACGTTACAAACAGTAAATAGACTCTTGAGCCGCCACAGCCTTGTGCGGAGGACAGCACCAAGGACCCTAGGGAAATACTCATCTTATCTCTACACGAATGGGTGAACTCACTTTGAGGGAGAATTTCTAGAGAAGGGAACTTTTCTTTCCCCCCTTCCATTCCACTGACTACTTCTGACTGAGAAAGAAGAGCTAGCGTTGGTGGAAACAAATGTTAATTATCAAAGCAGAGCAACAAGATGCTAACTGGGATTTTCCCTGCAATGGTGGGATGTTGGCTGAAGCATCAGATCTGAGGACACTAGATGAGGAGAAATTCTTCCTTCTGCGGAGAGATGTCCGAGTATTCTCGTGAGACTTATTAAAGGTGGCAGAACTTGCCTATCAGTGTCCATCTCCCACTTCCAGCCCACATAAGAGTAGGCTAGAGATTCATAAAGGAGTTTATTTCAAGAGAATTCATAGAAGTAGAGAAGGTGATAGCAAAATGCTCCCCTCTGCCTCCCATAGGTGCTTGGCCAGCAGATGGCTTCCTGATAAGGATATCAGAGGCCAGCCCTACGCCACCACTGAAACTGAGTGCAAGAAAATTCTTGGCAGAAATTAACACAAATTCCTACATTTGAGGGAAATTCAATAGGCAGCCTCATGCCCGTGGAAGCATAAATGTAGGAGGCCATCTAAGGCGAATGGCAATGACAGAAACAATCATTACCATGCAAGAAGGGAGCACAGCATTTGTTCAGACTTGAATGGAAATAAATTTGAAATTTCTGTGGCTGGGCGAGAACTTGGGGAGTAACAAGGCATGAAATGCCTGATGGGGCCTCACCTAAGAAAACTGACTATAACCAAGTGCTCCCAACAGGAAGCCTCTATAGTATATACTGTTGGGATCCAGGGTATCTGAGGAAGGGTCACAATGCTCATTAAACCACATGAGGAAAGAGTAGAGAGTGGAGGAGGGGAGCGGGAGGTACTAGTTAAGTCAACATCTAAGCAACAGAAAGGGATAGAAAAATAGAAAACTCAAAACCTTTGTAGGGTCTGTATTGGTCAGTGTGGGCCATCATAACAAGACACCATACCCTGGGTGGCTTAAATAACAGAAATTTATTTCTCACCGTGCTGGAGGCTAGGAAGTCCAAGATCATGGTGCCAACCAGTTTAGCTACTGTTAAAAGCTCTCTTCCTGATTTGCAACTGATCATCTGGTCACAGTGTCCTCACAGGGTGGGAAGAAAGAGGGAGCACCCCGAGGTCTCCTCTCAGGCAGGCTCAAATCCTCTCACATCAGGGCCCCACCCTTATGACGTCATTTAACCTTAATGACCTCTGCAAAGGCTCTAGCTCCAAATGTAGTCACCCTGAGGGGTAGGCCTTCCACCTTTGACTTCTGGGAGCAAACAGTTCTGTCCACAGCAGTCTCATTAATTAATTAACTAATTCATTAATTAATTGTGAGAAGGCATCTGAAGAAAACTAAATTATAGGCACTCTCTACCCACATGCAAAATGTCTTAAAGATAAGAGGTGGGGAGAAAAAGTGTCTGATTTTCTGCTTAACTCTTCTCTGAGGAAAAGAAATGGTAAATGATCTGAAAGTACAAAAAAAGTGCCAGAAGGGAAGTTCATTAGAAAAGCAAATCACAATGAGGAAAAGAGGAAAAGGAAACAGGGAGCGTGTGCCTATTGTGTTCATAAGAAACTATAGAACTAATTGAATGCATACGAAGTCTATGGTTGATTTATGGTGGGAAATAAATTTAAATGTAAATGCCATGTTAAAAATGATGTAGGATCTTAAACTTTAAAATTCTGAGTTTGTAGAATACCTAAGTATGTAGAATAGTTTTAAATAAAACTGACTTGAAGAAAGAGAAATTATAGAAAGGAAAAATTCAACGGTGCATTTACTGCATTGATAAGAACCTGATTTATAACCAAATCTTTGAGGAAAATTTGTTGGCCTGCTTGAAAGAATAAAAGACAATGTAAATATGCTAGATAAATGTGCGGGCTATTTATTATAAACTCTAAAATAGTCTGTGCTTCTTAAAGGGAAAAAAAGCTACAGTGAGATATGAATTTAAAGTAATAAAGTTCAAGATGGTAGACTATGCATATGCCTTTGCCTCTTCTCCTTTGAAACTCATTAAAATGGCAGTTAAAAAAGACACAAGGAAGTAAATTCATAAAAGTGCTGAGAACATATGGGACATCAATGGACCAGATATTTTTGCAGATTTCTGGATGACAGAGGAGGGAATAGAATGGTTCTATGTATACATGAAAGCAGAGGGAGCCATCACTCAAACGATGATCAGGAGGGAGGGCTGAAGCAGGAAGTTAATCGTGGAATTCTCCAGAAAGAGCAAGTAAAAAGAGCAGGAGGACCAATTGCCAAAAATTTTTAAATGCCATAAAATGGATAGAAAACAAAGTTTGAGACATCCTTCGGACTATAGAGGAGAAAAGACAAAGAAATTGAAAATGTGAGCAAAAAGATAAGAGACATATAAAAATCAATCCAGGTTGGCCAGCGTCTGATTAACAGAAATCCTATAAAAACGACACAAAGGTACAAAGGAAAAGATTCCATTTTACCCTGATGAGTGGCCTGGGGGCATGTAATAGAATCCAGAAGAAAAGAAATGGAATCCTAGCACACTACATGTCTCGGCAGTAAAAAATAATTACATACTTATAGTAATATAAAAGATTGATTATTTTTAGCCTCAAAGGCAACAAACATAGTCAGAGAGCACAGAAAGTATGGTTGTAATTGCAGAACAGAATGTAAATGTTATCAACCTTGACAATATAAAAGCCAAAATTAAATTGAAGGAACATGGGAAGGAAAAAAAAATGTAAAGAAGGAGCAGGCAAGGGAGGGAAAGGACTAATATTTTCATCCCAGAGCAAAATCAAGTCAATTGACTAAAATAAAGGGAACAAGAGATCGGATTATTGATATTTTTTCTAAAGTTATGAAAAGAACCAAAAGTAAAACTGAAAATACTAATGTAACCACCAAAGTTAAGGAAAAGGGTGAGGGAGCCAAACTGCCATCTCTCACAGCACCGAGTTAGAGGAAATGGTCCTAGGTCATTAAATTAAGAAATAGGTGTTGATGATTTTTATTCAATAGCTACCAGAATTTCTTTTTAATGGTTCAAAGAGATGCTGGTGGAAATGAGCCCGGGAACATGAGGAAGAAAGCAGGGAGGTTTCCCTCCCTCCCCATCATAAGCTCATCTGTATTTCTGATCTCTTACCTTGGGTATATATTATTTAAGCAAAAACAAATACATAAGAACAAATTCACCGAAACTTAAATATTAAACCAATGCCAACTTTCTCCTTTTTCCAAATGCTGAGTGAAGTTAGGGCTATAGCCAGGAGTGGGAAGCAGATTTTAATCTTGCAAGAAACTGACTGAGGAGTACAACAGCCAATGTAAATAACTCAAAAGAAATGTTTAGGCACCGAAACAAAAAAAAAAAAAATCTTTTATCCAGTCTCTGTTCTCTCTCTTTCTCTCACACACACACCCCCCACAGAATTTGCACGTATGATTTTACCCCTATATCTCTTGAGACACACAACACACTGTGGGGACTACTTCTTCACAGACTGAAATAATAAATCCTTGGATAAAACCCAACTCATTCTAAAAATAAGTTGTGTGTTCCAAGACACAAAATGTGGAACAAATGGTAAACATGTTGTTACCATCTTTCCCAAAGAATATGATCAAAATAGGCATATAGCCCAACCAGGCTACAACACCCCTAAGACCCTTGATTCAACCAAAATGTGGGTTAGCAACCTTTTTCTCTAAAGGACTGTAGAGTAAATATTATCGGCTTTGTGGATTATACTCACCTCTGCCATTGTAGCGTGAAAGCTACTGGAGAGAGTATGCAAATGAATGGGCGTGGGTGTGTTCCAATAAAATTTATCTACAAAACATGCTGTGGGCAGTATTTGGTGGGATATAGTTTACCCACCCCTGAACTAAAGATCAAGGACATTAAGGCAATTTCCAATTATTAAAAGGAAAACTTGCGGCTACTTGTGTGCTATATGTAATTCCTGATGTTCAAATGCCCTTTGAAGAAGCTCTGGTCAAAAAAAAGCTCAAGTATACCCATTCCATTCCCCTTTTCTTCCCGTCATTCACACAACAATAAAAGAAAAACAATGATCAAGTCAGCTGTCCCTGGAAATGCCCCTTAGTCAGCCAACATATTTATCTCCTATTTCTCCATCAAAATGAGAAGCCCAAGGGCTTCAACTTTCCTTACATTTGAAAATATTGTTAAAGGAAGAACTGTGGCACTCTCTCAACATCAGTTGGCAAGGACATCTAGCTTTAGATGGCTCACAGTGATGCTTAGAGCTTCAAACCACTGACATTGGGTAAACATAGAGACCATAGCACCTGACCAGGACAAGGATGGTTCATAGAAAACTGTAACCTTAATCACGATCAAATAACATTTGTGAAGCAACTTGGTGTTCCGGGAGCCTAACTGAATACTACCTCTGACTGTGAGTTTGTTTAATGAATTGACAGTGTGGATAAAAAGCAAGATTCAAATATCAAATCAGCCTTCCACAAGAAAATCCTGATTATATTTGTGATGGCTGTGAGCGAAACAGGGTCCTAAATAGAATTTTAGAGAGCATTAAAATGGGACCAAAAAGGATGAAAAATCACGAGTGACAAGGAAAAGCACATTTGCTATGTGACCAAAAAAAAAAAAAAGAGTAACAAGGGATATTAGGCTATCTTCCAACCACATAAAGGAATCCTCAAAACTGACTTGGGCAGCTCCTATCAGATACTATCTGATTATAAATACAATGCCCAAGTGCAAAGGGGAAAGACCCGCAAATCTTACAAATCACAGTGTATCCAAGCTTGAAGGAGACTGACAACAATAACCCTTGGCACGTGTACAAAAGATTTAATTCTAACTAAAAATGAATGTTGTACAGCAGTAGACGACAGGATTTGGGAAAGTATATTTTGTTTTGTGTTGTGTTTGGTTTTATTTCAGTAGCTTTAGAGAAAACTAAGCTCATGAACATACGCAGTGAACACACACCTGGGTACACACTAGCATGTACACGAACAAAGCTAGGGAGGCTATTTGAGATTCAGTAAGAAGATCTTTTGAATGATCAATTCTCTCGGCAGCCACTCCAGATCCTTCATAGACAAAGGACATTCCCCAATTCTGACCAGAAGAAAAATATATGATCCACACACAAGGCTTATTTGTTCAAATCTCACCCCAATCTTCACAGATACTTTTTAATCAACGTGCAAATGAGGCATGCTTGCCTGCAAAATTACTGGCTCCTTATTTAATTTTAGCATTAAAATAATAATTGGCACCTAAAGACTCTTCCTTAGCCCAAAAGCTTTCAACATTTGAAAACTGTAGGAGCACTGCTCAGCTGAACATACACATTCATTATAAGAAATAGGAAAGACCACCATTATAAATGAAGGCTTCTCTCTCTAGGAAAAAAATTGCAAAGTAAAAGTAGGTCTAAATGAACACCCAGTCAGTCCCCTTTCTTGTCCGTCCTGCCTTTGCTCACTGTGTTCAGGTACACACGTGTCCTGTGAAATGACCCACATTCTTGATAGCTCTTAATCCCTATTTTGTAATAAAAACTGTCCATTATCCAAGTTGGGGGTGACCAGCTAAAGATCTGAGGAAGTATTTCAACCAGAGCTATCACTTACCAGTAAATAAGAGTGCTAGCCCTTCCCAAATAACAGATGCATTTAACGGGAACCCTCCACGCTGTGGGCATCCCAGGGGTCCTGTGACTGAGTCAATGGGACAAACAGCTCAGGGCCAAGGGGCCTTAAGGATCCATGGAGTCACACCGTTTATTCCATTTTCGAGCTGACCTACACATAAACCAGCAATGTCTATTTAAATGGACTAATCAATGTGAACTCTATCAGGTGACTTGGAAGTTCATGATAAAAGGGCAGGGAAGAGAGTTTTCCATGACAGAGAGAGATGTGAAGCAGATAAACTCAATCTGTGGACAGAAACTGGTGAACTGGCATCTTTAAACAAGACATCTCTTACACAGGATCCGTTTGAAGTTCATTTTGAAATCTCCATGAGGCTTGTGTTTTCTAAAACATATTAAATGAACGTTTAAAAGTTAGTATGTTTGGGGCACCTAGGTGGTCTTTCTCCCCGGACCCGTCCCCCCACCCCCCACTACTACACACTCTCTTTCTCTCTCTAAAATAAATAAATGAATCTTTTTTTTTAAGATTTTTTTTTTTTAAGATTTTATTTATTTATTTGAGAGAGAGACAGTGAGAGAGAGCATGAGCGAGGAGAAGGTCAGAGAGAGAAGCAGACTCCCCATGGAGCTGGGAGCCGGATGCGGGACTGGATCCCCGGACTCCGGGATCATGACCTGAGCTGAAGGCAGTTGCCCAACCAACTGAGCCACCCAGGCATCCCAATGAATCTTTTTTTAAACAAAGTTAATATGTTTTAGATATATGAGTAAGATGACTAGATTGGTGATGGATTGATGATGGCTACATTTTATACACTTAGATATTTATCCCATTATATTATAGAGAAGAAAACAGAATTAGCATTTCTCAAAATGGACCCAAGAACCACATGTATCTGAATCACTGGCTATTTCTTTTAAAACACTCTATATTCCTGGGCCCCACCATATAGTTTCTGATACAGAATATCCGGGCAAGTCAAAAGATCTGCACTTTTAGTAGATTCTCTAAGTGATTGAATGACCGTATTTCCAGGGAATGCTATGTTATATTGCTTTCATCTCATATTTTATTTACTGATGCCCAACATCATGGCGACATGCAAAATGTCATCAGAAATAAGATATGAGTTTCTAAACCAACAATCTGAAAATAGAAGTCATCCCCTCCTAAGGACAGCCACCAGGACACTTGTCTTGGTGACAATGATAGCACAAAAAATAAATGAAAAGAGTCCTCTTGATTGCCTCAGCTGGAATCTGGTAAACAGCCACTTCCCCCTCTTTTTCTTAGTTAAAGCAGCCACAGGGCCAAACCCAAAGTCACACACAGGGCACTATCTATTTTATAAGGATGGTTTACCTGAAGACATGTGTCAACTATGATCAAGTAAGGATTGACAGGGTAGGCAGAAATGGGGTGCAGCTCTGAGATGAAGAGGAATTAAAAGAATAATTCAAAAAAGATGGAGCCTTATAAAGCTCAATGAAAATAATGTTCAATAAATCAGGTAATATAACTCAATATTCAATCAAGTAACTCAATATTCCGCAAATGAATTTTGCACACACTCCCCAAAAAGGGGGGAAAAAGGAAGAAAAAGAACACAGACATCTTCAGACTGTTGCAGTAACTTAATCCAGTGACTTACTTCTCTAGGTGAAGGTAGTTACATACTAATGATGCTAGAAACGTTTCCTCTCCCAGCTCTGCCCTGTGGATTCTCCTCTCTAAACTAACATTGACCACTCCTGTAACTAACACTGAAATTATTCGTGTTATTTATTTATTTATTTCATTTATTATTTATTTTTAAAACAAGTTAATTTGTATTTAATAAGATGCTAATTGAGTGCTTAAAATATTTCCCATCTTTGAGTCTGATTTGGTGAGCCTTCTGGAAACTTACAATGGGAACTTAGATAGGCAAGATAAACCAACTATGTAAAATAGAGAAAGAACACCTCATTCATATTTTATGTAATTCAGCAACTATCCTTTTCTTTCAGCCTGTGTACTAGACTCTGCAAAGTATGTGAGTCAGGGGAAGGGGTCACATGATAAGGACCCAGAAAGAGATACAAAGTATGAAGGATTTCAAAGAAAGGAAAGATCATCTTAATGAAATCAGGAAAGCTTTCGTAGAGTAAATGGCACAGATGAGCCGTAAAAGAGAAGTAAAATTTCAACAGCTCAGATCTAGAAAATAAAAAAAGGGGGAGAAAATCCAGGTGGTAAAAACAACATGACCAAGATATACAAGTTATATAAGTAGAGATTAAAAATAAATTTTGCACATCACAGCATAGAGGTTGAAACAATATATCAAACATCTCCCATGAGTTAACCACAGCATCAGAAGCTGGAAATAAAAAATTAATAGAACCCGAGTCTCCTTCGTGAGAACTCACAGTATGGAGAGAGGCATGTTGAGTTCTTGATGGATGAGCTCGGAGGATAATCAGCAATTTGACAGCAGAGCGTGAAGCAAGGCTGCCCAATGGAAGGAGAAGAAGGAAGAGCCAAGGTGAGAAGGTTACACAGGAGGGACCTGGGGAAAAACACTTGCAACTTTCATTTACATTCCACTCAAAGATCAAATACTCCTCAAAAAGATTTTCTAAAGATGGAGACGAAAAAGATCAGCAATCCAAGAGAAAATGGGTAAAGGTACATGGACAGTTCACAGAAGAGAAAGTAGAAGCAGCCCTTAACACACAGGAAAAGATGCTTACCCTGGCTGTTGATAAGAGACATGTAAGTTAAAATTACACCAAGATACCATTTCTCACTAGAATGATAGAAAACCCTGGGCTTGGCAGTTCAGAGTACTGTTTGTAAGGCTCTAAGGTGATCAGTGATCTCCCATTTTGCTGGAGGAAATACAAAATAGTACAAACCCTCTGGGGGGGTGAATTTAGCACTACCAAAAATACTTTTTTTAAAAGATTTATTTATTTTGGGGGGGGGGGGCAGGGACAGAGGGAGAAGAAGAGAGAGAATCTCAAGCACTCTCTTGCCTGAGTACAGAGCCTGAGTTGAGGCTCGATCCCCCGTGAGATCATGACCTGAGCTGAAATCAAGAGTCAGACACTTAACTGACTGAGCCACCCAGGTGCCCCTAGAATACCTTAAATGATGTCCGTGGTTTGCATTCTACTCCAGGGGACAGTGCTCCTCTAGATCTAATCACCACTTGGCAAAAAATTGGGAGAATAGAAGGACATATTGAAAACACCCAAGGGTACGATTAGCCAGATTCAGTATGAATAAAATTCTAACAGACAAATGATTCCTGTTCCAAAATAGATGGCATGAACAGGGGAACTGAATTCAGACTGATTCCTGAATAATTCTAAGGAATTATCATTAATGCTTAGATGTGCTAATGCCATCAGGGTTTTTTTGGCTTTTTTTTTTTTAGGTTTTTATATGTTAGAGATACACACTGAATTATTTATAATTCAAATAATATGCAGTCTTAGATGTGCTTTAATCCCCTTAAAAATAAAATATGGGGAGATAGGAAAATCAAAGCAGCAAAGTGTTGACCATTATTGAAACTGGCTTACAGGTAAACAGGGATTCGTTACACCATTTTTGCTTTTCCTGTAGATACTTGAAATGTTTCATAGTTGAAAAGTTTTTTTTTTTTTTTAAAGAAATTACTGAAATATAACAGTATCATCTGGAGAGTGCCATGCCTTGGATGCTACCGGCAGGGAAAACTGAACATAACCTTCTAGGACTAAGAAAAATCCAGGAATAGAGCACTCGGGAAAACCCCTGGGCTTATCCATTTCTAGAACAATTACAGTCTCACAAAAGGTGATAGAAAAGCCAGATTGTGAAAGCCTGAAAGAAGTGGTCAAGGGGATGAAATGGCAAAAATACACAGAGACAATTCTTACAAGGTTTTCTGGCCATTATTGAAAAGAGAGAAATTAGATGTAGAACACAATCAAGTGTCATGATGATTAATAATTAAATACCACAGAATCACTAAGTCAGTCGCATATTTCTGAAAGTCACTAAATTTTCCTAAGTGTTATAATATGGATATGGCACTAGGTCAGGAATCAGAATATCTAGATTCTAACCGCAAACTTTAACTGGAAGAGCAAATCCATCTGTGAAAAAAAAAAGTAATAGTTTTGAAGATGTAAAACTCTAGGAATGTGGTTTGGGATTATCCTTCCCTCAAAGTACCTAAGAAGTGGGGAGGTTGTGGGCTGTAAAAAAGAGCCAGGAGAGTGAAATTCAATGTCTTGTTCAACCAGTGGGCTCGGGACATAACCGTCACCTCTGCTTTGTACTTGAGCAGAGAGGTGGAGGGATCCGTCAAACCAGAAACAGAAACAAGGAACCAGGCCCAGACTGGAGTGTGAGTCTGCCTCTGGTTACTGCAAGGAAGTAATTTATTACCACTGGGCTATGGGGAAAGTTGGCACTGACTGGGTCCACATGTCCCCTACCGTGAACTCTCTCCAGATGTTAGCTAGAACTGCTACGCATCATCAAAAATTTAAACAAGTCTGAAACGTCTCGTGAATAAGCTCCAGGCAAGTTTGAGGGAAAAGGTCAAGTGAGAGGACAGGAGTTCTTGGGGCCCACAGCTCTCACCTGTTAGTTCTTTCATCAGACTCCAAATAAATATCTTGTAAGCGAAGGTGTATTACCAATTCACTTATTCAACAAACCTCTTCTGATGTCCTAATGTGCATGAGACTCCACACTAGGTGTTAGAGATGGAAGAGTAAATGTTCTTCACTGTAGTAGCATTAACACTCACGGCACTATCGATACAGTTTTGAACGCAAGGGAGCTTTACTTACAGCTGAGGAGGACCGGGGAGAAGAAGCATGATGAGCCAACATGAGACCATCTTCCTAATGCAGAAGGAGCTGATCTGTTTACCCACACCTTGGGAGAAAACCAGGAAGCAGGTTCCAGCAGAAAGTGATTACAAACAAAGCAACCTAGAACCGCAACCTAGAAAGGAATACAAAGTAATTAATTCCATAGGAAACTGAGAGATTTGGTGGGGGGCTGGTGCACACAGAGAAATACAGAGGAACACAACTGGACAAAAGATAATGCTGTTTATCAACACTTGCCATTTTGAGTAGATAACGACTTCCACTGGTCCTGGCAAGAGATTTTGCATAGGATTTAGAAGGTGGAAGTAGTTAAAACATGTACCTACCTCAGGCTAGAAGGAGCATTGCCAGATTTCATCTGCAACTAGACACAGTGTGGATCGGAAGAGTACAAATGCGCTCAAGTCTAGACTCTTGTAAGTTCTAGGATACTTTCCCTTGGCTTTTTTCAGAAAATACATTACACTTTATCTTGAACACTACCACTTTATCTTGATTAGACTGGGCAAGTGTGTTCCCACCTTGGTCAAAATCACAAAGGAACATAGGATGGGCGGGTCCTACATCTTCTACAAAGTAAGGTCCTGGACCTGGACTAGTTTAGAAAGTGGCAATAGTGAAATAGTTTATATAGCAGAAGATTTAAATCAAAGATGCATAAAGTGGATTCTCCTTCTAAAGTAGGCAGTTTCCTTAGAAACTCACCCTATGATCAACTTGAGTAAGAAGCTCCTTGCTCAACTGCTCCATGTTCTCCACTCCCCAAAAGAACCCCATCCTTGCAACCTTCGCTAGGTACTCTGGAAGGTTCTGCCTTACTTGATGTGATCTGTGAGATGGGCAATTCCCCTACCTGACAGAAGAGGGCAATGTAGAGCTTTTTGGCCTGCACAGGTTTAGCCCTTGTTAAACTCAGCGTTAACAATTCAGAGTATGAATACCTAAATGTGCATTCTCTCACCCAGAAGTACAAAATCACAAAAAAGTGTGGCATATAAAGAAGACCAAGATGGGGCGCACTCATGTAAAAAAGATGAAAGAAAAAATACATCAGAAAGGGTTATAAATTGGGGGGTGGGAGTGTGAATGACCGGACCCACGCACGTAGTATTCTGTCTCAGTAAATTACATGCTCATGTGCTTCCTTCCTGAATGTGCTGTGACAGTGTCATTTGTCCATCTTTTGTTTATTTCACTTCATGAGCTCCTTGTCATTTAATTAATGCTTTTAAATCAAACATGAAATTTCTTTATCAATTCATTGGAAAATATATTCTGACTTGTTAATCTCTCTCTTCTTTAACCAGAAGATTTCTATAGCTTACATTACAAGAAATGACAAGGCCAATTATCATTAAAAACTGAGCCGAACAAAGCTATGGTAATGAGGAGTGCTACAATTCATTCACCAAGACGCTAGGTGATAAAAGGATAAAATGAACCTACCTCTGTCTTTCTGATAACAAAGCAATTACAACTTGTAAAGTAATACAGAGAAAATAATAATGTAATAGAAAACTGAATGAATGGTAGGCACAGAGAAATACAAAGGAAAACAACTCTGCACAAAAGATAATTCCTTTTATCAAAACTTTCCATTAGGAGTCGAAAAAGACTTGCCAAAAGTGTCAGGATGCACGGCAATATTTTTCCCAGGAAAAATAATTTTCTCTTATTAGTATTCAGAAGGTTGCTAGCAGAATGATACAATGAAAAAAGTTCCATCTGTCTTTGGAACTACTAAGCAATAAAACACAAGGAGAGGTAAAGCAAGGATAGTATAATACACACACATACGTACATACTTGCAGATGCACATACACACACAGATGTACACAGATTTATACACACACACACACACACACACACACACAACACTGACAAACATATGATCTCATACACACAAACACACACACACAACACCAACATATGAAGGCTTAGGTTGCCATTCTAAGAATCACATACCAGGGAAGCCACGATTAACATTCTGAGCAAACAAATGACATTTGGACAATGTTAGAGATGGTGGCCCTTAGGAGGTTCAAAGATGTGTGGGAGTCCTCCAGCTGCCAGGACCCTGTCAGCAGACCCAGTGGCGGGGGCGGGGATCAGACCAGCCCTATTGGCAGAGTGCACCTCTGGGGGACCAGGACTGGTTAAGACTTGCTGCCTGGAAAGTGTTAATCAAGGAACTCCGGCATCCAACTGACAACCAAGGCATCTGAGCCTCTGTTTGCAGCCCTGAAACTCACTCCTGGAGTCTTCAATCACCCCCATTGTTTCATCTCTAAATTGGGAACGGCACGGCTTACCTGTCAGGGAGGCCGTGCAGGTTGGGTAATGATTACAAAGTACTCTGGAGCTCAGTATTCAGTATTACAAATAGTACAACACAAACCAGACTCTGGCCTATCCCGCTGACATGGGCTCCATCCCGCTCCCACCACAAATCATGTCCCTCTCCCAGGTGTTCCTGATTGCCAAAGAAAAAGCCTGAAAATCTGGCTTTCCTTCCCACATATAGGAAACGTGGCCTTTTCCCACAATACTTGCGATAGTGGGGCTGGAGTACCTATGAAGGATGTATGTCCTTTATGAATGAAGAACAAAAGCAGAAAGCTTCTGTTTCCTACATGAAGAGTGCGCTTCTCCCTTCCTCTCGCTCTCTGTCTCTCTCCCCCCCACTTTCCCATGCTCCTTTTCTCATTCCTGCTTTCATGCTCTCTCATACACTTATTCTTAATGGTAGCTTCTCAACTTTACTATGAAATAAAGTTCCTGTCTCATGTATGCACAGCATAACATGTCAGCCCTTCCCAAAGCCCCTGCCATCCAGGAGTGGCCCGTCACCATGATGACCTGAAAACCTACACGGGAGGAACATGCGGTAATTCAGTGTGGTCCCTCATTGGATGCTTGAATCCCCTCCCTGACACACTTACATGCCTCCGGTGATGATGAACTACTCTACTCGTGGCCTGTTCCACTGGCAAGATTCTTATTTGATGGTTGTTTCATATGTTGGTCTAAAATCTGTTTCCCAGTCATTTTTGTCCTTGTGGTTGTTCTGCACTTTGGAGTCTCACAAATACCTAACCCCTTGCCTCTTTAAATATCTAATAGCAATTACCTGCCCTGTCAAACTCTACAAAGCCTGGCTCGGAATTCTTCAAAGCTTTGCCATTACCAGCAGAAAACACAGCTTACTTGATCTTCACAAAGGACAGCCCTGTTTTGACAGCCACAGGGTCAATTTTTTTTTTTCAGATTTATTTATTTATTTCAGAGAGAGAAAGAGCGAGCTTGGAAAGGGGCAGAGGCAGAGGGAGAAAGAGAATCCACGAACATACTCCCTTCCAAGCGAAGAGCCCCACACAGAGCTTGATCCCAGGGCCCTGAGATCATGACTTGAGCCAAAACCAAAAGTCAGCTGCTCAACCCATGGAGCCACCTAGGCACCCCCCAGGTTCATTTATTTTTAGGTCAGCGGGATAGGCCAGAGAGGGAGGGAGAAAGAGAGAGCATGAACAGGGGGAGAAGCAGGCAGAGGGAGAAGCAGTTTCCACACTGAGCAAGAAGCTCGATGTGGGACTCGATCCCAGGACCCTGGGATCATGATCTGAACCAAAGGCAGATGATTAACCGACTGAGCCACCCAGACGTCCCCCCCCACAAAATCCTTTTTAATGGAATCAGGATCTTACTTCATTATCAAGGGCTTTAGCAATTGTGTGCTTCTTTCTGGGGGCACAGCCAGATAAGTGAGGAGAACAGAAGTGGGAAGGAAGTTTCCAGGAGGGTCACAGACAGGCAGAGCCGTGTCAGTGCGTGCCACACGGCTAACCAGCAGGCTTGCCTGGCTTGAGAAGAGAGCCTGTGCTGTAGGAATAGAGCTACAGGTTGTGGGCAGGAGGCAGGTAGACATCAAGGAGAATGCAAAGCTCAAGAATGGTTTGAAATTGGTGACATGGGCAATGAAAGTTGCAAACGTCTACTGTATTTGGTTGTCACTAATTTTCTAAGGTTTGGGAAGACTGCAAAAGTCAATGTTTTAGCAAATATTTAAGGAGTGTTTGTAAGCACCTACTACTGCTAGTAGGCACTTTTCCGGGCACTGGGAACTCCATGGTGTCAAAGATAGACCTTCCCAGTCCTTGCCTCATGGAATTTACATTCTAGCAAAGGACATGGATAGCATACAGATAAATACACAGAGATTACTGTAGAGTGCTGTCTAGGAAAAGACAGCTTTTTTTTTTTTTTTTTTTTAGCTTCTTTTATCTTTACGCTTCTTTATCCCTAAAATGAGCATAACAGTCCTTAAAACATAATGTAATTGGAAGAATTAAATTAGATACCATAACTAACACCTGGTACAAAGGAGTTTCTCAACTAATCACTAAAGTTATTACGTGACTTTTGCCATGCACCTTTTTCCCTGTCCCACACAGGGTTGGTCCCCAGCAATCGATGGGGAGGAAGAAGTTGGGGAGCTCCATGTTACCAGCTCCCCAGTTCTGTCTATTCTGTAACCAGATGAGTCTTGGGCCAAGTAATCCACATCAAGAGATGGGCTGCTAATGGTCATGTCTCCGGAGAAGAGTAGGACGGGTATTGTTTCCTCCTGCCCTGCAGTCACTCTTCATTCTGACTTTACCTTTGGAAAGTATCCTTCCTCACCCTCAGCCCATTTGATACCAGTGAAGCAAGTCTGATCCAAGAGCCAAATCTCCCACCCTCCATAACTGTTGGGGGCTAAGTCCAGTGACCAGCCATGGCACCCCAGATAAAACCCTAGAAGCTGTGGTGCAACTATCAAGAAGTGGTACATTTTTTCCATGGAACTTAAAATAGGGTGAATGTGAACTTGGATCTCTGAGGAGCCCTTTGTTCAGACAACATAGTGGGAAGAAGAGCTAAAAGTCGGCAGGAGACTAGTTCTGGTGAGAGGTTTGGGGTCCCTAAAGTCACACTTGAAGCCAATGAATATACGAATTGATAAATCCCCTTTTTATTTAAGCCAGTTTGAATTTCAATTGGAGCTTCTGGGAGCTCAGGCTGAAAAAGTGCTTCTTCCATGTTTAGCTAGAAGCTTATCAAATTTTCCTACAGCAAACATGGCCAGATTTGGACAGAAGAAAGGTTAAGTGATTCTTCAAGGACCTTCAGTGACTGTTCCAAAGCTATAGGAATTCCAATGTCAGGTGGCTAGGGTAATGGAGGATATAAGGCGCTGGCTTCTGGTCAGCTACTTTCCCTCTTAATACCAGCCAGGGCAGACTTCCTGGGTTGGGCTTTTCCGTTGAACACAGATGCCCTCCAAGTACTCTGCGTGCACTCCTCATTCTCTCCCTCCTCCTTTTGTTTCTGTTCTTCCCACAACCATTCATCTACCTCCCACCGCCAACACTGGGAGTATCTACCCCACTCCTTACTCCTTTCCCAGAACATTCCATGACTCTCCGAGCTAGGGTCCTCCTTTCCCTCCTTCTGTCCTGTAAGTCTACCACTCTTGGCTTCAAATGTCAGCAGCTTTTCTCAGTTTCTTGGGTTAGTGAAACTCCATGGAAAGTAAGGTCTATCTAGCCCAAGATCCAGTAAGGAGAGAAACTATAGCTGCTTTCCCCAGATGATCCAAAATCTAAAAACATTTCGACTCTGAACCTGAAATTATCTTAAAAGCAGAAGCTTACCTTTTTCCGTTAGACATTCCCATTCCTACTAGGGACACCTGGGTGGCTCAGTTAGTTAAGCATCAGACTCCCCATCTCAGCTCAGGTCTTGATCTCAGGGTTGTGAGCTCAAGCTCCAATGTTGGGCTCCACATTGGATGTAAAGCCTACAAAGGAAGGAAGGAAGGAAGGAAGGAAGGAAGGAAGGAAGAAAGGAAGTCCTGTTACTCCTATAAACTTAAGTTCTACTTCGTTCTTTGAAAAGTAATACTTTGTCTTCCTCTTCACCATTCCCTAACTTTCATCATCAAGCATTCTCCAAGCCAAAGTGCTTTTCTCTGATTCTTACAAGGGACAGGACACATGTTCACATGACCATTATTAATTTCTCTTTTTGTAGTGCAGAAATAGCTCACCAGACTTTTCTCTGGACTAAGGGAAGTACTCTTCAAATGGCCTAGGGCCCTTTGTTTTGCTATGATGCTCACCTGGCAACCCCTTGTCCCTCCTTCAGATCTCCTACTTTCAGGGGTGCCCAGAAATTATACATTCTGGTCTCTGGAAAGGAATACCCACCCCTGTCAATTAATAAGCTGAGTTACACACCTCATGAGTTTGGAAAGTGTGAATTAGTGTCTCAAAAGCTCTCAGCTTCTGGATATCTTGTTGTATGAAGCTTCTAGATCAACAAAGCTGGAATCAACATTTAGATGTAATAACTCACCAAAACATCACTTCTTGCTACTTCCCCCATTATATAATCCAGCCAGGAGCTCTAGAGGTATCTGTACATTTCAGCTCTCTCTCACTGCAAGACATTGGGGACCTATTGTTGGGAGACGGGGGGAAGAATCATGGAAAGAGAATGACTAAACCCCAATATACTCACAGACGTCTTACACCTCTCTGTTGGGATGCTCAGGTGAGCTTTCCCTGGAGATCCCTTTTCACAAGGAACTTTAGACCTCAGTGATGTTCACGAAGAGGTGTATACCTGACATTCATCTCCTTTATCCTACAGCACTCATTCTCAAAAATCTCCCACTTGTCTTCCTTCAGTTTTATTTAAGCTCCCACCCTTGGTTTGCCTTACTTTCATTTTTCCACTTGGGTTTAAGAATGGTTGCTCTTGGGGGCGCCCCGGTGGCTCAGTGGGTTAGAGCATCTGCCTTTGGCTCCAGTCATGATCTCAGGGTCCTGGGATCAAGCCTGGAGTTGGGCCTCTCTGCTCAGCACGGAGCCTGCTTCCCTTCCTCTCTCTCTGCCTGCCTCTCTGTCTACTTGTGATCTCCATCTGTCAAATGAATAAATAAAATCTTAAAAAAAAAAAAAAAAAAGAATGGTTGCTCCGGCTGTTAGATATACAATCCAACAGCTATTTAATATAAGATAGCTAAGAAACCAACATCTTGACCTCATCATGGGGAAAGGCATTCCTGCACACCCAGTGGGAAGTGTGTGTTCACTGGTGACAAGAAGTTGGCAGGACAGAGAAGCCATTCAGTAGTGAATTAAAATTAGAAGAACAGAATGAGCAAAAATAAGAATTTAGGAGTATACATAGGGTATATTGGCAGACGGAGACCAGTCTACTAGTGAGACTTCCCAACTGGTTCAGAGTTCATTTTTTATTAAGTGGAGATTATGTTGGATCAACCACAGTTGGATAAGGTCACAGAAGCTCTGAAAGCTAGATTGAAATATATACCCCACCAACAATAGGAACCCACTGTGAGTTCTTGAGAAAAGAATCAACAAATCACAGCTAGAGACAGGAATCAGGCAACAATCAACAGGAAAGGTTTGGAAAGAATGGGCCTAACGTAGAAAAGACACTCCAAGAGCTGTTGCAGGAATCCAGATCCCAGTGTGATTTTTTAAATATTAAAAATAAAGAAGTGTACAATGTTCAACTACCTATAAGAAGAAATCAAAGGTTATACTGAGGACTTAAAACTAAAACACTAGATGAATACACCACACATCCTGCCCACCAGCAGCAAACATCCTGCAGGATGGGATCGTAGAAGTTTGCCAGCATGCTAAACTCAGATTTGAAGGCAAACTTCTCATGTTAATTCTTTGCAGCATTTGTGCCCAGGCAAGAATCAATGAAGATATCTCAGAATCTCTAATCTTTAAGTGTTGTCTATGCTGTGCTCATAAAGAATGTACTCTCCGATGGACATGGATGGTAAGGAAATTAAAGAGCATTTTTTTGGTTGGTTGGTTGGTTTTTCAAAGAGCATTTCATCTGTTCTTTTTAAATGAAACCTACTTAGGGACAATGAGATCAGTGCATTAGTGCAGCTACAAATAAGGTAAATAAAGCCTATAAGTTCTCTGTATAATCAAATGGGGGTAAGGGTGATTTCAGATTCTAGGTACTATTGAGACATTTTCCCTGTGTCATCTCTGAAGCAATTTTTTGGACGCATCTTAAAAAAAAAAAAAAGGCAAAACAAACAAAAAAACACCTGCCTGAAAAGTACTATTTCACTAAAAGGCACTTTTTTCTTCTTCTTCTTGTCAAACGTGTTAAAATAAACACTGTACTTTCAGCAGATAAATAATCATTCCAAGAGACGGAAAATACTCTTGACATTTTTACAATAACAGGTTATTAATATAATTCACTGTGGCTGAGAGCCTGCAGAATACATTTATAATGCAGGCTGAATAAAGGTTAAGTATATTTTGTGTTTCATTCTGTATCAAACATAAATACCTGTCATAGCAAACCCTAGAGTAGACATAAGAACTTTCTTAGAAATCTATGAATCCCAGAGGAAGATGAGCCATTGGAAGAAAAAAATTCCTCTTCTCTATATAAATTCTGTATCAAGTAGACCTAGAAGCCAAGATTAAAACAAGACCAAAAAAAAAATCTCAGTCTCCAAGGGGATGTCTGCCAAGAATCACCATGGACGCTCCAACAACACAACCCCACATCAGAATCTCATTGCCTTAATGCTCTCACATCAACTGCCTGAGGATGAGTCATCAAGGAGATGAGGGTTGTCTCTTTCCACAAAGACACGTCTCCTGGTTTTGCTTTGGTTTTGTTTTTGTTTTGTTTTGTTTTGTTTTCTGAGCAGCTCCTCAAGAAGAACATGGACAAAGGGAAGTGCCTATCTTGAAACATAGACATCTGCCCCATTCTTCTGAAAATACCTCTTTAGAATTCTCCAGAATTTGTGATCTTCACTAAAAATGAAACCCGAGATTATTTTTGCCAATGAGGGCTCTAAAAATAAGCAAGATGACGGAGAGATTGGGCCTTCGACTAAAGTATTTACAGGCCAAAGCATTTGAAGGGAAGCGGCTCTTGTTTTCGAAAGAACTTTTTCGTTGTTGAATCCTAAGTATATACGAATATACATGGCTCTCAGCACAGGGGCGTACTCTTCCCATCCACTAAAGGAGAGATTTACAAAACATATTTGTTTTCCAAAGAGATTCTGTACTTTATGAAAGGATGCACCATAGGTTTCCTTTAAAAAGCATACTCCCTGCTGTGTTTAAAATTAGTCCATTTATAAAAATGTGAATTAGCCGCCATTCTCCAGAAATACATTTGTTGCCTCAAACAAGGCGTCCTTCCTGAAAACTGCAGGTCTGAATATTAGTTCCCAGAAAACATTTATTTCAAGCTCCTCAGTAAAATAAAACAGCATTTAGAGTTAATAATCACTGGCTTGTGTTATTAACCTGACAGAATAGCTCCTGAAATCTTCAGTTTTCCTTCTATAATCGCTGGCTGCTCCCTGCCATTCACACCCATAATCTCTTTTTAATCTACCCTAGAACACAAAAAAGGCAGACCTCCACTTTACACTAGACCTTTTTTTGGCACCTACAAGAGGTCGTGCATGTCCAGGCCCCCCTACCCAGAGGTCTGCCACCCCCAGGACTGTTCCAGGCGGCTATGCTTTTCCTCTCAAAAAGCCTTTGTATTGGCTTGGTGTCATACTTATTCAGGCTCCAGAGATACCATCCTCTTACAAAGTCTTTAAGAGTAAGAAGTATGCCTTACTTGGAAAACTTGAGCACAGTACTTTGAAATCCCAGATTATCCAGGAAATCCTCTTTTAAGGACTATATTTTCCCTCGTCAAAAGATCTCTGAGGCATTTGTTTTAAGAATTTATTTTATTAGGGCCCTTAACTGTAAATAAATGATTTTGGAGAAATTATTTAAATTGTCAATTGGCATAAATCGAATTTTCAAGGGAATTTATTTCGATGGCTTCTAAGAGCATATGATGTTTTTGAAAGTGAGGCAATAATTAAGAGGTTCAGAACATATCACCCCCAAAATATGCCACTTTGGTAGAAAGTTCCTGAGACACAGCCAGTGCAAAAAGAGTTCTATGACGTCTCCCTTCTACCTATTAGCAAGTCGTGAAATTTCCCACGAGAACCATGTCCTCCCTGTATCAGGAGGTGAAGAATATTTTCATCACAGACTGACTGTTGATGCCAAAATAGAACTACCTAAACAAATCTACTAAAAATAACTGTTATCTCTGTTAGTCTTCTAGTCTCATTGTCCCACAATTGACTGCCCTCCAACAAAATTCCTTTGTCTCCTCACTTCTCCCCAATGTATCATTTCTTTGTTTTAAAAAAAAGTATATGAGCTCTTGGTTCTATAACTGCTTCTCCAACTCTTCTTTCATCTTATGAAGACTCTTGTGTGCATGTAAAATATTAAATAAAATTTGTGTGTCTTTCTCGTACTAGTTAAACTTGCAGGTCCAGGCATGGAACCTAAGAGGGTAGAACAAACCTTAATCCCCCTTTCACAGGAGGGAAGAATTTAAAGTTTTGAAGATTTTTATTATACAATGAATACAAGTGCATTAAAAAAAATTTTTTTTAACACATCAGGAACACCTTTCTTAATTAGCAAAGCCAAAGGTCTAATGCTCTCATAGAAGAACATTCTTCATTTATTCAAAAAAAAAAAGGAGGAGTCATTTGAAGAGTCACTAGAGCCTTGACTCTCTGTTACCGGAGAACTACAAGTGGATTAAGGCCTCCAAAGCTGAAATTAGATGGCCAGAACCTCCCTCTCATTTTTCTACACCTGCTGCACAGATGAATAGACAAAATCTGTTGTGAGTTGCCCTAAGACCTCCCACATAATCATTGAGGATTGTTATTTAGAATTGGTGGGCATAAGCAATAAAGAGTACATGTGTTTGAATGTCTTTTTCCTACATATATAAGGTATTACTAATCAGTTACATGATACCTAGGAGCAAGAACATGGGATTTAATCAAGAAGACTTAAAACTTGAATCTTCTGTTTGCAACAAAAGCTAAAAGTTTGTTGGATGTTTAAGTTTACAAACCATTGGAAAACATCCACAAACTAAAAATGAATACTGTAAGAGTTATAGAAGTTTCTGGAAATCTGAAAACTGAGATTGGTTTATGGCAATCAGTACAATTCCCCAAGAAACTTGATCTTTATTTTGACTGTTTTGTGAAGTCACTTTTTGGTGAGAAAAGGTAGCAGAGCCACATCTGACATATCCAACAGATCCAGAATATTTACACACACACATACACACACACACACACACACACACACACACACACACTTTTTAAAGAAAAGAAAATTTGCTTCAATTTCTGTTAGACTATTTCTTATGGATTCCAAGCTATCAGATGTAGAAACATTAGCTTTTGTTGTGCCCAATTTCTTTGTGGTACTATTGCCTTTAAATTACTAACTTTTAAGGGAGGGATGAGAACCTTGCTCCAAGCATTTTCCTAAATCAGTTTACCTCCAGGATGGTTGAGATTTAACAGTTGCTGTTGAAAGGCAACCACACCAGAATGATGATAACGGTCTGGAGGCCAGCATTCTATGTTAACCTGCCTTACGGCAATGGTCCAGGTTGCCTGAACACGGATCTTAGGTTGTCTTTATGGTTTCAGCTGCACTATTATGTGGGCATTCTTGCTGCTTTAATTCAAGTATTGCCTAATGTAGTACCTTCAGTTCCTTTGATAATTTGCATGCATTTTTTTTTCTTGGAACAATGAAAGGACCATCACAATTATCTCACTTCTTATAGGAGCCAAGTAGTCATTTGCTCAGGGACAGGGGTGCAGAATTTGGAAATAGGTTCTATTTTTCCATTTTGGAGTCTGCCATCCGAGCATTTCTACCTCTCTGCCTTACAAAATCAGTCAAGTATTTTGGGTGCTCTCTGAAGTTAGTCGACTGTCATTGCTCTGAGATTTTCCAACCATGAAACCTCTGCTGGGAGGGCACAGCTGTGTGCATCATGGTTTCTCTGAGCCAACGACTCTGGGGTTTGGTGATGGGGAAATCCAAATCCCTCCCCTATGGACCCCTCAAGCTCTCTTTCGTCTCTCTGAGCCAGAGGTTCTCAAACTGTCCTGTGCACCACGATTGGCAGAGAAGCTGTTAAAAATCAATCCACCCAGGCCTGAAGCAGGCCTGCTGAAGCCAACTCTGAGGAGACCTGGAGAGAAAGCCCCTCCCCTTCGTCCCAGAATGGGGCACCTTGAGAAGCTGTGGTTTGGAGAGCCTCCCCAAGATCAATAGAGTCCCAGATTGCTACTAGTGTCTGAGATTCCAAGCAGGTTGAAAAAGGGACAAATGTGAAAATGAGATTTCAAAAATGGTAAGATATTTTTAAAACCTGAATAAACACCTGCAAAATATACATGTGTATACATTTGCATATATTATCATATGTATATCTTTGTATATATACATATAGGCAAAATACATGTATATAATTATGCTATTCATATGACAATTTCAAGATGTATTAAAAAATTCCTTCAAATTGCACTCCAGACAGTATGGCCTATTAATGGATCAAACATATAAAATCACATTCTGAGTACATTCTTAGATTCTCCTAATGTGTCCCTGTGCCTGTAAGTACATCCTAATTTGCAGAAAACATCAAAAGTCAGAATTTGAGATCCTATGAATGGGAGTGAAAGAACGCTAAACGGTGCCTCTCCTAACGCAGGCCTGCACTTGGAGATAATGAAGAAAAAGCACGTATCACAGTAGCCAGAATAGAATAAATGCTGGCTGTTATAATTAGTTCCTACTCACTTCCCACAAGGCCATGGGAGAAAATATGTAAATTAAGAGGCAAACTCTTGTGTTCATACATAAAATCCCAAGGTGATCTCTCCACCCGCCAACTTCTAAAAACCACTGTTTTGTTAAATATGAATTTGATTATATTACTTGTTCAGTGTCTATTTAGCTACATTTATTCTTGTTTTTTGAGAGGAACTCTTTACTGGGTGTCATAAATCCCCTAGAGAGACTGTGAATGCCACAAAATTCCATGTAAAATGTTGTATATCTATGTGTGCATTCCCCTTGCTTTGAAAGTTATGAGCAGCACCCGTAAGATTTCCAAAGGGACTCATGACCTCCCAAATTTAAGATTTTCAACATAGACTATTGGTATGGCTCACACCCATTTCAAGTTGCACACACAGGGTGGTATCTCGGTCCCAGATTCTCGAGGTGCTTGACCACCAAGGACAAGCCAGGATCTGATCTAGAATGCCTTGGACCGCCAGGTCCCCTTGGACTTGGTATGCGTTTCCTAGGGCTGCCATGACAAGGTATCCCAAACTGGGTGGCTTAAAACAACAGAATTTTGTCTCTCACAGATCTGGAGGCCAAAATTCTGAAATTAAAGTGTCTGAAAGAACACATTCCCCACAAAGCCTCTGGCGGAAGATCCTTCTTGTCAATTCCAGCTTCTGGAAGTAAGCGGCAAGCACTCCTTGTCTATAGGAGCAACTTCAGGCTCTGCTTCAGTCTTCATATGGCCACTTCCTCCGTGCGTCTGTGCCCACATTTCCTCCTCCTTATGAGCACTCAATTAAAGGTCTACCCTACCCCATTATGAAGTCATCTTAACGGATTATATCTGCAACAACCCTACTTCCATATAAGGTCATGTTCTGAGGTCAGGACGTCAACATGTCTTTTGGGAGTGACGGATTTCAACCCATGGCAGGTCCTATTCTTCCATTTATTTAGCTGACAGACATGAAGGAAAGAAGGACAATCAGCAGGTATGGACATTTTTCTGTCTTTGACATGTGCTTTATACTTTAATCTTCACACACTCCATTTTTATCAGTGAGGACACTGAGACTCAAGTAAATCAGGCAACCTATTTAGTGATAAGGATCCTTAAAAGGCCACGTTTGAAAATAAACACAAGTTCCTCTGACAACATAGTGTCATTCATATGTAGCTTTAGGTAAAATTAATGCAATATATAATAATGGATCCCAGAGCAAATATACTTTCTGGGCAAATATAATTGTGTGCACATTATAATGTGTTTTAGAAATAAGACAATACAATGACACCAATGAATTAAATTAAACATTTATCATCTGGGTGAGAGATAATCATGAGCAGAAGAACACTAAAGTAAAAAAGTTTACCATTAAAGGTCCTACAACTAGTATACTTATTTACAGTTTACTCAGAATCTTTAAGATAGCATTTCTTTCAAGTTTTATATGCTACTTTTTGGTTATTATGGTGTTTTACAGCAGAAAATTTGTTAGAGACATACAAGGGGATGCTATGCTATCATTTTTGTCCCTGGGAAAAAATATGTGTATAATATATTTATATATTTGCAATTTGTTATATTGTAATATATTACAAAATGGGCATAAAACAAAACATAGTAAAAGAAGATATGAAGTCAGTATTAATAATTTATGACATAACAGTATTAAATAGCTAAGCTTTTGAACAACTCCATAAGCACTAGAGAATTCTTATACATCATTAATATGCAGAATTTAAGAAACAAAATAAATGAACAAAGGCAAAAAAAGAGAGTGATACAAACCAAGAAACAGAGAGCACATCGAAGGGGAAAGGAGGAGAGCAGAGGTAAAGGGAGAAAGCGAACCTTAAGCAGGCTCCATACTCAGCAGGGAGGCCAACAACAGTGCTCAATCTCATGACCTTGAGATCACAACCTGAACCAAAATCAAGACTCTATAGCTTAACTGACTGAGCTGCCCAGGCATCCCTGCACCAAGAAACAGGCTGCTAACTACAGAGAACGAACAGATGGCTACCAGAGGGGACATGAGAGGTTGGAAGCGTGAAATAGGTGATGCAGATTAAAGAGCACACTTATCAGGATGAGAAGTGAGAAAGATATAGAATTGTTGAATCATTATAGTGTATAACTGAAACTAATATAGCCCTATATGTTAGTTATACTGGAATTAAAATTAAAAACTTAATTAAAAAGAGAGAGAAAAAGAGGGGGGACCTGGATGACTCAGTTGTTTGAACATCCAACTCTTAATTTTGCCTCAGGTCATTGTCTGGGATCAAGCCCCACATTGGGCTCCATGAACAGCAGGGAGTCTGCTTGAGGATTCTCTCTCCCTCTTCTTCTGCCCTGCCCCCACTCACTCACACACACTCTCTCTTTCAAAAAAATAAATCTTTAAAAACATAAAAAGAAAAAGAAAGAAAATTCTTACATAGTAACTCTTGGGAAGACCCACAAATGGCTAACAGACACATGAAACAATGTTCATCATCATTAGCCATCAGGGAAATTAAAATCAAGACCACATTGAGATAATACCTTAGACCAGGCAGAATGGCCAAAATTAACAGGACAGGAAACAGCAAGTGTTGGAAAGGATGTAGGTTGGTAGGAATGCAAGTTGGTGCTGCCACTTTGGAAAACAGTGTGGAGGTTCCTCAAAAAATTAAAAATAGAGCTACCCTATGACCCTGCAACTGCACTACTGGGTATTTTCCCCAAAGATACAGATGTAGTGAAAAGAAGGGCCATCTGTACCCCAATGTTCATAGCAGCAATGGCCACAATTGCCAAACTGAGGCAGAACCAAGATGCCCTTCAACAAATGAATGGTAAAGAAGATATGGTCCATATATACAATGGAGTATTACGCCTCCATCAGAAAGGATGAATACCCAACATTTATATCAACATGGATGGGACTGGAGGAGACTATGCTGAGTGAAATAAGGAAAGCAGAAAGAGTCAATTATCATATGGTTTCATTTACTTGTGAGCATAAGGAATACTACAGAGGACATTGGGAGATGGAGAGGAGAAGTGAGTTGGGGGAAATTGGAGGGGGAGACAAACCATGAGAGACTGTGGACTCTGAGAAACAAACTGAGGGTTTTGGAGGGGAGGGGGTAAGGGGTTGGGTGAGCCTGGTGGTGGGTATTAAGAAGGGCACGTATTGCATGAATCTTGGAACACTGAAAAAATAAAAAGCCATTTGATTATTTTACTGAAAGAGAGCATCTGGATGTATTAATTATCATGATCTTGTAATCATTCCACAGTGCATATATATATCAATCACCATGTTGTACACTGTAAATATAAACCATGTTTTTTTCAATTATTCCTCAATAAAGTTGGGAAAAAAAGAGTATCTCAACACACTGGAAATCAAAATGACATGAGTTTCTCATTTTCCAGAAAGGCACAGGGACAGTAGAATTATAATCATCAATGATGTTCATGAAAATGCTAAAATTGAGGGATTTTAATAAAATGTAATTTTACTTCATTACATTCTATGTAATGTTTTCTTCAAAATCTGCATAGGCCAGTCCTTCATAATTCATAAAAGAAGCTGTGGGGAGTAGCAGAAAGGCCATTAATCCGAGTGGGGAATGCAAGTGGAAGGCCAGGCTCGAGCAGGAAGGGGAACAGAGAGAAGAAAAAAAGAAACCATAACACAGATCAGAGACACAGATGTCTGGCCCACACAAACAAAGTTTTCCATCAAACCCTCAAATAGGGGGATCTGGGTGGCTCAGTGGGTTAAGCCTCTGCCCTCGCTCAGGTTATGATCCCAGGGTCCTGGGATTGAGCCCCACATTTGGCTCTCTGCTCAGCGGGGAGCCTGCTTCCCCCTCTCTCTCTGCCTGTCTCTCTACCTACTTGTGATCTCTCTCTCTGTCAAATAAGTAAATAAAATCTTTAAAAGAAAGAAAGACATAAAGAGCATAAACCTGAGGATAAAAAGCCAAGCTGAGGTCTCCCATCTACCAGATGTGAACTTGAGTACTCATTTAGCTCTCTGAGCTTTGTCTTTCCAATAGGTATTTTTCTTCTAACCCTTTTGCTTTATACTATTTATGACAATTTCACTATCTTAAAACACCATTTTTCTTAAATTAGTAGTATCTTTACTTTTAAAAAGGTGGGGATGAGAAAAGGCATGGTCAAAAACTAATATTTGATGGGTTCCATGCTGGGAGTGCTGCTTATGTTAAAAAAAATTATATGTTTAAAAGGGAATTTACCAGTGTACCATTAAAACACAGTGAATTGGCAGATTTAATTAAGACCAAAAAGTAATATATTCTATCCCTTAACTAAAACAAATTCCAACTTTCACATCGCTATAAGGTTATCATAAATGGAGGCCTAAAGAGAAAAAAAATAAATTAGCATAAAATAATCTTTATTTAAAGGGGCTATTAAGTCATAGTGGTATATAATCAAAGGACTAAACTGGTTTTATGACCAAAAAACTGATCAAATTCCAGAAATGTGCTACCTGCCACGCTTAAACATCTCTTCGCTGAAATAGAAAAATGGCATGGGATTTAGAGTCAGTGACCAGTTTGCAATAAATATTGCTTGGAATTAGATGTGATTTAATTTGCCGTGACTTCTGCATCTCCAGAAACCCACTAGGAGCTGAGCTGTTAAGATGAACTCAAGCATATAGTGCTTTTGTTAATCATTAATGGCCCTGTTCCACCAAAATTAAATTTCCACAGCTGCCAACCACAAAAGTTTGGTTGTCTCATGAAGGCTAGAGTTAAGAGTCTGATCCAATAATGGACATCGTAGCTCACCTTCCATTATAAACAATCACTCTGTAACCCTTAACTCTGCAGGTAAATGGATCAGAACCCATTAACCAAGCAAAAGGTCATCAAGAAAACTACACATGGTTTTCCCGCTACAGCACCAGATTATCAAACATACCGATGATCTCTAAAGACAATTCAAGAAAAACAGTCCATCTCCCCTGGCCCTGTTACCTCAACCCTAACTCATTTTTTTAATGCAACTTTTAAGACCAGACAAAATATAGTCATTTTTGATCATAGGGAAATTATAATAGTTACCATTTATGTGATGCTCTTATATGTTGGATGTTGTATAAGCACTATTTTATTTAATCATCACAATATACCCATGAAGGGGGTAGTGAATGTTACATCCATTTTCTAGATGAAATTATTGGGGCTTAGTAAAAGTAAGAAATTTCCCAAGTACACACACCGGAAGAGGGATTTCAGCTGTTGTCAGACTCCAGAGCCCACGGTTAAGAATATGTGCTCCAGGACATTTATTATCAACATGGGAAGAATTTATTTATTTCATTTTGGTGAAAAAAGAGTACTTTTAACGGCAAGATTATGTGTTGTTAAATATGTATGTATGCATAAAATAAAATCCACAGTTATCCATAGAAAAATATTGAAATGACAGACCTGAGGCATTAATTGTTCTCATTTCTGAGGGATAGAGCCATGAGACAGAATTCATTTCTTTACCTGTATTTTCTACATTTTTTTTTAAACATAAGTTCCATACCCAACATGGGGCTTGAACTTACAACCCTGAGATTAAAAAATCACATGTTCTACCCACTGAGCCAGTCAGGCACCCCTGTATTTGCTAATTTTTCTACAATAATTTATATTGTTTTGATAATAAAAAAGAACAAAGCTATTTTGGTTATAAAGATAACATGCCAGAGTTTACATGGTCAGAGAAGGAAATTACGGAGTAAGCATACTTTAATGATGAGTTTAACAGAAAACAGAAAAACTGAAGGCCTCGATGAAAATTAAATGACTGTAAGATAGCATGGAAAGATGCTCAACACCACCCACACTCAGGGAAATGCAAATCAAACCCACAAAGAGATCTCACCTCACACATATCACAATGGCTAGTATCAAAAAGACAAGAAATAACAAGGGTTGGTGAGGATGTGGAGAAAAAGAACCCTCGTGCACCGTTGGTGGGAATGGTACAGCCACTGTGGGAAACAGTATGGAGGTTCCTCAGAAAGTTAAAAATAGAACTACCGGGGCACCTGGGTGGCTCAGTGGGTTAAGCCTCTGCCTTCAGCTCAGGTCATGATCTCAGGGTCCTGGGGTCGCCAAGCCCTGAATCAGGCTCTCTGCTTGGTGGGGAGTCTGCTTCCCCCCTCTCTCTCTCTGCCTGCCTCTCTGCCTACTTGCGATCTCTCTGTCAAACAAATAAATAAAATCTTTTAAAAAAATAGAACTATCATAAGATCCAGTAATTCCTCTGTTGAGTACTTACCCACAGAAAATGAAAACCCCAATTCAAAAAATATTTGTACCCTTTTGTTTATTGCAGCATTATTTACAATAACCAAGATATGAAAACAACCTAACTGTCCATTGATAAATAGTTAAAAATTTAAAAAGCTGTTTAAAAAAATGGTTTTATATATAGAGAGAATAATACTGAACCACAAAAAAAGAATGAAATCTTGCCATTTGCAACATGTATGGATCTGGAGTGTACTATGCTACGTGAAATAAGTTAGAAAGACAAATACCATATGATTTTATTTATATGCCAAATCTAAAAAAAAAAACAAATAAACAAAACAGAAAGAGACTCAGATACAGATGACTATTGGCCACCAGAGGGGAAGGATGTAGAGGGATGGGTGAAAAAGGTGAGGGGGATTAAGAGGTACAAACTCCCAGTTATAAGATCAATAAGTCTCAGGGATGAAAAGTACAGCATGGGAAATGCAGTCGATAATATTGTAATACTGTTGTATTACAACGTTAAGAGATGGTGACCACACTTACTGTGGTGAGCACTGAGTAATATATAGAATTGTCAAATAACTATGTTGTACACTGAAACTAAAAACATTGTACGGCAACTCTACCTCAATAATTAAAAAAAAAAAAAAAGAGTTTTTAAAAGACTGTGAAATCAGTGTGGATTAACAGAAGTTATATTAGGAAAATCTTGTAGTCACATTTGAAATAGCTAAATACTGATCCAGGAAGCCAGTATTTTCTGAGGAGCATGATACGAATCAATTTCTTTACAAGCCACAAATGAAAGACAAAAAGTATTATTATGCTAGCCATGCTAAGAGGAGACTTCATTCATCTTAATAAGAAATTAACATTTTTGAGCAAAAATGATCATAGCATCTGACCTCTTATCTCCCTCTGCAAGGAAATTATATGTTCCAAATGCCTCTGTCTCTGGATAACATAACGTTAAATCAAACGGTTGGAAATAGGGAAAGACTTAATATCTCAGATTGGAAACTATGAATCCAAGAGGAAATCACCCTGGTTCCACAAACACATCAATTTTAAACTATGTTCCTGAATCTTCTATTCTTTTAACTGCTTGATTTTATGACTGATTGAAATTTTATATCGGTTACGATCATTATAGCTATCACATATTGTGATTCATTTATAATTTTAACAATTCAGCCTGTGCCATTCCCCATATGCAATAACTTTGTAAAATAGAGTGAAAAAGTGAAAATCAGGGATACTACATTTTTGTGTGCCCAGTGACCTAGGTGCACTAACCATTTTTTTCTGAGCATGCTACTTCTCAGAGTGGGCCCTCAGGCAGCTAATCCTTGTTCCTTTGCCTTTCTGTCTGAAGTGTGAGAAGTGAGGATACGAGGCAGTGTCCATGAGTGAGGGTTTAGAGGCAGAAATCATTCAACATCTCCCACAAGATGGTTATGTGGTACTGAAGAAAAGAAGGGGGACACCCAGGTGGCTCAGTCAGTTAAGGGTCTGCCTTCAGCTTAGGTCATGATCCCTGGGTCCTGGGATCGAGCCCCACATCGGGATTCCTGCTCAGTGGTAGCCTGCTTTTCCCTCAACCCTTCCACCAGGCTCTTACTCTCTCAGTTGCTCTCTATCATAAATTACTAAATATATAAAATCTTTAGGAAAAAAAAAAAGAAAAGAAGGGGTCAGGAACTCAGTCATTTGAAAAATCAGCATGATCCCATCAGCACTAAAGAAACTTAGGTTAAAGATCATTTTTAAATACGTAAAATCACAGGGACGCCTGGGTGGCTCAGTATGTTAAGCCTCTGTCTTCGGCTCAGGTCATGATCTCAGGGTCCTGGGACCGAGCCCCCCATCGGTCTCCCTGCTCAGCGGGGAGCCTGCTTCTCCCTCTCTCTCTGCCTGCTTCTCTGCCTGCTTGTGATCTCTCTGTCAAATAAATAAATAGACTCTTTTAAAAATAAATAAATAAATAGGTAAAATCATGATTTTCATACAAATTCCTAATGAATTACATGTCAAGATTTTATTTAACTCATTAATTAGTGAGAGAATCTGTAAGATGTCAAAAAGAATTCTAATGAGTGTCTGAAGGATTTCCTATATGGGCAATGCTAAAATGAATTTTGCTAATAGATGCAAAAATGGTCAATATCCAAGGCAATAAAATGTAATATTTGGAATTATCTCAGGGGGAGGCATCAATTACATCCCACTTACTTGACAGAACTTGTTTGCATCTCCCTGAACAGGGAACAGTTGCTTTATTCTGAAAGCCAAACCTCTATATCACCCAGTGGTTTTTGTGCCTGGTTACAAGTACTTCACAATTTTTTTTTCTATAGCACCAGTGTAATCTCAGTGTGCCCTAGGCCACTCTTCTGGGTTTACATTCTTCTTTAACATGCAGTTTAATATCCAAGCCCTGCCCCCTACACGGTTGGAAATCCTGCATCCTGCCTGATGTAATTAACAGTTCCCCTTTGGTCACTCCCTAAAGCACCACTAACAGAAGGCTGCAGGATTTAACAGATTCCTCCCAAGGGTTTGGGAATAACAGAGGGGAAATAACAACACAGCATAAAACAAGATTCTAACATTCTTAATTTTTTTTTAAGATTTTATTTATTTGAGGGACGCCTGGGTGGCTCAGTTGGTTAAGCAGCTGCCTTCAGCTCAGGTCATGATCCCAGCGTCCTGGGATCGAGTCCCACATCGGGCTCCTTGCTCAGCGGGGAGCCTGCTTCTCCCTCTGCCTCTGCCTGCCAATCTGTCTGCCTGTGCTCGCTCTCTCCCCTTCTCTCTCTGATAAATAAATAAAAATCTTAAAAAAAAAAAGATTTTATTTATTTGAGAGAGAGCATGTAGAAGCGGGATGAGGGGCAGAGGGTGAGGGACAGAAAGAATCTTCAAGCAGACGCGCCACTGAGCACAGAACCTGATGCAGGCTCCACCCCCAGGACTATGAGATCATGACCTGAATGGAAATAAAGGGTCAGCATCCCAACCGAATGAGCCACCCAGGCACATCAAGATCTTAACATTCTTAAAGTTTATTTGGCTGTCTCCACACGTGGGAATTTCTCCTGCTTTACTCCATAGATTTCATCCAGTTGCTGAAACTCCACACACCCTAGTTTCAGAGCATACATCACAGCGGAAGAACACCAAAATTTGACAGAACAGTTAAGTGCTTTTCTATCAAGGGCCTTCTTCTAAGGTCATGATGGTTGTGGTGGTGCTCGGGGAGCATGACTTTCATAACCCAAAAAGGCCACTGTCTGGTTTTTCTAAATAACTCAGCCTAAATTTCCATCCTTAACAGGGGAAGAACCAGCCTGAGCTTTGAAATTATAATTTTCCTTAACATCCTCCAGGTCAAATCCTCAGATAGTGTTCCATCCACCCCAAAGTATCCAAGAGAAGGAAAAAAATCGTAAAATTTACGTGTTCTCCATTTCTAAACAAACCACATGAATCATGTCATTTTTTTGCTCTGTGATAGTACAGGTAGTGTACATAAATTAGACTCCAATTGGGGCACCTGGGTGGCTCAGTCATTAAGCGTCTGTCTTCAGCTCAGGTCATGATCCCAGGGTCCTGAGGTCAAGCCCTGCATCGGGTTCCCTTCTTGGCGGGAAGCCTGCTTCTCCCTTTCCCACTCCTCCTGCCTGTGTTCCCTCTCTTGCTGTCTCTCTCTGTCAAATAAGTAAATAAATCTTAAAAACAAAAAATTAGACTCTAAGGACTTCTAAAGTTTAGAGGTAAAATATAAACTATTAATACGTAAATCAAATTTCACAATGTTATTAAATCACCAGTGATTTTCTTCTGAATAGTTCTAGAAATTAAAATTACAGACTTCAGAACTTCTAAGATGAGGACAATAACACACGTCACTCATTTTTTAATGTATTATGTATACTTCCGATAAAGGAGCTAAGATCAATTAGATCAGTGACACCTCTTTGGCGAAGGACACAAATCATCAAAACCAAGAACGAAAGGACAAAAACAATACAGTCAAGGAAAATGCAACGAAGGAAATCTCATTTTCATTTATTATTGTTATTTCAAAACTCTTTCAAGTGCAGCAAATCTTAATTCTCACGCTCTCACCTAGAGAAGGTAGCAGCCATTGGAAACATTGTCATTTTATAGACAAATTAACTCAGGCATACGGAGGCTACATGATTTGTCCTCCATATTGAGTGTTTGAAGTAGGAGGTCCAGGTCTGGAAAATTACATCATCGGACTCCAAACCCAAAGTTTATTCCTTTCCACCATGCCACTTTGAGGTTACAGAACATAATTTTAATTACTGCAATATAGGTGTAGTCAACCACCTACTTTCAGAATCGCCTAACAAATTCAATACCTTTAATACTAAGACCCTAGATTTTAAATTGACTAGAAATTTGCAAGAAAACCTTAGTACCTCAGAGAAATATCCTAGAACTATAAAGACCCACAGTGGACAGAAGCAAATGTTCTCATAATTGCTATCAGGTCTCTAATCGTGGTCCCTGACTCCTAAACCTTTGCCACCTGGTTGTACTATTCTAAATGCTTGGTCTTGAATTATCTACTACTGTAGAGTTGGAGAACCCAAAGCACCTTGTTCAGGGGACTGTGATTATTACATCATCCTTCCCATTCAAATCACCGCACAGAATAAATGTCGAGGGCAATTATTAAGCCCTTCAGTGACTGCCTTGATAATCTGACTGCTAAATCCTTTTAATTGCACTGATTTCAACATAGGAACATCCTTACTTTCAGCAAGGCTATCATCCCAGGCCATTTCCCTTTCTAAATTGCTGCTACATTCTCCCCCACATGCCTGCCCATGCAGCATCAGTTCATAGTAAAACTATGTACAGCACAGGAAACGTCCCACAGATAATGAATTTTACTGATACCACACAAGAACTGTCAGTCATCACAACTCCATTACCTTCACGCTGCCAACATAAACTAAATTACCACATTTGCTAGTGTTCTTATAGTACGTGCTGTTTGGAAGCTTTGTGTTATTTTTATCATGGTTATTCTTCGGAGACATTTGGTTATTCCGAGAGAGTGGGAGAAACAGAGAAAGCTAGCATGTATCAGCTTCTCCCATGGTGAGATCTACCCACCTCACCCATGATAATATATACATATATTTTTTTAAAGTAGGCTCCAGATCCAGTGTGGCACCAAATGTGAGTCTTGAACTCACCACACTGAGATCAAGACCTGAGTTGAGATCAAGAGTCTGACACTTTAACCACCTAAGCCACCCAGGCACTCCCAAGTCTCAAAAAAAATAATTTTTCCTGAATCATTTGGAGCTTGCTGTTGGAAAAAGAATCTATCTTCAAAGAAGCTAGTACTCAATGCTTTAGAAAGAAATTATCTTCCTAGAATTTCAAAAGGAAGAAGGAATTTTCTGAAGCATCAATTCTGTTTAAAAAAAATTAGTCTTTGCTAATGTCACCCATTCAAAAAATTGTAATAGGAAAATAAGTTCAACTTTCACTTAAAGTCAGCATGAAAAACTGGCTATGAATTTTTCCAAACTTCTTTTAAATCTCTCAAAATTACTGAATTCCAAACTCTAAATAAGAACAGCTTTTGTGGTCTTGCCTTCTTTCTTCAAATAGCAAAATCTCATAAATTTGAGACTGAGATTAGACATACAAATAGGGACCAGTTATACATCAATTTATGAAACATCTTTCTGTGTCTTAGTAGATGGAAGCAAGGATAATTTATTTCATGAAATCAAACATCTTCAAAAGTTATTACACTTGAAAACATTTGCATATCTGAACCATGAACCACAACTAAGGGGCCCTTATGGGCTGTGCTTCAGCTTTTCCCATGGAACTGCTTCCCCAGTGAAAAACTATTTAATTAAATAAGTACTTAAAAGATGGAGATTTATGTGTGTCAATTCAACCAAAACATGGTTTTTCAAATGAGATAACTATTTGGGTTCTTTCCTTTAGTAAATAAGAATGCAGTCCCTTAAAATTTATTGGAAGTAGTACGTGTGTGTGTGTGTGTGTGTGTGTATTGAATATATATGCAATATATAATATATACATATACGTATACATGTATGTAATATATACAATATGTGCATGTGCACATATATATACATTTTGTGGCATATATGAATGTGTGTAATATATGTGTGGTGTGTATGTGTGACATGTGTGTGATATATGTAATATAATAGATATATGCATATAAATATATAATATGTATGTAATGATGTGTATATATAACACGGTATTATATTGATATACACAATTATATGTAATTGTGTATTTGATATACACAATTATATGTAATTGTGTATATATAATATAATTGTATGTGTAATTGTATATGCACAATAATATATGTATTATTGTGTGTATATATAATATATATACTATTATATATAATTATACTATATAATTATAATTGTATAGTATATATAATTATATGTGTAATTGTATATACACAACTATATATGTATATAATTGTGTATTCACAATATAATATTGTCTAGTATAATAATATACAATAACGGAAGAAAAGGTAGAAACAGAGAGGAAGGAACAGCAATTTTGCCAGAAATGTTAGCACACTTGTACTAGGTAGGATTCACCCAGAATGAAAGAAAAACATTGTAGACATTAACTGGAGTGGTTAAGAGCAGCACTTCCATGTGTGTTCCGGAAGGTAACAGTGGCACCCATTGCCCATAGACACGTACTGAAATAATCAACACTCTCCACTGGAAGCCCTGAAGCCCCTTTCCACCAGCACACAAGGGATCCAGGACTCTGCTGGGCCCAAGAGTTGTCCGTAAGGCATCCCTGGGAAGCATCTGCATTGGGTGCCCAAAGAATCGGGGAGCTAAATTTGTAAGCCCAAGTCATGGCCCTAAATGAGACGACATAGAGCAAGCACAGCAAAATGCCCACTCACATGAAGACTGACAGCCAGTGGAAACTGGTTGAGACCCTGCCAGCTCCTGGGCATGGAGCCGAGCCCATCGCAGACAGTCAGTCCTCTCTGCTTCAGCCCACAGTCCTGGAGTCCCAGCACGCAACCTTCTCCTGCTCCCCTCCATGTGGCCAGCCTCACATCTGTGCTCCCTTTATCCAGGTGTGCCAGAAGGCTCCTCTCATTTCCTTTCAGGACACCTTGAAGGACTACTCAGGAAGAGTTCCAAATACCCATAAAGTAAGACTGCAATTATAAGCAATAAGAAAGATGACACCTGGGGCACCTGGCTGGCTCAGTCAGTAGAACATCCGTCTCCTGATCCGCAATATTGGGCGTGGAGTCTACTTTTAAAAAAAAAAATGACTCCCAATCCATGGAGGGTTGGGGAGTGGGGGTGGGACACAAGGAGAGACATGTGGCTCTGCTGTCAGAAAACAGACACACATGATTCTTTCCCCCACTTCCACTTATAGAAAGAATCACAGAGAAAGAATAAAAACCACTATTGCCATCAAAATCACTATTGCAGCCACGCCACAAGTCTCCAAAGAGGGGGGGAATAAAACCCTACCCTTACTCGGGCAAGCAGGCAAGCAACAGAGGAGGAGAGGGAGAAGGAGCTGCCAGAGCTCTCTGTGTGAGGGGAAGAAAGCAGCTTTTCTCTTTGAAAAGCAGATGAAGGTTAAGCCCTTGGGGAATTCTGACTGATGATTCTCTTTCATGAACCAGCACATCTTAAACACATTTCCCTTGAGAAGTGGCATCATCATTTCATTTCATGGTCAAGGTCACTAAAATGCTCCAAAAATAAGTTTGAAGCAGGAAGCAAAAGGAAGAAAGCAAAAAAGGCAGCTTTGACAACAAAATGATGATGTGAACAGGTAGGTACCTTGTACGGCTGCCCGAGGCTCCCAGACTGACAGGTCACTGAGCCCCTGCGGATGTGGGCTTATGTGTCTCTTTCTTCCCCTAATGACTCAGCCTCTTTACAGTGACTGCACACTCGTGGGAAGAAAGATGGCAGAGGACAAGCACGGTAATCAGAGCAATTAGTTTGGGAAGATCACATAACACGGGTCCTAATACAAAAGATCATAGTTCAAAGAGAAACCCCAAGTCTGACGTTTCTTCAGGGTCACTGTCAGAGGCGCAGGACACATGTGTGATAGTGAGCCTGAGCTGTTTTAGGGAGTCTGGTGGAAATGGGTCCAGCATGTCAGATGCACCACATCACCCAAGCCAAGTTCGGCAACTTCTTGGATGTTTATTTTTCAGCTTTTAATCAAAAACCAAGTCCTGTTCCTTCTTCTACAAAAGCCTCCCTGATAACTCTATCCCCTTGTTCGATTTCTGTCTAGGCTGTGGTTCTCCAACAGCTCTCTGGGCTGCCTGCAGCAGCTCCCTGTCATCTGGGCACCTCCAAACTTCAGTCCAGTATGCATTTCATTGCCAGATCCATGTTCCTAAACCACCATGTCCTCTAGTTCTTTCCCGTCAATGTAAAACATGGATCTATTGCCCTTTCTTCTAACAACAACAACCAAGAACAATAATAATAGTAGATCTCTTAAGCATATTGACCTCTCCAGTCCACTACCATAGTCGCCTCTCTTCTCCATCATGATGTACTTGGAAAGCACGCTCTTCACTCAGCATCTTCATGGCCACAAGACCCCTTCTTCACCCCATTGTCCATCGGCTTCTACTCCCTCCAACCCAGTCCACTAAGGCCCTACCTGCCGCATCCATCCACGTGCTTCCACTTGTTAAACCAACAGCAATATCACATGCTTCCCTTTCAGGTTTTTAGGGCAACTCATAACAATAACCAGGCTCTTGGGGAAACTCCCCTTGCCCACTTCTAAGATCACACTCTTAAACATCCTTCCTTAGATCTTTGTTTTCTGTCTTCTTTTCCATCCCCTTCGTCCTAATCCTCAAACATTCATATTCACCAGGTTCCATCCTGAGTGATACTTTCACCTTTCTAGCCCAAGTGCCAGTGGCCCTTGCACATACCACCTCTTAATTAATGCATGTTACTGGCTTATAGACTTTTTTTCAGATTGATGGTGTCATTTATCTATCCCAGAGCTCCCCACCACATGCCAGGTAAAGTTCAAGGTCCTCAGTCTAGAACTACAAGCTCTCTATTATCTATCTTTTCCTCCATTTACACCTCCCTATTTCCCCCTCTCCAACAAAAACCCTCCCCCAGAAATCCCACTACACTCCCCACTGAGACTTTGTTCAAGTGGTTCCTTCAATGTGATAGAGTCCTTACCCTCTATCTTTTATGCCTACACAAGTCAAGCCCACCTTCTATGATCTGGCTCAAATTCCATCTCTTCTCCAAGGCCTGCCTGACCACTCAGAAGAACAGCCATCTTGCCTTCCGGTACCTTCCATCCGCTCTTCTCTATTATGCATTTGGATATATGTTTTCATGGTTACTTACCTGTTTGGGACAGGATCTAGGAGGGACAGAAGAGTGTGTGTGTCAGTAGTGGGGATGGTGACTGGGAGAGTGAAGGAGTGTAAGGATGTGCCTGGGTGAGCCCTGGGGTGACTTTCCCTAGGAGGTAGTGAACTCCACTATTTGCTAATGGACCTCCCCTCTTGACACATACAGCAACAGACCTCTTCTTGGGGCTCAATAAATAATTGGTAGAAACCAATTTTAAACCGTCAGTGTTTATATGGTCCATCCTGAAGGAGCTCATTGTTATCGACTGAGTGTTTGTGCCCTCTCCCCAAATTCATACGTTGAAATCCTAAGCCCCAATGTTATGGTTTTAGGAGATGGGTCTCTGGGACATAATTAGGTCATGAAGATGAAGTCCACATGAGTAGGATTAATGTTCCTATAAGAAGAGACACAAAAGCTCTTGCTTCCTCTCTCTGCTCTCTACCCTGTGAGGATATGAGAAGTCAGCAGCTTCCAACTCAGAAGAAAGCTCTCACCAGACCCCGACAGACTTCCCGCCTCCAGAACTGTGAGAAATACTGTCTATGGTATTTTGCAATAGCAGCCCAAATTGACTAAGACACTAAGACACCATGAACCACTATATACTCTCCAAAAGGAAACCTTGGGTATGCAGCATGGGCAGTAGGTTCCCTAAGGACTTGGGAAAAGAAATTGTCCAATGACTTGCTCCCAAAAAACAACCCAGGCCTATCAACAGATGAATGGATAAATCAATTGTGATACATACATACAGGCAGATATTATTCAATCATAAAAAGGAACTGAATTTTTATATATGCTAGAATATGGATGGACCTTGAATGCATGCTTAGTGAAATAAGCCAGACAAAAAGGACAAACGCTGTGTGAATCCATGTATATGAAATACTGAGGATGGGCAAATTCACGGAGGAAGAACACGGGAGTGGGGGATGGCTGGAGGAGGGGAAAGTGGGAGTTGCTGTTTAATGGGTACAGCATTTTTTAAGGAAGATGAAAAATTTCTGCGTATAGGATGGTTACTGACCACTGTAAATGTATTTAATGTCATAGAATTGTACACTGACAAATGGTTAAAACGATGACTATTATGTCATGTATATTTTACTACTTAAAAAGTACACGAGGCCCCCTGATGAACAGATGGTGGAGAAGGCAGGGAGCCCCACTGGCCTTGCCTGGCAAACACCTGATGTTTTCCCGTTGGACTGCACATGCACAGACAACGCAAGCCAGCTGAGACAAACAGAGAGTTTCACACTATCTCACAGGGGGCAGACACGTCCTTTGGCATCTCATCTCCATCAGGGGCCAGTTCCTCCTCAAAACAAAATGTCCCAGAAATTCCAAACGCAATGGAGCATCTCTGCAGCTCAGCTTCTTGGAAGGGAGAGGAGAGGATTAAATCATCAGGCGGTGACATTACCTCTCTCTTGAGTACTCTGCCATGCTGAGCAAGAATCTCCCTCCTTCTGAGCTTCAGCCCAGAAGTAAAGTGGGAGAAATATCACCTACCTTGAAGCCCTATCATACTATTTTGTAGCTCAACAGACCTGCGATACCTCCAACACCTGCGATGGTGTCTGGCACACAGCAGACTCTCAACAAGGGTAGCTACTAATAATAGTCATTCTTACTAGTAGTCTAATATTCTCTTTATTTCACCAGCATTAGGTCTCCAAGGAATGGAGTCTGGAAAAGTTTCCTTTCAAACATCATCGCAAAAACTGACACCCGTTCTCATTTGCTGAATCCCCAAGAAAAAGGAATTGTCTGTTTCTCCAAGATCTGACAGTTCACTGCAAACTACTGACTGGCATTGGCCATGGCAAAGAGTGGCAAAGGAACAGAGCTGGAGAGAAAACGTTCAGGACTGCTGAACCTGGAGGCTCGCTGAGGGACAAACTTCCCGAAACCCCCACCCCCTGCCCCCAGACTGTGCCAGTCTCAGCATTTCTGAAGAGCGCAAGAAGCCATGCTCCTTCAGTAGTGAGACCACATCTAAATCTAAAATAGCCTACCTGACAAATGCCCCCAGAAAATGAGGAAAGAACAGTCACTGTGCACTTGAGACTTGGCTCTCGACGATACGAGCCTCTCCTATAAGAGCAGGAACTGTGTCCTTCACACGCATTCCCTGGCCGAGGTGTGCATGTGAGGGAACTTCAAGCAGAGATAATGATGGAAATTAGGGATGAAAGAATTATTAGGTCAGCAGGCCCACTGCAATGTTCAAGAGAATGTAATTGGATCTTTGAAATGAAAAACGTCAAACAGGAAGAGGACATACCGTTCCATGCTGAGCATTCACAGGGGAAAGTCAAGTGACCCACACAGTCAGACTTCAGGTTTGGAAGCAGGGAGCGAGCCCAGAATGTTTTCCATCCTTGGGAGGAAAGGGCTCCTGGACTTCCCTGAATTGATCTTCCATTTGCCTTTGACCCACCCCATCACTGACCAAGCTCCGAGGTAAGTGTGGACAAAAAGAAACACAAGAACCTTGGGGAGACTGCGGCACACAGCATGGCATGAGAAGGAATGGTGAAAAAGACCCATTTATTGGAATCTCTAAGGAGCACTGATTGAAGAGGCGGGAGTTACCAGATAGAAGGAAAGTACTTTCTTCATAAGCAGAAAGAGCAGAGATGTTGTGTTTAGTCCTTCCTTGCGTCTTTTGCTCAAACCTGATATCCACATGGAATCGCCTCAAAGAAATCCCTGCACACCATGAATTATGTAAACACATCTGGAAGATTCTGGATGGATCTTTCTAGCAATGTAAATGCCCTCTAGACTTACAAAATATGTAAAAAGATATTTGAGGATAAAATGAGAGCAAAGGGGTAAGTGAAAAACCTTGAAAGCATGTAGCTTTGCCTTTGATAAAGAGCCACGTTTGGTATTTTATGTTATTTAACACATATTTGGTAATACAGCAATTTTCATATAACCAACAACGGGAATAGGAATAAGACATAAGAAGGAACATTGAAGATATTTTAAGTTTATCAATGTCTATTTCTATTATATATTGTTATGCACAAATGTATACACATACATGCATAAGTATATACATGTACATATATACCCATATATGCCATATTTACACACACACACGTACGTACACATATAAAAGAAGATAATATTTATCACAGGTCCCTTATAAGGCAAACACTTCAAAACTCTTTTTTTTTTTTAAGTTTTATCATTTATTTTGAGAGAGAGATAGAGAGCATGCCAGCATGGGGAGGGCAGAGGGAGAGGGAGAGAGAACCTGCAGCATCTCCCCACTGAGCATGGAGCCCAACATGGGGCTCCATCCCATGACCACATGATAATGACCCAAGCCAAAACCACATCGGTCACTCAACTGACTGTGCCACACATGCACCCCTCAAAATTCTTTTTTTTTCCATTTTATTTTATTTCTTTTCAGTGTTCCAGAATTCATTGTTTATGCACCACACCCAGTGCTCCATGCAATACGTGCCCTCCATAATACCCACCACGAGGCTCACCCATTCCCCACCACCCTTCCTTCCAAAACCCTCAGTTTGTTTCTCAGAGTCCACAGTCCTTCATGGTTTGTCTCCCCCTTCAATTTCCCGAATATTCTTTAAATGTACTAATTTACTTAATCCTCCTACCTCCCCAGAAAGTAGGTACTATCAGCATCCACATCTATACAAACAAAGAAACCAAAACAATAGACATTTAGGAACTTGCTCAACATTTCCTGCAGAACCCATTTGAAGGACAGACTCCAGAATCCACATTCTTAACCAACAAGAAAAAAGACAATCACAAGGTATAGACAGCACTTTGACCTGGGCCTTTTCATGGCTACAGTAAGCACCGACTGCCCTTTTTGTTATTCACTAAACACACTGAAACAATCACTATAAATGCTAAAAAAAAAAAAAAAAAAAAAAAAAAAAAAATTGAAAAAATGTTTGAAACTTAAACTAGTTTGGAAAATCACTAATAAGATAATCCACTGAGGCTTGAACATACTGTGTTAAATATTTTTTTCTTCCTCCTGTCTTTAAAACTGTTTGGAGTTTTCATGAGCTGTAAAGACTCAAGGGAACCAGTCCAAGTAACCTTGCAGAGATTCTGAATACCACTAAAACTAGCTGTCAGCCATAAATCAGTATCTAGCTTTTTCCAACCTATTTATAAAAGTGTGGCTGTGAAATACATCTAAAATACAAATCTGAGCACATTTATCTGAAGATGGTACTTTTAGCAACAATCTTTTCAAACAAACAAATGCTGACTGTCTAAAGCAAAATAATTGCATTGTGTCAAAATGTTGGGGGTGGACTATTTAAGTCACCCGTGAAGCTGGTATGATAAATAGTGGAATTTCACCGGATGGCAGCTTCATTCCAGCTACCCGAGGGCTTCACGCTAGCACCAGCCCAGATCTGATTTTTATTGAAAGAAAAAGAAATGTGTCAGAAGCAGACAACATTTCTGGATTTCCAGTGAATAGTCTCAGAGGTACTAACATTTCATGCTCAAGATGAATTCAAGACTTTGCGATTCACTCTAGCATGTGTTCTATATCATATTCTGAATCAATTTTCTTTTCAGAGGTATTAGTCTATTGTCCTGGAAATTAGACAAATGCCACATGGTTCCAAAGCCCCTTCTATGTTCATTCTCAACGATGGCACATTAGCTTTATTCAACAAAATCAACCAGGAAAAATCAATACAAAAAGAATTTCCAGCCTCTTTGAAGCTCAAGATTTATAGAAACGTAGATACATGCCAGGACCTTACGAGGTTCTGAGCAAATGCAGATGTCAATTACTGGTATTGTTTCATCCGACAGCAATTTTTTGATCACTGGTTCACTGTCATCTACATTCAACTGGAAAGCTCTGGACATTTTGTTTAATTATAGCTGACAACCTGAAACACATAGAAAAGTCTGATCTCCATTACAGTTCATAGGTCTTAAGTAGAAACTTGGGATAATCTAAGATACAGATCTCTGAATTGCTTTTAGAGGGTGGGGGAGGGGCACATTTTGTGCTAATTTCTAAATCCACAGAAATTCTCTGGATTTCTCTACCAACAGGAAAATATAGCACTTAGAAACAACAACACTACAAGTTCTGCTCAATCATTTAAGCCAAATAAAGTTTTGATTTTAAGCATTTTATATATACAATTATAACGTTTTGTGTGTGTGTGTGTGTATGAGATAAGAAATCTCAGTGGACAATAGGCTTCCTTTAAGAAGACAATTTGGGTACCTGGGTGACTAAGTCGGTTAAGTGTTTGACTCTGTTTCAGCTCAGGTTGTGTTTCTCATGGTCCTAAGATTGAGCCCCTGGGCCCCTTGCGCTCTGTGCTCAGCAAAGAGTCTACTTAACGATTCTCTCCCTCTGCCCCTCCCTGCAGGTGCTTTCTCTCCCAAATAAATAAAAAAAATCTTTTTTAAAAAAAGGCAGTTCAGTATCCACAGAGATGGGTCATGATGACTACTAATTTTGCCCTTATTCTGGATTCCAAAGGCAAAAAATAAAATGAAAGCCATTATTTTCTGTTATAAGTGAAAATAAAACAAGATCAAAAGGCACACAACCTCATTCTGTGAGTTACAGTTTTGCTTTACCGTGGTGTTTCAAAATGCACTTTGTAGAAAGGAGTTAAAGTGTAATTCATAAGCTTTTGGGTACTCGGACTTTATGCACACTGTGTGGGATAGAAGTCCAGAGGGTCCAGCACAAACCAGTCAATAATTAGTAAGGTCAGGTTCTAACTACTAAGTCCTTCTATCCACTGTACTGGGTACTTTGTGTATTGGGTGTAATCTTAATAACAGCCTTTTCAGATTAACGCACTAAGGCAAAGGATTGTATACGCTTGCTCCAGAGCCACATAAAGCCACATGAAGAACGTTTGCTGGCCCCAAACTTAGATTGTCCCATGAAGCTGTCCTCTTTCTTCTAAATCATGTACCTCCCAGATGTTAACCCATCCTACTTCAAATCACACAATACAGCTTGCTTCCTCATATTTAGAAGCCACAATAAGGGATGACGTGGATGTTAACTAGACTTACTGGGGTGATCATTTCAAAATATATACAAAAATCAAATCATTACATTGTACACCTGGAAACAAGTATAATCTGACATGTCAATTATAGCTCAATAAAAAAGTGATAAAATTATATTACAGGTAATTGCAAATTCCTGGAAAAATAATAAATTTAATTTAAAAATAAATAGCTTCGAAGAACATTGGAACAGAAAGCAAAGTCTTATGCTAATGGTTTCCCTTTACCACTACAACTGCTGACCATATTAAAATTAAAGCTCTTTTAGTAAAAATTTCATTTATTTTAAACTCCTTCCTCTTATGCGGAGAAAGGGGAACCCTCCTACACTGTTGGTGGGAATGCAAGCTGGTGCAACCACTCTGGAAAACATCATGGAAGTTCCTCAAAAAGTTGAAAATAGAGCTACCCTATGACCCAGCAATTACACTACTAGGTATTTACCGTAAAGATACAAATGTAGTGATCTGAATGGGCACACGCACCCAAATGTTTATAGCAGCAATGTCCACAATAGCCATACTATGGAAAGAACCTAGATGTCCATCAACAGATGAATGGATAAAGAAGATATGGTGTATATATATACAAAGGAATACTATGCAGCCATCAAAAGAAATGAAATCTTGCCATTTGTGATGACATGGATGGAACCAGAGAATATTAGGCTTAGTGAAATAAGTCAATCAGAGAAAGACAACTATCATATGATCTCCCTGATATGAGGAAGTGGAGATGCAACATGGAGGGTTTGGGGGGTAGGAAAAGAATAAATGAAACAAGATGGGATTGGAGGGAGACAAACCATAAGAAACTCTTAATCTCACAAAACAAACTGAGGGTTGCTGGGGGGAGGGGGGTCAGGAGAGGCTGGTAGGCTTATGGACATTGGGGAGGTTATGTGCTATGGTGAGTGCTGTGAAGTGTGTAAACTTGGCGATTCACAGACCTATACCCCTGGGGATAAAAATACATTATATGTTCATAAAAAAATTTAAAAATTTAATTAAAAAAATTCCTTCCTCTTAGTTTAACTAGAATTTCCAGGAAGAGAACTATATGAAAGAGAAGTGATGTATTTTCTAAAAGTGATACAACTTCCCCTCTGTCAATACAGTCAGCATACCAATCACTTGACTACTTTAAATGATTTATTTTAAAGATGCACAGGTCTTGGAAGGTAGAAAAATACAATTAGTAGGTCTATGCAACTATGTGAATATGTGTGTATGTTTAAAGAGATGGGGTCTACACATCTATACACGAGGTAACTATCAAGTATACAATTTGAGATTTTAATGATGGAAAGTTATTAATACTAATGTTCATTTTACTTGGTATCTGCTTTCAGGAAAAGGTGAGTCGTTGATCCTCTTGTCTACAATATACACACAATTTATATGGTATTACTTTGAGATGTTATGAAATGTGCCCCCAAATTAGGACAATTTCATTATTTTGGATTGTACATTTTGTCTGCGTGATCTTAGTTCAAATAGTAAATCGCTCATCCATGCTGTCCTTTTCACAGTATGTACAGACAGACCAGGATGAACCACCTGGCTTCTTTCCATCACCCCTCCTTTTTCAGACTTCATTTTTTTTTTTTTTTAATGGGACCTATAGAAACCTGTCTCCTCATCAAAACCACACACCGAAGAAATTTAGTTAGGATTGCGCTCAGATAGGTGGTTCACGAAATTACGCAGGACCAAATGGAGAATGTTTTCAAGGGCTTAGGAAACCCAAATGAATAACACATCACTAAAGATGGTCCTTGGGCTGAAGTCTCAATATTTGAATTGGAGAGTGTGGAAAACTCCCCAAAATGGGTTTGCACGAAGTGCTTACAATCTGTTTCTGTGTATGCAAGTTATCAAATTTTAAGTTTGCATGAGGAATTCATAAACACCCTGTACTTGTAAAACAAAAACAAAAACAAAAAACCCCCACCAAATCCTTCAGAAAATCTCATTCACAGGATGAAAAGTAGAGGTGTCCGTGTCACAGCTGTGATATTCTCCATTGAAGCAGGACCTCCTCCAAGGGAGATGCCTGGTGGTAGGACTGCAACTCGCAGGCTTACTGTTCAGGAGTGAACAAAATTCTCAATAAACAGAAAGTAGTATTAAATAAATAAATAAAGTCTTTAAAAATATATAACCTTAAAAATTAAGTAAAGTGAGTTTATAGTTTCCTGATTGTTTTCTTTTCTACACATATTTAGGAAGTCTCATTTGAATATGGGCTTTAACTAGTGAGTATAGTCCAGAGAAGAGGGTTGTTATTAGGAAGACAGAATAATAGCCAGTTACTGTAAATAGCTAAATGGATATAGTTATAATAATTATTTATTTTTTTAGAAGATTTTATTTCTTTATTCCACAGAGAGACAGAGAGATAGAAAGAGCACAAGCAGGGGGAGGGGTGGGGGAGAAGCAGACTCCCTTACTGAACAGGTTGCCCAATGCAGGGCTTGATCTCAGGACCCCGGGATCATGAGCTGAGTCAAAGCCAGATGCTTCACGGACTGAGACACCTAGGTGCCCCTCAGACTGATTTTAGACATTTGGTTACTTCCCGGGGGCGGGGGGCACCATTCCTGGAAATACAGCACTATGTGTGGATTGGACAGAGGAAGCTCCTCTTCCATCTCCCCGCTCAAAAATCCATTTAATATACTGTCCTCAGATAGAGGATGTATCAGATATTAAACTGATAAGAACAGATACTACACTTGATCTTAGCCAAAAGGCCAAGAAGCGATACATAGTTATAATAATAATTTTTTTACTATGGTGAGTGCTGTGAAGTGTGTAAACCTGGCAATTCACAGACCTGCACCCCTGGGGCTAATAATACATTATACGTTAATAAAAAATCAAAAATTATATTAAAAAAATAATAACTTTTTTAAAAGATTTTTTTCTTTATTTGACAGAGATCATTAGCAGGCAGAGAGGCAGGCAGAGAGATAGGAAGGGAAGTAGGCTCCCTGCTGAGCAGAAAGCCTGATGCCAATGCAGGGCTTGATCCCAGGACCTTGGGGTCATGACCTGAGCTGAAGGCAAAGGCTTTAACCCACTGAGCCACCCAGGCACAGCTCTAATAATAATTTAAAAAAAAAACACAAAAAACCTGCACGAAATGCCTTGAACAGTGTTAATGACTTTATATTTTTATTTAATATAATTATTTAATTTATAATTAAATAATTATATTAAATTAATTTAATTTAAATTAATTATAAATCACAATATATTAAATTATAACTAAATTAAAAATAAGTTTATTTAATAAAAATTTTTAATATATTTTATTTAATATAATTTTTATTTAATATACAGGGACACAATCCCTAAAAGGTCATATTCTTAGTCCCATTTTATTGGTAAGGAAGCCGAGTCTTCATGCAGCAAAATTACTTTCCTAAAAGGATATACTTTCAAATGGCAGAGCAAGAACTCAGGCCTAGTTTTCTTTTACTGCAAAGCCCTTGCTCTATGCTGTATAGCTTCTCAAAAATATCCTAAGGTACATCTTATCAAGTCCCTGACCACTTTTTTCCACCTATATAATACATTTAAATTGAAGGGGATTCAGTAGAATTTTATCAAACCTCCAACATTAGCCAACTTGACCATAGGCTATAAGGAAAATCTGTGATTTAACTTTAAAACATAAATGCCAGATGGCAATACACATCTGTTCCTAGCCTAAACTGTAATTGAGACTTTCTTAGAAAAAAGGGGAAAAAATCTCCAGAGGAGGACCATTCACGGAGCCTCCCCCTCAGAAGCCATTGACTCCATGGTTGTACTAGCAAAACTGTACACCAGGGTTGTGTCTAGAAAATTCTGACAGAGGGCAGTGACAGCATCCACCCCAAAACACCTTTCCACCCTCTATCCTCCATGATAAGTCTCTTTCTTCCTTAGGACCAGATATAAAACATGTGGGACCCAGGGCAAAGGGGAAATTTCAAGAGAGACAGCAGACCGCTGAAACAGCACAGAGCCTTCAAGCCCGGATCTCAGGGAGACCACAGAGGTCGTGCTCCCATGAGGCCAGCTCTGTTTCTCCTTAACATGCATTCCTACAAACATGCACAAAGCCTGTTGGGATTGGATGACTTTTATTCCTTTTCAACACTGTCTTCCATGTGTCCTTTGTGTTTTTGAATGGGGTGGCGTCCTTGGGGAGCATGGGCCTCCTGAGAGAGAGGCTGGGCCCTGCCATCCCACGTGGCTCAGTCTCCCTCCAGGGCCAAGGCCAAGAGCTCATTCTGGCGCCACAAGCAACATGTAACACATTATTCAGAAGTCGAGGATCTGATGTAACTCTCTGAACTCAGAGTTTCAAACTGAGACCTTGAAGATAATATGGTGTTTCTTAAGGGTCCCACATCACTTTAAACATAGCTAGCCCACAAGCATGCTTCTCGTTGGCTTGTTTTCTCAAAAGGAAACATCTGTAACAAAAGGTGTCCGTATAGTGTGTCCATTCATTCTCTTCCTTTCCTAAATCAAAAAAAAAAAAAAAAAAAAAAGGCGCCACAGCACACACTTCAACTGTTTAGTCTTCTTTTTGTGTTTCAAAGGTTCCCCATTAGCTGAGCGGCACCATCATTTGCACCTTCTGTGCAAGGGTGAGAAACGCATTATTATCCAAGCCAAGGCTAAGGGTATTCTAGCAAGAAAGACACCCACTCGACAGAGAAAGGTTATGCAGAAAACCTCCTGCCAGAAAACTCACTATTTCCTTCTCTTTCTCTCTCTCTCTCTCTCATTTGAAATTCATGAAGATGAAGTACAGCTTTTGTTTCCCATCAATGAGATGAGTCTTAATACACTCTTGCCAAAAGCAAGCTAACACAGAGTAATTGTTTTTCATCTAAATTGCATGTCCAACCTGCTTAGTCTTCAAAGAACATAGATGCTACAGCTTTGATACCAACTGCAGAATGACAAAGGAGAGGGTACAAGGCACATAGGCATGATGAGAATTTTTAATCACCCCCTATCTATCAGCAAGCCCTGGAACTCTGGGGCAGTGAGAGGGGAGAAAAAAGAGAAGATTATTCATAAGGTAGATAAGGTTCCATATTTCATTCGAAACCAACTCCTTTTTTTTTTTTTTTTTAAGGGGGAAAAAGTGATTTAGAAGGAATTAAGATTCCCCAAGGTGTTTTTAATCTCTTTTCTCTCCAGGGCCATGTGCCTCATGTAGCACTTAAAAGGGTTTCAAAAATGAAAGTAAATGCCTAGAACACAGGAAAGAGATATCCATCTACACAAAGCATCTGCCTTTGTTTAAGAAAAAAAGTAGTTTCAGCTTTATGAACTTCACATCCAGACATTTTATAATTCGGATGCGTTAGTTCTTACAGGCTTTTGCTCTGTGTACACTAAAGCCAACACATAGAGACAAAAAATCATCAATACCTAATGTCTTACCTCCTTTATGTCAACGAGTGAGGTCATTTAATTGCGCGTAACTGGAGAGAGTATGCCAGGAGTTCTATGTGATGTGAATAAAAACCGCCCAAAGAGACAGAACACTCCAATAGGCTACCTGTTTACTACTTTCAGCAGGTAGAGATGCTGTCAAAAAGCTGGGTGGATTTTGTCATTGATCCCTGTGCTCCACTGAGTCACCAGGTACTGAGACAAAAGATTTGATTCTGTTTATTTTGTTTGTTCCAGTTAATTCAATTCTCCTTGCCTGGTTTAAACTTCTGTTTTTCTAATTACCTTGCTAAGCTCTACCAGGTCTGGAGTGCTGCTAGACCTTGCCTGCACACAGAGAACGTGGGTGCAAATGAACTTGCATCTTCAGCTGTCTGTAACTACAGCTACTGTCCAATAGCATGTCAACATGACAAGTTTTTGACCCTGGACAGCCAGTAATAGAAAGTATCTCCCAGGATACTGGCAAACAGGAGATAGGGTACTAGCAAGTGCATGATGAGGCTGAGGAAGGCAGAGCTGGAGAAAGGATGAGGTTAGAGATGTGGGCATGAGTGTCAGCTCCATGGCTAAACATGCTATCCAACATCACCAAAACCCTCTGTGGTCAGGGGTCACTGGCAAACTCAGAGCTTTGGCCAATCTCAGAAATGATACCTCCCATACTAAAAGCCCATACTTTCAATTTCGGTGCTTTCCTTTCTTACTGGAGAATCCATTTCAGTTTTGGGATAGAAACAACTCTTACACCCCACGATTATTAAGACGTTATTAAACACTAGAAGGTGTCGGCACTCTGCAAGGGCTTTGAAAACAATGTCAGTTTACAATGTTTACACTGCAGATCTGGGTTTGTCTAGAGACAAAGTGAAGACAGGGAGAGATGTTAGATACAGACATTTACTAGAGACCCATCTCCTGGCCTGTTCTAAAACAGGTAGAAAGGCTCTAAGAAATTCCTGTGTAACTGTCTTTCGTGATTTAGAAACTGGACACGACACCTATCAAGATCCGGGTATTTCTCAAATACCCAACCCATTTATGTATTAGCCAGCAAGTTGAGACTCTTGGTTGTGGTTTTCAAAAAACAAAACAACAACAACAACAAAAAAACCTTAAGAAAATAAAGGCATTTGGGGCACCTCGATGGCTCAGTTGGTTAAGCATCTGACCCTTGATTTGGCTTAGGTCATGATCTTGGGGTTTCGAGCCCTCAGAGGGGCTCCGCACTTGCCTTGGCGTCTGCTTAGGATTCTCTCCCTCTCCCTTTGCCCCTCCCCCTGCTCATGGGCACGTTCTCTCTCACATAAATAAAAATCTTAAGAAGAAAGAAAGGAAGGAAGGAAGGAAGAAAGAAAGAAAGAAAGCCAGCCAGCCTCGATCCAGACACTGATATCACCAGATCTTGGTTTCTCTGTCTTAATTTCTTGGCTTTGTTTCCTCAAATGCTTCCTGCATTCTTAGGCAGGCCTTTAGTACATGTAGCAGATATGCTACCCCTAAGCATAAACGGAGGCTAGGCAGGAAAAGAACATCTATCAACTTCAGATCATGATCTCAAAATTAGAGTTTGTTCTTATACCTTTAAGTTAAATTAGAAGAGTCAAGCCAGTTAGTACTGTGTAGTAATAAGAGCACCAAACTGAAATTTTCTTTTTTTTTTTTTTAAGATTTTATTTATTTATTTGACAGAGATCACTAGTAGGCAGAGAGGCAGGCAGAGGGAGAGGAGGAAGTAGACTCCCTGCTGAGCAGAGAGCGTGATGCAGGGCTCCATTCCAGGACCCTGAGATCATGACCTGAGCCAAAGGCAGAGGTTTTAACCCACTGAGCCACACAGGTGCCCCTTCTTTTTTTTTTTTAATTAGGATTTTATTTATTTACTTGAGAGAGAGAGAGCATGAGAGGGGAAATGGTCAGAGGAAGAAGCAGACTCCCTGCTGAACAGGGAGCCCAATGTGGGAATCAATCCCAGGACTCCAGGATCATGACCTGAGCTGAAGGCAGTTGCTCAACCAACTGAGCCACCCGGGTGCCCCCA
>NC_081568.1:134126136-134179406 GCF_022355385.1 Mustela nigripes | reverse complement strand
AACTGAAAATTTCTGAAGAAGGCAATATTACTATGGCAGTTCTTTAAGGACAGAATCTCTATTTGGTCTTTGCTAAAATAAACTATTTCATTTTACACCGAACTCTCTTTGGCCAAATTCAACAGTGTCTTTAAAGAACATGATCATGAAAGCCCTATATTTTGCCCCAGTTTACAGGAAGACAAATCCTATGTACTAGAGGTAAGTACAATGCAAAGAAAAATGGGGAAGACAAGGATTCTAGCTCTGACCCCAGCAGTTTGAAAAGCCCTTTAAACCCTCGGTTTTGTGAGCCATGAAATAAGAGTGCTGAATGAAGTAATTCTAAGTTTTGTTTCGGGTTCTGGAATGTTATGAATCCATGTAGTGCTGACCTTGCTGTTATAATGCTGCAGGTTTGGGGATTTTTTTGCTTTCTTGATATTATTTTTCCCTTAACAAGGGAAACCAAGGGTTCAGAACCCAAAAAAACACTGACCACAAAGTAGGTCAGAAACATCATGCAAGAGATGAGATCATTCAGAAGTTTCACAGGAAATAAGTAGCTAAGCCAGTGGCCCATTCTCCTGAACACTTAGCCGTTCCATGGGAAAATAAGCAAGCACAGAAGGCAGAGAAGCCAGCCTCAATGCAAGCTGAGCACCCACGTATTGATCTTCTGTCTGCCTGGGTCACAGGGTTGCTGGTATACATGAAGTAGGGAAAGGACTGAAAATTACATTAATTCAAATGGCTAAATCAATATTTAACAATGCAGTTAGTGGTAGTTGACCTTAAATGCACCTTTAATAAAACAAAGGTGATTCGGGCCAGCATCCAGCATATGCCATTCAGAAATATGAATTAAAGCAGAACAGACACGTTAAAGAGCTCGACTAACACAGACACCTTTGCCGATCAGGCTGACGGCAAGAAGGTCGAAGCTGCGCTCTCAACAAAGGCAAGTTGAATTTTATTCATGGGATGCTGTGTCTTCATTTATCACCTCCCTCCCTTGTCTCAAGGCTTGGACAGCCTTGATCTCAGCATATTTAAAAGTAGGAAAAGGATTTCTACAGCTGTTTCCCCAGGAAATTGTAAATCTGTAGCGATAGCTTTGTAACCTTGAGCACACTCTTCAGGAGCAAACACAGACGTTACTGTTGTGAGTCCAGGAAGCCTGTCTTACTGTAACCTGATTTGCATATATTTGCATAGAAACATATCAGTTTGGATTCCTCTTCTGTTAAGGGTGACTGAAGTAAGTTTGCTTATGTTAAAAAGGCTGCAGAAAAGGCAAAAAAAAAAAAAAGAAGGAACAGATCAAGGCGATCTCTTCAAGATGTCAGAGGACAATCTCAGATGTTTATTAGCTATCAGGCTCACAGATGTGAGACTTTTTCAAAAGGCCTTGCTGTCTCGGAACTACTTTAAGCTATAGAGTGTTCTGGTTATCACTACTAAGGACTTGGTGGTAACTCTAAGGAAAAGGTCAATCTAAGAATCTATTTCAATATACCTTAAGGCAGCAGGAGGCTCTAGGGAATTCCCCTCAGGAGCAGAGGAAAGTTTCCATGATTTTGTGACCCAAAGATGCCTGGGCCAGGGATGCCATTTCTGTCATACTCCAGTTTGGTTGCAAGGACAAATGTGTAATAATTAGAAATTTCTCGTGAGACATTTCCCTTTGATTTGTTGTTTGGTGATGACTACAGTTCCTCTGTAGCCTGACTTCTCTCAGGTTTGTCTGCTGGTTACCATGGCAACGTGGCTCTACGCATCCTAGGAGCTAAATCAGCATTCTGCCTCATGTAAGCTTCCGGCAGTAGAACTTCACTAGGAATCCAGCAATAAGTTTCGGGGCTGAATGTAAAACCAAATGCTGAAAATATGATGGTACACTTGAAAGGGTGGAGGAACATTCTCCACAGAATGAGATCACAGTTTCTTTGTCATCAAGGACAGAAAACAAATATGGCATCTCTCATTGGCTTAGTCACAGGACCTCTGGCTGGGCTGGGAGGGGAGGGCAGGGTGCTGGCAATAAATGTTAGCGAACCCAGCTAATGCTGAGACACAAACAGAAGTTGTTTGTGACCCTAAGAAAGGCAAGCAACAGCTTAGCTCCTGGGAATTCCCTCTGCCCAGGGCATCCCACATACAAATCACTAGGCATATCCACCTTTTCACAGAGCTTCTATGTCCAAAGAGTAACTGAATTTTAAATATTGTAGGAAATTCATAATGATAAGTACATAAATTTATACTGATAAATGCCTACATCAAAAAATAAGAAAGATCTCAAATAAATAACCTAACTGCATCTCAAGGAACTAGGAAAAAGAAGAATTTCTAAAAAGCCCAGAGTTAGAAGAAAGGAGGAAATAACAAAGATTAGAGTAGGACTAACTGAAATAGACACTAAAAAGACAATAGAGAAGATCAATGAAACTAAGAGCTGTGGGTTTGTTTGTTTTTTTTTTTTTAAAGATAACACAATATTGACAAATCGTTAGCTAGACTCTGCAAAAAAAAAAAAAAAAAAAAGGAGAGAGGACATAAATAAGTAAAATCAGAAATGAAAGAGGAGACATTACAACTGATAGAGCAGAAATATAAAGGATCATAAGAGATTACTCTAAGCAGTTCTACTCCAAAAAATTGGACAACCTAGAAAAAATGGATGAATTCCTATAAACAGCCTGCCAAGACTGAATCATGAAGAAATAGGGAAGCTGAACAGACCAATTACTAGTAAAGAGACTAAATTAATCAAGAACCTCCCAACACACCAATGCTCAGGACCAGGTGGCTTCACTGGTGAATTCTACCAAATATTTAAAGATTCGATACCAATCCTTCTCAAACTTTTCCACAAAATAGAAGAGAAGGGAATATTTCCAAACTCAGTTGATGAGACCAGCTTTTTCCTCAATACCAAAATCAGACAAAGACCTCATAAGAAAATATAGGCCAATATGCCTGATGAGCATAGATGCAAGTCTTCCACAAAATATTAACAAACCAAATTCAACAGTATAATCAAAGGATCATACACGATGATCAAGTGGGATTTACGCCAGGCATACAGGGATTATTCAACATCTACAAAGCAATCAGTGCAACATGCTACATTAACCACATGAAGGAAAAAAATTATGATCATCTCAATAGATGCAGAAAAACATTTGGCAGAATGTTAAAATCGGCTATATTTTTTAAAAAGGTCTAGATGAAAATTAAACAGAGTGTTAAAAATGATCAAGATTAACTTACTTTGTAATTTTCCTTATAGATTTGTTTATAATTAGACAAATTAGAACTCAAAAAAATTGATTACTATATTTCATAATTCCCAGCAGTGATGCCTAAAATAGTTATAAATTCACATTGATAGACCGGGCTAAACATTCAGGCAAAGAAGTCACAGAGATAACAGGGTCATGTAAATTACCCATGCAAATTATGAACTGCATGTAAATGATATTTATTTTTTTCCTTTTTCAAAACTATGCCAATAACCTGAAAATATCTATCAAAGGCCTTATAAGGAAGTTCTTGGTCTCTAGGAGGCTGAGGAGAAATAGATTATCGCAAGCTAAACAATTTCATTGAAAAAACAACTCAAAATTCAGTCCTTATCATTTTTAAAAATTTATTTTATTTTTTTAGTGTTCCAAGACTCATTGCTTATGCACCACACACCCAGTGCTCCATGCAATCCGTGCCCTCCTTAATACCCACCACCAGGCTAACCCATCCCCTTACCCCCTCCCTTCCAAAACCTTTAGCTTGTTTCTCAGAGTCCATAGTCTGTCATGGTTCATTGCCCCCTCCAATTTCCCCCAACTCACTTCTCCTTTCCTTTTCCTAATGTCCTCCGAGTTATCATAAGGAAACCATATGATAACTGACTTTCTCGACTTATTTCACTCAGTATAATCTCCTCCAGTCCTATCCATGTTGATATAAAAGTTGGGTATTCATCCTTTCTGATGCAAACACACCATTTCTTAAAAAAAGATCTGATTTATTTATTTGAGAGAGAGAAGGCACGAGCAGTAGGGAGGGGTAGAGGGAGAGGGAAAAGCGGACTCCTCGCTGAGCAAGGAGCCTGACGCATGATTCAATCCCAGGACCCTGGGATCATGACCTGAGCCAAAGGCAGATGCTTAACAAACTGAGCCATGCAGGTGCCCCACAAACACACCATTTTTCAAGAATAAGATCTAACATTTGCCAAACTAATATCTGGATCTGAGATTCTGGTTAATCAAACACAAAACATGTGCACTGGTTAAAAAAAAAAATGTGTAGTACAGAGAACAGACATTCTCACTTCTAACCCATAAACACAGTCAGTCTCCTTCAAAGCATGGAATTTCATTTCAGGATGCAACAAAATTTTAGTAGTGTCAAGGGGCCTTCTGCTTCCACTGAAGATGTGGAATGACTGTTGGCCAACTTTTTCTGTAAAAGGCTAGATGGTAAATAATTTTTGCTTTACAGGCCATATGGTCTCTGTCACCACTACTCGATTTTTAGTCACAGGAAAGATGTAAACACAATGAACACGGCTGTGTTTCAGTGAAACGGTATTAATGGAAACAGGTGATGGGCAGGCTTTGGCCCACAGATCAAAGTTTGCCAACACTGAATATACAAAGTCACAAGTGAAAGGTATCCTCACCCCAACAATAAGAGCAAGCTGAAAGATACTCAGAGAACACTTTTAGAGCCCATGAGAGAGCCAAAGTCCTTGGGTAAACTAACGAACGAAAAGCCAGAGTGACAAGCTCCTCTAAGGGGAGACAAGAATCCCTCACTATTTCACCTCTGCCAAAGCAGCAAGAAGAGGAGGAAACTGCCATGGAGGGGAATAAGAAAAAAAAAGCTACAAATCTAACAAAATCCTAAAAGCCAAATAGGGCTGGTATAACAAGTTAGGGTCCCTGGGAGCTCAAGACACACAGAGTCTACACTTACTCATTGACTTTTTCATAGGCCAAAACGAAGTTGGCCTAAGAAAAAAGTGGAAGAATGGAGAGAGATCTGCTCTGTGGCACAGACGTTACGGAGCTTCCCTGGGTCTGATGCTGGAGCAGGTGAACAGGAGAAACCTTCCAGCACTGGGAATCCCGTGTGAGTCTAAGACAGCAGCAGTCTCCCACTGAAGGGGGAAAGGAATGCTGAGAGATACCCAGCACTGAGGCAAAGGTACATGTGCCATGTTGAAGTCGCAGGGCAGGATATTTGAAGGAAACCATCTGAGACCCCAGCCCTCATGCTGAGGAGGAAGCAGCATTGAACCACGGGGGGACCTTGAGGCCTGAGGCACACTCATCATAACTAATGCAACAACAAAGCCCAAACTCAACTCCCTATGGACTAGATTGTCCCAAACTACCACTTTCATGGCCCGAGAGAAGAAGATGTATTTCTTCCAGAAAATAAGCATTATTTACTTCAGTCTCCCTCTTCTTATACACTCAAAAAACCAAGAACAAAAACAACAAGAAAATATGACCCATCATCAAGAAATAAAATAATCAATAAGACCAGATGCAGCGATGGCAAAGATGTTTGAATTATGAGTCTTGGACTTTAACACAATTGTCGTTATACCAGAAAATAATGTAACTTATTTCTGCCACATCTGAAAAACAATCCAGTCCTATTTAAAGGAAAAATAGAACAGTATATAATCTTAACACATTACCCATAATCACTACAAAGAATAGATAAGATGCTACTGAATGAGGAAGCCATGCTAGAAACATTAAGCTTTTTAGGGAGAAGCTTAATTAAGTGGATAATGAAATACACCATTAAGACGAGGGCAATCTTGATAACAAAAAGGGTACTAAAAATCACTGCATAATTATTGAAATAATTACTGGCCAAAAGAGGCTTGATTACATCAATGGCTCTATAAAATATTGCTATCAAAAATTATTCTCAAACATAAAATTTCTTTCTAAAAAAACTACATCTATGTATATTAAGTCACCGAGTACATATCCATTTTGTTCAACCTCTTGGCCATATGCACTTGCAATGCCACGTAACTTTTTTTCTAAAGAGTGTATATGCTACGGTGAGTTTGTTAGTATTAATTTTTCACAAAATTACCTTCAAATCTTTGTTAAATTTGCATAGCTGGCTAATCAATTAAAACTTGTTGACACATTCAAGTGACTCTTCAATACAGATGATAATATTTTTAAATTAAAACTATATTCTCTCAAAAGAGGCTGATACCTGATAAGCTCAGAGAAGACTGTTAAATGGAAGATGGTCTGAACACTAAATTTTTTCTTACTGAAATACCTTCCATCGGTATTTTCACAGGTACTATCTTTTTACCTCCATACAATGTATACATTATCTCTTTCCTGTTTCTGATTTTTTTTTTCTGTTCTGACTCTTCTAAATGCAGCAAAACCTTAGCATCTCTCCATTTCGGTCCAGTCAGTACATAAACTTATCTTACCAAAAACATAGTTCCATCAAAAGATGCATCCAAAAAATTGAGATATTGCCAATTGCTTTAACAAAACTGCAAAATTAAAATTTGAACCCACTGCATTTGATTAAGTAGTTTGGTTATGCTCTTGTTTTGTAAGGATAACTTTCAGTGTCTTCTTGCTTGGTAAGTGTTGTTTCCAGTTATTGAAATTGGCTAAAAACTGAAGTTTTGATGTTAAAGTTTGTGGAATTGTTTGCTAGAAGATTTTAGCGGATTTTGAATAATGTGCAAAAAGATATTGGGTGTTTACTTATAAAAATGTTTAGTGTTAGTGTGAGACACTTAGGCCAGCTTAAAAGTCTATGTGAAGGCTCAAACATTTCCACCGTCTGATTAATCATGGGCAGTAGAGAGAGAAGGAGCTTTATTGGGCTTTGTGTACATCAGCTTTGCTACAAAACTTTTGTCATTCTCTTATCTTTGTGTGATAACGACAGCTTTCTTTAAAGTTCATTATTTTCATGTTGACCTTTGTTAGTGCATCTTACAGCATCACTGCCAACAAGGTCATTTGTGTCACTTTCAACAAAATGAAGCCACAGCAACTTCACTTTAATTCCATAAGTTGAAAGAACAAAAATTGAATTACTATTGGAATTACTGATTTCTGTTGGCAGCATCTGAGGACACTTACAAAATATTGGCGTAGATCACTGTTTGCACAGTTCTTCTGCTAATAGAGCCAAAGCTGTAAGAACTATGACTTCATTTTTGTATGTACACAGGAAAACTTGAAGTTGAAAAGGAGCACAATTAATTTAGAGGAAGACTCATTTGATCTAAAGAAATGTCCTAAGTCACAGGGTAAATATACCTTCTACAGGGGGGACATGTTAAATTGTTGCCTTTGGGCAAAGTCTTTAAAACTACTAACTCTCCGAGTAGTTGCTGATGATCCTTTAGCAAATCAGTGTCTTCTGGTTTTGTTGTGGCTTTTTAATAGACTTTATTTTTGAGAGTTGTTTTAGGTTTGCAGAAAAGTTGAACAGAAGGTACGGAGATACCCCATATGCCCCTTATACCCACAAATGCACAGCCTCCCCGTTATCAACATCCCCTACCAGAGTGCTGCAACTGCTAAAATCAGTGAGCCTACATTGCCACAGCATCATCAAAGTCCATATTTACATTAGGGTTCACTCTTGTTTTTGCACAATCTATGGGTTCAGATAATGTATCATGATGTATATTCACTATTACAGTTGAAGTCAGAGTGGGTTCACTACCCTAAAAGTCCTCTCTGTTCCATCTATGTAGCCTTCTTCCCTCTCCATTGCAGCTACCACTAATCTTTCTACTGTCTGCATAGTTTTGCCTTTTCCAAAATGCCATAGAGTTGGAATCAAACAGTATGTAGCCTTTTCAGATCGGCTTCTTTGACTTAGTAATATGCATATAAGTTTCCTCCATGGCTTTTCATGGCTTGATAGCTCATTTCTTTTTAGTGCTGAGTAATAGCCCAGTGTCTAGATGCATCATAGTTTATTCACCCGTTTACATACTGAAGAACATTTTGGCTGCTTCTAAATTTGGGCCATTATGAATAAAACTGCTATAAACACCCATTTACAGGTTTTTGTGTGGACATTAAGTTTTCAACTCCTTTGGGTAAATACCAAGAAACATGATTGTGGGATCATACAGTGAGAGTATGTTTAGTCGTGTAAGAAACTGCCAAAGGGCCTTCCAAAGTGCCTGTACCATTTTGCATTTCTACCAGCAATGAATGAGAGCCCCTAGTGCTCCACATTCACTCCAGCATTTGGTGTTACCAGCGGTCTGAAGTTTGGATGTTCTAATAGGTATATAGTGGTACCTACTATTGTTTTAATGTGTACTTCCCTGTCTTCTGCTTTTCGTGTGGTCAGTGGTGCCACTATGGTATTCATGGTGAATGGTAAATTCATTATCTAATGTATTGAGAAAATTTTCAGTATTTAATTTTTAGTATACATCTACTTCCATTTTTTATGTCATTGCAGACCAAAAGGTTTGCTGCAACCCCCAACTAACAGTTCTTCAGAGTAGCTACAGAAAGAACCCCACCCCACCCCCCAGTGCTGTGCCCTCTCAGTGGGAAAGTTCCAAATGTATGTTTTGTACCACTCCCACAGTTTCTCTGTACAGCTAAGCTCCGGCCATCTAGTATGGAAGATGGCTTAACTCTGCACCCTTTACTGGCCTCCTTCCTTTCTGATTCCCTTCCCTTCTACCTGACTGATATTACCTGCTATCCATAAATAAAGCATGTGCATTCTAAAGTTTGCCAAAACTAAGACCTTTGTAGATTTATACCATGAAATGAATAGTGAACTCTCTCTATGCAAGAGCAGTCAGACTATTCTCTCTGTGTACTTCTATTTCAGCTTCCATTTCATGAACCCCTAATCCAGAATTTCCTATTGATCCCACCTTAAGGTCAAACTTATGGCTTCAAGCACTTTGGGCTGAAGCACTGGCCTCAGTGTAACTGGCTTGTCCACTAGGAGACCTGAAGCAGCAGTGGCACCAAATATGTCTACTACTGCTCCAAACTGTTAGGAGTTAGGTGTCTCTTGTTATTATTGACCAAGAACACTTTATTCTTATTCTTGAGCACCTTGCATGCTGGTCTCCACCAGGAGTTACTGGTTACATTGCCAACACATCTCTCATAGGTCCCACATACTTCTAGAAAAGACCATGGAAAAATCCAGAAACACAAAATGGAGGTCTACTTAATACCTCCCAGCTTCCTTCAAGACAACTAACAGTAATAAGACTTGGTCTTTAAGTGGAAAAAGAAACAGTACAAATGCTGAACTAGATGGGACACCAGGATGTGAGAAATTAACCAGCTCTATCTCAGGCAAACAGGCATATCCTCTGTCAAACTTAATGAGATTCAGAAGTCACAAGGGCAGACAGTGAGTGCAGACTATACAAAAACCTTCACAGAATCCTTCTCCCATCACTCTCTCAGCTTCACCACTGGGACATCAGAGCACCTCCTCCTTGCACCTGTGTGTGGCCTCATGACCCAGGTCTAGCCGGGGATTTGTATGGAGAGGCTACTGGGTGGGACTTGGGAGAAAGCTTCTCAGAAGAGGCAGATTGGCATGTCCCTTCAGCCCTTGGCCACTCAGACTTCACCTTTCCATTTTCTTATATTCAAAAATGATGGCTTGAGGTCCTGTAGCCATCTTCTAACAGTGAAGAACAAGGAATGATGGCAAAAAAGATGCCTGAATGCTTGATGATATTGTTGACATCGTGGGGTAGTTGTATCAGTCTCCGGACCTCTGAAAATACATATATTTATTTCTTTATAATTCTTCTCTGTCCAGGTGGGTGCAGTAGGGTTTATGTCTATTCACAGTGGATCATTTTCTTAATTGAAATGCATCCAATTTCTTTCAACAGAAATACCTAACATTAATTGTACTATCGAAATCTTCTCTCTACTAGTCTTTGTTAATTCTACTTAACTTGCCCTAAAATAGAATGGTGATGACTTATGACGTGTATGTCAGATCTACAGTGTCATCTGAATTCAAAATTAAAAAAAAAAAATACTATCAAACTATCTTAATATACCTTTTTCCTAATTAATGAGCATTTTTTAGAGGTTGCCTGATATTTCGTTTTTATGCACATAAGTCATCACAACTTCACTGAAAACTGTTTGAGGGGAGATAAAGGATCATACAGTTTGACTAACCTTGTGAAATTTACCAATAACGAAATGGAGGCACTATGTAAGTTCTTTAAATTTTTCTAGTGTCACAAACTGTTAGAAATGTTTTCTTAAAGCTTTGTGTTTTAAATGTCTTTAAAAGCTCTAAAGACTTTCTCTGATTCAAGTCATCCCAAAAATTAGCTTGAAAAGTAGATTTCCTTCACTCTTAGATTAGTTTTAGGTAAATTGAATTTTATATCCCTTTAAAATTGTTTTAAGTTAATTGGCAAGAAGCCAGCTTTTAAAACTGTACAAATTAGCCACCCAACTTAGTTACGGGGGAAAAAAAAAAAGCAAATAATTCATTTGAATCCCTCCCTCCAAAAAGCTAGCTGTTATTTACCTCCTTTAGAGTAGATATGCTTTTAAATGAGATGATTGTAAATCACTGTGAATTGCTCATAGACAGAGTTATATTGTTCCCCTGGATGAACTTTAAGAGTCATCTTGTGATTTATGTATTTGTGATCAAAATAAAGACAGCTTTTTACTGTGGGAGCAATTTGCATTTCATTTTATGTGTTTAGTCAAATGCTAGGTGCACGCGACCAACGTAGAGCGACGAAGGAAACAGAGGAATAACGGGTCTCGGTGCTGGAATTCACCTGGTTTTGTAAGATCTAAATATGGATCACTTGATTGGTCACAAACAGGTCTGCAGGATCCACTTGATAATTTCTAGGAATGGATCAGTCTCCTCTCCGCAGCTATGCTGGGTTACCGGCACGCAGGAAATGCACCTTGTATACATCATGTCCTGTATTCCCTGCAGGACGTGCTCCTGGGCGCGGAGTTGAAATGGAATGACTACCATTCAAATGATCGTCTGACACCTCATAAATGGATAGCTTTTTTGGGAGACTAAGCCCTTCCGGTGATTACTAAAGAGAGAAGAGAGTGTCCTTGATTTCCAGTATTTGTAAGCACATATTTAAATAAGACAGCTTCTCAAGGGCATTTCTTTCCACTTGGAAAATCACTTGGAAAAGACTTAGCACCTGTTTTTACAATCAGTATTGACTTGAAGGAAAATGCTTACAAATTCTTTCCAAGGTATTTCTTCTACATTCTTCCTTTTTCCTTACTATATTCTCTTATTGACAAAACCAAAAAACAAGCAAAATTTCAGCCATCTCAGTTCTGCAGTAAATTACACAATGCTTCTCCTTGATTTTAAAGCCTCCCAGTTTGCCCTTCTAATTTTATCTGCTATGACAATTACTCGTTCCAGCCAAGTCACCTGAATTATACAGTCCCTAGATGTAAATCACGTGTTCCTGCTTCTACCTTGTCTTGCTGTTCCCATACCTAGAACGCTTTCCTACAACCTTTGCCCGTCATGATTCTACTCGTCTGGGAAGACATCTTCCAAATGTTACATCCTCAATGATCTTCCCAAAGGCATAGGAGCTCTCCCATGCTTAAGCCTCCTTGGTCTTTTGTAAGGCTTCTTAGGGCTCTTGTTTGATTCTGTCATATAAAATGCTGAGGTGTGTTTTACATTGTTTCGTCAGCCTATCACACAGAACTAGAAAACACCATTTATTCAGTGGCAACTGTGCCTGAGATGGCTAGCTCTCTGCATGTTGGTGCTGAGTCCTCACCATGACCCGTATTACTATCCCCATTCTACAGATGAAGAAAAGCTAAGCGCAGAGTGGGGACTCAGATCTGGGCCTTCGTATGGGGTGACCAACAGTCTTGATTTGCCTGACATGTGGGATTTTTCAGAGATGCAGGACTTTCAGCACTAAAATGGGACAGTCCTAGGCAAAATGGGATGGTTGGGGTTCTACTTCTACTTCTAGAACCCATGTTCTCTCAATGAACCCCTTGAGGGCACTCCTCACATGGAAAGGCTCAGAGGTGGGAGAGGATAGCTATTAACCTCCAGCAGGCAGGAGCTTCCCCTCCCATACACGTATCCCCTCCAGCCCCAATCATGGGCAGAGCTGGGTCACAGTGAGCTACTTCCCTTCTGGGAAACCCAGACTGAGCGTGAGCTAAAGGAGGTCCCCCCTACATCTAGCCCTGTTCCCAACCCCTCCCCCTAAGCTTAAGCTAGCTTCTCTCAGAGGCCTAACAGCCAAGTTTTGAGGACATTGATGTGTCAGTGGGTACTTAGCTAGATACCTCCCTATGGGGGAAACCCAACAAAATGCAGGTATTTGCAGAATGGCAAGAAGATGCTGGAAAAAATACATTTTACTCGAACACCTGATTGACCAAATCACTCAATCTCTTCAGACATGTCAAGGGAAGGCCTGCTCCAAACATACTGAAAGACCCAATGCTAACAATTCTGTTCATCCAGACAAGAGCAAACAACAACCATTTGACATAAACTGGTCATCCAATACTATCTGCCCCAGAGAAACAGACTACCATCCCAAAACATCCTGGACAGACAATTTGTGCAGGTGGAGACCAGACTGACATTTCCTACAGCTTCAAGTATAGTGAGTAGAGCTCTCTGTGGTTTATTTGGGCCTGACAATGCTGTGATCACTCAGGCTCCAGGCTTCCAATCCTAGGACACTTGGGTGGCTCAGTCAGTTAAGCATCTGCCTACAGCTCAGGTCATGATCCCAGGGTCTTGGGATGGACCTTGAGAGCCCACATTGGCTCTCAACTCAGTGGAGAGTCTGCTTCTCCCTCTGCCTGCTGCTCACCTGCTTTCTCTCTCTCTCCCTCTCTCTCTGACAAATAAACAAAATCTTAAAAAAAAAAAAAAAAAAAAGGTTCCAATCCTATCTACATACTTGTAAAGACTATAAACCTATGGATGACCTGCCCTTTGCCCAGAACAATTAAATCAGAAAGTCCAGAGCACTGCACAGGTGAATATAAGGGGCACACAGGGCTCAAAGTCATTGCTCTAAAGCAGTGGCTCACTGCACTGCCCCTGGCTGGCATCCCTGGCCATTCATTCTTATGCTAACAGGGAAAACTGTGCTGTAAGATCCAACAAATTCTGTGTTTCCCTTGACTGTCATCACAACAACAGAGGTGTCTCTGTCCATGGGAAAATGACCCAAGAGGGAGAGCTTGGGCAAGACAGGTTTAATAAGCTGACTATGTACTAGGAGATGCTTAACACAAAAATACAACTCTGTGATTCGTAAGCCACAGGATTTCCCCTACCGGTCTCCATTTTCCTTCACTGGAGGCAGCTCTGTCTTTGCTGCTTTGCAAGCATGTTCCCTACAGATGAAAGTCTCTTGAATGAGCACTCCCAGGTCTCCAATGTAGCCTCCCACTGCGATCTGGAGAACTGCCTCTCATAGAGCTATAATGGTCCTACACCCTATGGTAGATGTTTTTATGTCCCAGTCTAAGTTATGCCAGAGAGACTCGGTCTTCAGTTAAGTATCAGCCTCCTGTTTACACTCATTAATTTGGGCTCTGGAAGTTGGTAAAAAATTTAAGGACACTGTTTTGTTAATTTCAAATAATTTATAGAAAAAAATTATTGGACTGATACTCTGAAAATGTTGTGGTCTGAATTTTCTAACATTTACTTCTTAAAATTATCCTAATCACAGTAATTATTTTTCTAATGTTACATTAAAAGTGGCAGTTTAAAATGTTGGACAGGAAGATGATATGATTTAATGAAGGGCATCTTTCTCCACATTGACAGGGATGTTAAATCTTTTTTTTTTTTTTTTAAGATTCTAATGTGGCCTAATTACTTTAATTTAAAATTCTGGGTATGCATGTTTTATTCATGACTTTCTAGATGATTGAGAAAGTTTTTGCAGCTCCTTTGAAGCTCTAACTTTGGAAATATAACAAATAATGAAGCCATCATATTTTCAAAATGCTCAGATAAAGGAGACTTTTGAAAGACAGTTTAATTGTGAATCAAAGCTTAATCAGCTGCTGTGAAATGAGTTTTTAATTATTACATTGCCCCTGATGTGCTAGAGTTCAGCAAGGTTAGGAGAATGACCTCAGACATATTTCCTCTGAAAGGGTAGAATGTGTTTTCCCTTGCAGCATATCACCTTGAATATTCAGAAACCAAGTTGTTCTGCTTCCCATGAAAATATTTCTCAGAAACAATTCTCCACACTAACCCTTGGTTAATCTCACACAAAAATTGAAAAGTGTCGCTCATTTTTCTTTTTATAAAATGCATTATTTTTGCAGTGGACATAAGGGGCTTCTGAGACAGAATACTCACCTACTCCCCGCCAAAAGTCCCCATTTTCCAAAGCAGTTTGTAAATTCATTAAAGAGAATATGAGAAAGGGTGCTCAAAGCATCAGTCTTTAGATTTCAAAACTCTGGATCAAAACAACTGGTTTAATTTCAAATGGCTAAAGGTAATGCAGATTTTCCAAATCGGGGAAATGTGGGTTTGCACAAGGAAGCTCTCTGGACAGCCAGTGCCTGCTGTCTCCTGAGGTCAAGTTCAACTCTAATTTCCATTTTTAGCAAGTAGTTATCTGCTTGAGTTGAGAGTGGAAGAAACACAATGTACACAACTTCTCAAACACTTTGCCTCCAGTGTAGATACCTATACCTCTGTTCTAATTTCAGGTCACTAAAGAAAACTGAGAGATCTGAACTTAAACATTCAAACATCTAAAAATCATAAGAAAATTAGTACATCATCACATGCCGAAAGTAAAACTCAGAATTGATTTCAATTCCATTATCAAGTTTTTCCTTTAGACTGTAAACACACACACACACACACACACACACAACAAAGCAAAAGCAAAATTAAAAAAACAACCCAACTTTTGCCAAACGAAAATCTAGGTTCTACTAAGAAATCAGCACTCACATCGTGACCTCTTCTAAAGCTCTCTCCAAACGAGTCTGAACTGAACTTCCAGTGCAATTTTTAAGGAAGGGTGTTTAACTCACTTACATGAAAGTCAAAATCTCTCCGTTGCCTTAAATATATATATTCAATCAAATCAAAGAAGCCGGTGTAGATGTTGCATGAAGCATGACTCAGAGTTCCTACTGACAGTTTTCCTTTTTGAGGAATGCAAAACAACCTGAGGCTCATTTAACAAGAATAAGTAGGATCCTGAAATAAGTCTTACTTGGAGAAGAGTCATCATTAAAATGCTGCACAGAGGTCTGATTTGCATAAGATCTGATTACATTTGCTAGCTGCTCACGTATCTGTGCTGAATCAATGTCACTTCATCAACACACAGGTTATCTTTTCTGCTCACTTTAGAATGGCCTCAAATTCCAAGTAAGAAATACAGCATTGCCCTCCTCACATGTCCCTCTGTCACAGGCTTGGTGTGTGCCACTTCTTGGCTGAACGAGGAGATCAGTCAAATCTTACCCAGTGTTTCTACATTGAGCAAAACTGTGGAATTTATTTCTTGAAAATGCCACCTATGAAATTATCGGACATCTCTGCACTGGAAATAAGGGTGCTAAGGGTGCTAAGCCAGCAGACATACTAGAAATAATAATAGTTAGCATTTATTGAGCAATTTCTAACTGCCAGATCCTAAGCTAAGTGTTGCCCAAGCATTAAATCTACCATTACAGCTTCTGCTAATAATCTCGTGCTTTTAGGTAAGAAAACCAAGCCTTAGAGAGGTTAATTTGCCCAGTACCATAGGCTCGTCGTTGTTGGAGTCAAGACTTGAATTCTGAAGTCTATGCTCTTCAACAGACATTTCCCAGAAGCTGAATGACCAATGTTCTCAAATTAGGTACACTCAACCGAAGTTAAGTCAAAGATCTGCTCTGTTGAAAATTGAAAGTTCAGAAGCAATTCTACCTGAGACAAAAATCCTTCCAAGGTATCAGGAAAGCACACTGACTGACCTCTCAATGACACTGACCCCAGAACAGGACATGAATTCCCCCCTCCTACACACACACACACACACACACACACACACACACACCTGCACATTGTGCTTCCCATCTCAGGCACTACCTGTTCCATCCCTTAACTGCCAACCACAAGGAAGGAAAATTGAGAGAAAGTCAAAACGATGCTTTCCATAACGCACTGAAGCTAAGTTTCTGTTTAGGATTTCTCCTGTAGACACTGAAAACATAGGCAGGAATTGCTGAGAATATGGAAAGCAAGTAACAATAATAGAACTAAAGAATTCCCCAAATTATTATGGAGCTATAGTGACCACCTGTGCAACTGTACAGCCAGTGCTAAACACAAATGTGTCTTAAGCACACACACAGATACACCCGTGTATGTTAACACCAGGTTGACAGAGGGCTGTGGAATTAGATACCCACCATTGTGCAAATGGAGGGCTTCTGTTGCACATGGCCATGGTCCCAGTTCCACCCACACTCTCTTGGAATACAAGCAAGGCATTTGTGCATAATCTATTTCTCCAAAAAAGACTTTAAAACTCAAAGACCGTGAGCCCTAGCCCTTAGCAGAATGTTAGGGCTTCCCTTGCCACATATACTGAATAAGGAAGTAATTTAAATCGCAAGCAATTTAAATTGTGCCCTGCTGAAACACACCTGTGAAAACCACAAAAAAATCCAGATTAAAATAAGAGATCATTTTATGTAATTAAGAGATCTTTGTGTGGCTGAATTAGAAACATATCAGCTCATAAGTAACACATACAATATTCCACAATGAAGACTACCGCTTCTGGATATATGTGCCAAGTCCCAACGATCTGGTCAATCAAAATGTATTGAGTACCTACTACGAGCAAGGCACAAAGACAGACACAAAGGAATAGAGAATAATTGAGGCATGTGCTCCAGCAGCCTGTACCCTCCCTGCCCCTCCCCCACCAGAACCTCAGAGGGAACAGAACCTGGACACAGAGCAGAGCAGGCCAACTGCCCTAGCCTGCTCAGGACCCTGTTTCCTCATCTCCGGTTGGTTTAGAGGCCTCTAAACTTTGCAACACTGTGTGCAAAGCTGCTTAAGGAAGCCTAGGCGCTAGGGTGGTCGGGGATTTTAATCAATGGAGTAGAGACTCTGTGGTCTGAATATGGGATGGATAGTGGCGTTGCAAATCCTGGACACAGCCTCTTTTTTTCTAAGATATGGGAATGAAGAGTTGGCGTCTTCAGCAAGAGGTGGCACCTAGGGTTCTGAGGAAATAAATGCATAAGCCTCACACACGGACCTATGTATAAACAAATTCCGCGTAGACATACAGGATAACTTTTTGGAACTTAGGCAGCCACACACAAAAGCAGCTCCTATTGGTTAAGCCTTATTCGAGAGAGGGACAGTGAGAGAGAGCATGAGAGGGGAGAAAAGTCAGAGGGAGAAGCAGACTCTCCAAGGAGCAGGCCGACGCGGGACTCAATCCCAGGACTCTGGGATCATGACCTGAGCTGAAGGCAGTCGCTTAACCAACTGAGCCACCCAGGCGCCCGGATTTTTTTTTTTTTAACCTGTACATTTGAGGCTTTTTCTTTTGGTTGATTAAAATATGAACGTTGCATATGCTGGGGCACCTGGATGGTTCAGTTGGTTGAGCCACCGACTCCTGATCTCATTTCAGGTGAAAATGTCAGAGTCGGGACATTGAGCCCCATGTAGGGCTCTGTGCTCAGCGCAGAATCTGCTTGAGATCCTCTCTCTCTCCCTCTGCCCCTCTGCTTGCTGTCTGTGTCTCAAATGAATAAATAAATAAATCCTTAAAAAAAAAAAAGAAAGAAAGTTGCATATGCTAAGTGTGAATGGAAGAGAAAGCACATAGAAGGCAATTATGCTCTAGAAGAAATCATTACTGGATGTGCTCTTAAAACTGAATTCTTCACAAATCTATCTAAATCCCTGAGAGAAGACACAAGGTTTTCAAATTATTACATCTCATTTGCTGCTCACTGAACTGCCAGAATCCACACAGAAGTAATAAATGTAACAACAACAACAAAGCCATGTTTTTCTATTTCAACAGAAATACCTGAACTCCCGATTAGTTTCCAGAACGTCGCAAATCACCTTTTAGCATCTCTGAGTAGCTCTTGTACCTGTCTTCCTTATCAGAGAAATCACTGATACAGTTTTACTCTTTCACTGAGGACCAGTATTTGATGACTTTGGTCTGGGAAAAGGAGACATTTGAACCGTATTTGGATCGGTTTCTGGCGCTGATTAAAGAATAGAAAGTTTCCATGCACTGTCAAAACCACAGCCTAATGAGCATCAGACAGAAAAGGTAGGTTGGCATGCAGACCAGCCCCACTCCGTTCTGTGTCTGACATTAGCTAAGTGGCTTTTCCCCTCTTTCGTGTCCACAAATATGGAAAAACATCCCTTTCTCTTCCCTCACAAATGCTGTGGAATGAATATGAAGACGCTGTAGCCAACACTCCCTTTCCACTCCTGGTTTTGTTTTTTTTTTTGTTTTGTTTTGTTTTGCATTTTTATTTGAGAGAGAGAGAGCCTGAGAGCAGGAGCCAAAGGCAGACCCTAAATGACTGAGTCCCCCCAAGTGCCCCTTCACTCCCACACTCTAATAGAACTCCTGGTGTCTCTGCTTCTATCTGTTAGTGGAAAACCTTTTACCTGGTGCCTGGCCTCCAGCCTCCACCTCCAGAAGTCACCCTAAACCACCACCTGATTAATCTTCTCTCTACAGTGACTTCAGCCATCCAGTTACTCATCACTGCTTTCGGAGTAAAATACAAAAGTCTTCAACACGGCAATAAGCCACTCAATGTTGAGGTACCAGGGGAAGTACTCATCAGATGTGCCCCCTATCAAAGTCACGGTGATAACTGAAACATAGCCACACGCACACTTCCAAACACACCTAGGGAGATAATGTGTCCAAGGACACACAGACAAGCCTCAGGTGGCTCTGTAGATGCATATAGGCAACCCCGGGTCTGTTTCTGGCCTTGTATATAGTTTTCTGGGAGGTATCTACCCTAACATAAGTTCTGAGACTCCTCTGTTAAATACTTTTTTTTCCCCCTCAAGGTGGATAAATTAATGGGAAAAGACACATAAGCATTAAACAATTTGAAAAAGGTCAGGATGACATAGGTTTCCCTAAATTGCTAAGAGTTTTGTAGAAGAGGGGCACCTGGGTGGCTCAGTCAGTTAAGCGTCTGCCTTTGGCTCAGGTCATGATCACAGGGTCCTGGGATAGAGCACCACATTGGGCTCCCTGCTTGGTGGGAAATCTGCTTCTCCCTCTCCCTCTTCCCCTGCTTGTGTTCCCTCTCTCGTGGCATCTCTCTCTGTCAAATAAATAAGTAAAATCTTTAGAAAAAAAAAAGTTTTGCAGAAGAGGATTCTCATGTGAAATGTACATGACTAGTCTATTTCCCCTGAAGCCAAAGGAGGAATCGCTGGTCTATAAAAATGTACGTAGAGCAAATTCTGGGTCTGCCTTCCCTAACTTCCCAAATTTGATTCTCCTTTTTCTCTTCTACTCATATCTTCATTGCCCAGATTCTGTGAAAGCCTGAGGAAATTTTAGCTTTGGCACTTTTGAAAAATAACAACACGACTTCCTGGAGCACCATACGGTACAAGACACTAAATTTGGAACTTCTTGAGAGTAAACACTGCTTTCATTATGTCTGTGGCTTTATTTTCTAGCCAATCGCCTGGTCATTATTAGAGCAAGAACAAGATGAGGGAAAGCATGTGGTGGAAGGCAGGGATGTCATCCCGTAATCTGTCATCTGCGGACTGCTATTTAGAGCAAACCTCTTAACCTGACTTGGCCTGAGTTTGTTCAGCTGCTAAAGGGAGGTAGTAACACCAGCCATTTTGCAGGATATTGTTATGAGGACTAAATGTGATAATGTATTATAATGTGGTTTGTAAATGATAAACACTCCATGGTATTAGTTATGAGCACTCCCTAGTACAGGCTTAAAATCATAAAACGAGTAGAAAATAAGATAGAGCTGAGCTACGGCAAAACAAATCATGAGGGGACTGCACCGAAACCTGAAAAAAGCCTTGTCCATCAGAAAGTCTTCCAGGAGCAGATCTCTGGAAGAGAAGGGGAAATAAAAGAAGAAAATGCCTCTGAAATGTGGCAAATTGGATTTGGTTTCTGTTCCCCAACTGAACTAACCAAATGCAACCATAAATGGAAATAAAAACTTTTGCTTTAAAATGATGTGGTTTAATTCAAAAAACAGATAATCACTCAAGAAATGGGCAGAAGACATGAACACACACTTCTCCAAAGAAGACATACAATAGTTAACAGACACATGAAAAAATGTTCATCATCATTAGCCATCAGGGAGACACAAATCAAAAACCATATTGAGATAACACCTTATACCAGTCAGAATGGCCAAAATCAATAAGACAGTAAACAACAGTGTTGGAGAGGATGTGGAAAAAGGGGAACCCTCTTGCACTGTAGGTGCGAATGCAAGTTGGTGCAGCCATTTTGGAAAACAGTGTGGAGGTTCCTCAAAAAGTTAAAAATAGAACTACCCTATGACCCTGCAACTGCACTCCTGGGTATTTTCCCCAAAGATACAGATGTAGGGAAAAGAAGGACGATCTATACCCCAATGTTCATAGCAGCAATGGCCACAATTGCCAAACTGTGGAAAGAACCAAGATGCCCTTCAACAGATGAATGGATAAAGAAGATATGGTCCATATATACAATGAAGTATTACGCCTCCATCAGAAAGGATGAATACCCAACTTTTGTATCAACATGGATGGGATTGGAATAGATTATGCTGAGTGAAATAAGTCAAGCAGAAAGAGTCAATTATCATATGGTTTCATTTACTTGTGAGCATAAGGAATACCACAGAGGACATTGGGAGATGGAGAGGAGAAATGGGTTGGGGGAAATCGGAGGGGGAGATGAACCATGAGAGACTGTGGACTCTGAGAAACAAACTGAGGGTTTTGGAGGGGAGGGGGTAAGGGTTTGGGTGAGCCTGGTGGTGGCTATTAAGGAGGGCACGTATTGCATGGAGCACTGGGTGTGATGCATAATCCATGAGTCTTGGAACATTGAAAAAATAAAATTAAATTTTAAAAAATCTTTAAAAAAAAATCAAACAAAACAACAACCAAAAAAATGATGCAGTTTATGTGTCAAAGTCATTTGTATTAGACTGACCTGCCAAATGAAAACACATATAAAAGATGGATAAGATGCACAAAACAAGTATTTGGAGTCCATAGAGATCAAGCAGGTTAGTCAGAACTTGAAGGACTACATCCCAGAGAGAAAACAAGTGTTATGTGCATGTCAGAGGTAATCTTCACATTAGCCTCCACATTCTCCCCCCATTCCATTTTCTGACTCATTGCACAAGAAAAGAAGCAAACTGAAAGCAGTAGCTCAGAATTGAAGGCAGTCTCACTGAAGGTGATTAACTGACTGATGGATGGACTGATTGATAACCAAATTTAAGGATTTCACAGACAAATTTGATAGCATATTTAAAAAGAAAACGGAAAAGATCACTGACAAGCTGGAAGAGAAGTCTGCAGAAATGCCCAGCTTGAATCTTAAACAGAAAAATGGAAGGACAATACAGAAGAAAGCATCAGATATTGAGTAACACATGATTAAATGCTCTAACATACATATGATTAGAATCTCAGGAGAGAGGAAAGGACAGGACCTAGCAACATGGAAGGCACAAATTACCAACAGGGGAACTGAAATGGGAGATGTTCTCTACAGATATTACAGAGCAGGATAGTGTGGATAACATAATGTTCATGGATTAGTCTCAGTTTTGTTCAGATATCATTTGTCTCCAAATTGATCTAAAGACCCAATGCAATCAGAATCAAAATTCCAGAAAAAGGGGCACCTGGGTGGCTCAGTCAGTTAAGCCTCCAACTCTTGGTTTCGGCTTAGGTCATAAGCTCAGGGTCATGGGACCCAGGACCACGTTGAGCCTGTGCTCAGTGTGGGGTCTGCTTGAGATCCCCCTCTACCCCTCTCTCCAAAAGTAAATCTTAAAAAAAAAAATTCTAGAAAGACATTTTGTGGAAATGTAATAAAGTATTTAAGATGGATATAGAAAAACAAGGGAACAAGAGCAGCAAAGACAATTTTAGAGAAGAACAACAATGTTGGAGGATTTGAAGTAGGATATGTAGAACATACAAAGACTAACTATAAAATTATAATAACTGGTGCCCCTGACTGGCTCAGTATAGCACATGACTCTTTTTTTTTTTTTTTAAAGATTTTATTTATTTATTTGACAGACAGAGATCACAAGTAGGCAGAGAAGCAGGCAGAGAGAGAGGGGGAAGCAGGCTCCCCGCTGAGCAGACAGCCCGATGCGGGACTCGATCCCTGGACCCTGGGATTATGACCTGAGCCGAAGGCTGAGGCTTAACCCACTGAGCCACCCAGGCGCCCCTATAGCACATGACTCTTGGTCATGGTGTTCTGAGTTCAAGCCCCACGCTGGGCATAGAGTTTACTTAATAAAAAAGCAAAAACCAAAAAAAAAAAAAAAAAATAGAAAAATGGTTTAAATAAGTGGTAAAACTATAACATTTAAAATAATGCATTATTGACACAAAGACAACAGTTCGACAAAACTGAGTCCAGAAACCAATGCATGCATATATGGTTATGCAAGTGCCATCACATTGCAGTGCAGTTTAAACCGTGTTTAGAATAAATGATATTGGATCACTGGATATCCACATGGAAAAAAAGTTACCATTGATCCCTACCTTATAACATAATACCAAAAAAGAAAAAATATATATGTATATCAGTTTCTGTTAGATATAAATATGAATATAAAAAAGACAAAATAATAAAGCTTCTAGAGGTTAACACAGAATATGTTTAGAATCTCAGTGTAAAGAAAGATTTCCCACGTAGAACAGGGAAGGAACATAAAGGAAAACATTGACAAACTGAACTTAACTACAATTAAGAAAATCTATACATATGGGGCGCCTGGGTGGCTCAGATGTGAAGCATCTGGCTTTGGTTCAGGTCATGATCTCAGTGTCCCAGGATCGAGCCCCACGTCAGCCTCCCTGCTCAGATAGGAGTCTACTTTCCTCTCCCTATTCCTGCTCTCTCGCTCTCTCTCTCTTCCTCTCAAACAAAATCATTTTTTTAAAGATTTTATTTATTTATTTGACAGAGAGATCACAAATAGGCAGAGAGGCAGAGAGAGAGAGGGGGAAGCAGGCTCCCTGCTGAGCAGAGAGCCCGATGTAGGGCTAGATCCCAGGACCCTGAGATCATGGCCTGAGCCGAAGGCAGAGGCTTAACCCACTGAGCCTTCTAGGCACCCCCAAATAAATAAAATCTTAAAAAAAAAAAGAAAATCTATATACATCAAAAACACCATCATAAGAGTGAAAGAGATAAGATGCTGAGTAGTAAAAGATATTTGCAATATTCATTTCCAAGAACTCACGTCCAGAATATATAAGGAATATTACAAATCCATCAGAAAACACAGGAAATCCAATTTTTTAAAAATGGGACAAAAATTCTTGTATGGGTATTTTGGATGGGCGTGCATATATGTGTTTGTGTGTATTCTCCAAATTGCCTAATAAGGATATGAAAAGATGTTTAACATAACTCATCATAAGGAAAATGAGTTACCACTACATAATCACATTTTTTAAAATTTTTTATTTTTTATAAACATGTATTTTTATCCCCAGGGGTACAGGTCTGTGAATCACCAGGTTTACACACTTCACAGCACTCACCAAAGCACATACCCTCCCCAATGTCCATAACCCCACCCCCTTCTACCAACCCCCCTCCCCCCAGCAGCCCTCAGTTTGTTTTGTGAGATTAAGAGTCACTTACGGTTTGTCTCCCTCCCAATCCCATAATCACATTTTTTAAATGACAATACCAAGTGTTAGCAAAAATTTCAATCATCTGGAACACTAGCAATAGGAGTATACGCTAGTAAAACCATGTGCGGTCAGTATCTGCCAAAGCTCAACAAATGAATCCCTATTATCAGACGATTTTACAACATAAAAGCATATATGATGCACAAAAGACACATATAATAATGTTCACAGCAGCCTGTGCATAGGTTCTCAAAGCCAAAACCAACCCAAACATGCATCAACGATGGAGAAATGGTGAAACAGTCTTTGAATAAAATGCTCTGCATCAGGGGTCGGCAAACTACAGCCAGTGGGCGAAACCCACCCATGGACGGCATCATCTAAGGCTGCAGAGTCCATCAGCTGCAAAATACACCATATGGCCTACAGAGCTGGAAGTAGTGCCTATCACAAGCTTTACAGGAAAAGTTTGCCAAGCTCTGCTACACAGCAAGGAAAAGCAATGAGCGACTACTTCTATCTACACACAACAAGACAAACCCGAGAGATGTCATACTGGGGTTGGGGGAGCCAGACATGAAAAGATACATGTTAGGATTTAGTTTATATGAAGTTCAAATAAGAAAAATTAATAGGAGTGACAGAAGCCACATGTTGGTTTCATTCTAGGAAATGTCATAACTTGGTTAGAGGGCAGTAGTACAGCTGACCACAGTCTTTAAATGTGACCTATCATTTATTTATTTATTTACTTTTTTTTTTTAGATTTTATTTATTTATTTAGTTGACAGAGAGAGAGAGAGAGAGAGCACATGCAGGGGGAACGGGAGAGGGAGAAACAAGCTCTCCACTAAGCAGGGAGCCCAGTGCAGGGCTCAATCCTATGACCCCGGGATCATGACCCAAGCTGAAGGCAGAGGCTTAACCGATTGAGCCACTAAGGTGTCCTTGACCCTGTCATTTAAAAGTGAGATGAGGGGCACCTGGGTGGCTCAGTGGGTTAAAGCCTCTGCCTTCGGCTCGGGTCATGATCTCAAGCTCCTGGGATTGAGTCCTGCATGGGCTGTCTGCTCAGCAGGGAGCCTGCTTCCCCCCCTCTCTCTGCCTGCCTCTCTGCCTACTTGTGATCTCTGTCTGTCAAATAAATTAAAAAATCTTAAAAAAAAAAAAAGTGAGATGAAGCAAGCACAACTGGAGAGAAGCACCCACACCCAGCTACACCTTCCCTGCCACACCACCAAGGTCCCTGGCAAATCTCTTAGAGCGTGAGATACCACAATGGCCTCCCAAGCTGGAAAGACAAAAGGAAGCAAAATCAATCATTCAATAGCTCCTGGGCAGTTAAGATAAAATCTTGTCTCAGATCTCCTCTGATCCCTATAGTTTTTAACTTCTTTTGATTTGAACAGTAGGAAAACACACACACACACACACACCAAATGAATTCTAACAATCTACACTAAATAGTGTTTCAGTACCAACTAAAAGAGTATATCCACCCCCAATCCACCTCCTTATTCAGATGAGTGAATAGAATTGCCTGAAGCTCGTCAGAGTATTGATTTTGGAACAATAATTAAAATCTAATGGAGTTCATCAGTTTCACATAGAACTATAAGTTTCATCTAAAGACATGATAAATCGCTGAATAAGAATATCTGACTGCTCATCTACTCAATTTTTAAAAATTCAGATTTCATTTTCTGACAATGTTATTCATTTTAACTGAGAGAAATATTCAGACCATCTGAAGTGCTGGACGTTTTATTCTAAGAAGGGGAGGGAAAAAAGAATCATTTGGTTCTTTATGGGGGTCAAATTATACATCAAATAAAGTATGAAGTTCCTTCACCAGATACATTTCATAAAGTTAAATGGGTCTTTCAAGATTATGCTGACAATAGAGTCTTCAGTCTTTGTTATAATATAGTCTACGACCTCACTAATAAGGATAATAATGTATCATCAAAAAATGCTGTTAATTGAAAACTGCAAGTCTAATTAACCAGGGATGTGACCATGCATAACATATTATTAATAGAACAAAAAGATTGCATTACAGCAACGCTACACAGAGAAAAACTACAAGGACAGTCCACAGTTCAAAGACTCTTCACATCCATTTTGGCAAAAGTTACTGATGGCATTTTCCTTTCATTAAACTCTAGGCTTCATAGCAAAATGACTTAAAACCAGAAGAAGAAAGTCGAACCAGATTTCAAAGATGGGTCACAGGGCAGCAGCTTGGGATCCTGTCTATAAAGGGTCCCCACACATGGCTAGACGACATCAGAAATATGGTGCCAATTAACTCATGTTTCCACATGAAATTCTTTACATAATGGGTAAAATGTAAATGGACCCCACTCCCAGTGAATTAGTTCCCTCTAATGAAAAATATAAATACTCCGTCTTTGTGCTCACTTCTTTCCATTGAGTATTTTGTGATATATACATGCACATTCACTACTGTGGGGGTCACGACTATGTCTGGAACCAAACCTGGAAAGAGCCAGCTGAGAGTTACCGGAAGTCAGCAGTTATAGGCAATTAAATTTCAACACTAAAAGAACATGTGGTACAAGACTGTCTCTAGAGAAAAATGGATTTATTTTATTAACTAAATTTTAAATTCTATGCCTCTTAGGATGTTCCCTTATAACAGGAAAAGCCTTTTTAAAGATCTAACAAGTCAGCAGTACTATGGGAAAATGGAACTCATTTTGCCAACATTAAAAGAGAGGATCCAGATCAAGACGACTTACTGACAGCATGTTAAAATCTCCCCCTTACCTCAGCCAGTACTTTAAAATGTTAGCTTAAATAGCATGGATAAAGATACAGACATGTAAACACATTTATTTGTTGAAGAAAAGAACGTAAAACCTCTAAAGGTTACAAACAGAGGGGAACTCACTACTCGATACGAAAGACTCACAGATCAAGGGAATTTGGATGTGAGTTTGGAATCTTGACACTGGGACCTCAACAGTCTCACAGGACCGCATTCAAATACACCTCATACAAGACAGGTGGCTCACACCGGGCTTTCCTGCTGTTAAAGCTGGGAGCTGCTTGTCCAAAAATCCTTCTGGTCACCTGTGCAGAGTTGTGGGTGGGGACAAAGTAGAATCTCCCACAGGAAGCAGAACCCAGGCTTACCTGGTGTAGAGTACAGAGCCCAGGGTCACCCCAACAGCACAAAGCAAGAGTCCACACTAAGCAACCAACGGAAGAGCCATTCCATAGGGCTGGGACAGAGGAGTTTTAAGGACTTCCTAAAATTCAAGGTGTCTCTGTTTATTGAGCAAGAGGTAACTTCGATTCTTTTGAAATAAAGAATAGTAACGAATAAAAGTAAGCAATAATGAATGAGGCAAAGTTTTAGAATACAGGGAAACCAACAGACAAGTCCAAAAGTACTTCAGCTGCCCTTTCTTTTCTATCATCAATATTTCAGCAATAATCAGATATAACCATAGCATTGCATTAGTTTTGCCCTCAGTGAGACATATTTTGCTTTAGATAATACAGCAGAGGCCGACGCCCATATCTACTTTGTATTTATAGAGAATAGACAGTAAAGATTTGCCCACAACCAGGAGATGTCTCCAAATTGGGACAGTGTTCTAATTTGTTTCGTAATCTATCCCAAGGTAGTGACAGTTCAGTAATATCCATGTCTTCATCTGAGCATGTTCAATGAGCATGAGTCTCTCTGTTTCTTATATGAAAACTAAATAAGATGCTGGAACTATTATCCCAGAGAGAGATTTCTTAATAGGAATTCTGAACTCACTACATGTTTCTTTTGCTGCAATATTCTAACATTTTATTTCTGGTAAAGGTGTGTATAAATCTTAGTGTGATTAGCACCAATAAAAGAAACAACTACAACAATAGCTACATTCATTTGCTTCCTACAAAGAAAACATATGGGAAGGGTCGGTAGGCTTCAAACCTTTAAATAAAAATTTGACTGAAGATCTTCTGAAACAATCCACTTTTTGATGCATTGTTTTGGTAAGTTAATTTTTTTTATTTTGTTCAACAAATGAACAAGATTTGAGGCCATACACATGCACACACACATGTATATGTATGTATATATGTATATATATGTATATATGTATATGTATGTATGTATATACATATACATATACATGTAAAATAAAAATAATAGTGGGTGATGTGCTGAAAAGAACTTTAAAATAAGTGTTCAAGATCTTTTAAGATGGTTATTAAGGGTGGCACTTGTGATGAGCATTGCATTTTACACCTTGAAACTAATATTGCCCTGTATGTGAAACAACTTTTAAATAGAATTTAAAGTAGAATTTATTTTTTTAAAGATTTTATGTATTTTTTTTGACAGAGAAAGACACAGCAAGAGAGGAAACACAGGCAGGGGGAGTGGAAGAGGGAGAAGCAGGCCTCCCGCAGAGCAGCAAGCCCGATACAGGGCTCGATCCCAGGACAGGATCATGACCTGAGCCAAAGGTAGACGGCCAACAACTGAGCCACCCAGGTGCTTCTAAACTAGAATTTAAATAAAAACTTGGGGGAATAAAGATCTTTAAGGATGTAAAAATGGTATTATGGTTCATAAAATAAAAACAAGGGTAATGAAGCAAGAGGTACCTAGAAATGAACATTGTAATCACTGAAATTTAAACATTGTGCATTGGGCACAGCCAAAGAGAAAATTGCAGAAGTGGAAGATGGAATTGAGGAAATCTCTCAAACCATACCATAAGGATGGGCACCTGGGTGGCTCAGTGGGTTAAAGCCTCTGCCTTCGGCTCAGGTCACGATCCCAGGGTCCTGGGATCGAGCCCCGCATTGGGCTCTCTGCTCTGCAGGGAGCCTGCTTCCTCCTCTCTCTTTCTCTCTCTCTCTCTCTCTCCCTGCCTCTGCCTACTTGTAATCTCTGTCTTTCAAATAAATAAATAAAATCTTAAAAAAAAAAAAAACCTTTTAAACCATACCATAAGGAGATAAGATATGGACATACAGAAGATAGATGCAGAAGTCCCAAATGCACTGAACAATGCCAGAGGGAGAGAATAGTGGAAAAGCAACATTCAAGGAGATAATTCCAGAGAATTATCTAAAAAAAGGAAGAAAGACATAACACCTCCAGTTGAAAAGCCCACTGAGTGTCACACGAAATAAATTTATTTTAAAAAATCCCTGACTAAGCATATTGGTACTAAAATCAAAAGTTTTAAAAACTAAAATTCTTCAAAGCTTCCAAAGAGAAAAGGCATTAATTGCCAAAACTGGCAGATTGGCAATAGACATCCTATAATAGCAACATCAGGAAAACATTTCAGGAACAGAAGTCAATGGACAAATATTTTCAAAGGTGTACAGGAAAATAACTATGAGCAAATTGTCAACTTCTAATATTTTATTTATTTATTTGACAGAGAGAGCGAGAGCACACGTAGGAGGGGGAGTGGGAGAGAGGGAAGCAGGCTCCCCGCTGAGCAAGGAGCCCGATGCAGGACTGAATCCCAGGATGCTGGGATCGTGAGCTGAACTCTAGGCAGACGCTTAACCAACTGAGCCGCTGAGAAGCCCACAAATTGTCATCTTAAAGTGAGAGCAAAAGTAACACCAGATTCAGAACTGAAAAGACTATCCACAGACCTTCACTGGACTGTGCTACTACTGGCAAAAGGAAGGAACTTCTAGGAGCAGAAATGGGAAGTAAGTACCATCAGCAAAGACAAGGATAAAGCATATGGCAAATTTAAATGTGTCTACTTTTTGAATAACAACAATATTATGCAATTTTTTTAAGTGTTAGAACTTAAATTCTGTGCAACAATCAAACAGCATTGTCATCCCGTAGCCGGTGGAAGGCAGCTGAAGCTTTTCATTTTGTTCAGCAGCAGCTGGAGATATTTATTCATTTTAGAATTTTCAGGGAAAAGAATATTATCAACTAATTCAAACTTAAAGTATTAAATAATTACTAATTATATCAATCAATTAATTGACATCAATAATTAAAATAATAATTTATTATAATTAATATATTATATGATTAAATCTATTTGATTATAAAATAATTAAAATAAAAATATTTAAAATTAAAAGTCTCCTTCTGCCCCCACCCCCCACCTATGCTCACTCTCCTCTCTCTCAAATAAATAAATAAAATCTTTTTTAAAATAAAATAAATAAAAACAAAGAAGGTAAAGAGGGAAAAGTCTTACTTGAAAAAGAGGAATACTCTCCTAGATGATACAGGAAAAAGGAAATTTCAAACGTCTCTTGGATCATGCATGCAAGCATTTCCTACATTTCCTGAGTATACTAGCCAGTTACAAGTTAATTTCATGGTCTTGATTGAAAGGTAAATCTGAATAAAGTACAATATTATATTTAATCCACATACTAAATATCTAATTGTTTTTAAGATTTTATATATTTATATATTTATTTTAAGATTTTATTTATTTATTTGACAGAGAGAAATCACAAGTAGACAGAGAGGTAGGCAGAGAGAGAGAGAGGGAACAGGCTCCCTGCTGAGCAGAGAGCCCGATGCGGGACTCGATCCCAGGATTGTGAGATCATGACCTGAGCCGAAGGCAGCGGTTTAACCCACTAAGCCACCCAGGCGCCCAAGATTTTATTTATTTGAGAGGGAGAGAGAGAGCACAAGTAGAGGGGCAGAGGGAGAAACAGGCTCCCCACTGACTTGGGGACCCAATGTGGGGCTTGATCCCAGGCACCCCTCAAATGTCTATTTTGAATGTATGGAGATATTTTAAATAATTTTTGATGAAACATAATTTACCAATATTCATATTAAGGCATTCTAGGTATCCTAGGCCCCAGGTGATTCCCCACTATCAATGTGTTCAGCATCAGCATTACTGAAATAACTCTACTAAGATGAATGAAAAACACAATTCTCCTTTTTTAATTGTCAGTTGAAATAGTTTTCTTGTTCAACATAATAAGGTGAGGCTTATTTTTGGTAAAGCCCCTTTTTAAAAATATGCATAATGAGTTTCCTTTCAGAAAATATGTATAATAAATTTGTATATCAGAATACAGACACAGAGAAGGGGGAAAAATTCTTACTGGGCACATTACATATTTTCTCAATTAGCAATATCAAGGCTCAATTAACATTTCTGTCCTACTGCTCAAAATGTAAAAAGCACTGTTTAATCTACCTTAACCAGTGTCCTCACATCTTAGCCTTCTTACTAAACTTGCTTTCATACTAAGTTTACTAAGCTTATTAAGGTTTTCCATTTCAAGGCCAGAGTACCTGACAATGAGCTGCCGGAAATTGAAATTAACCATTCCCACGTATGCACGGTCATACATAAGAAGAAACCATAGCTCTTATAAGTCATGAATATTACTATTCTCTGTTGGGATGAATTTTTCCCTTGTATAAAACAGAGATTTGAATATAGGAGAGATAAAATGTATGTCTGTTTCCCACATCATACAATAAGACAAAGAGTAAAAGGAAGCTCAAGTCTTTTGCACATTAAATGTCTTGTTATACTGGACACCATAATAGCACACAAAGATTTCAATGTCATAGAGAATATTCTAAATAAAACTAAGTTAAAAAAAAAAAACACAGAAAAGCAAAGAACCTTTCCAACTTCTTGTAGAAAGAAATGTTAACAACAGCTCAGCAAAGACAGTTTTCCACCTTGAAGAGAAAGGTTGTAATTGTAATTTTTACTTTTGAATAAGCTCTTCCTGCCTGTATCATACGTGCTTCAGTCTAATTGAAAAGGAAAAATCTCCAAGTTGGAGAAACACAGTGACATTCAGAGCCTCAGGCTTGACTCACAAGTAATTCCACTGGTAATATTTCTATGGTTGCAGAAAGTAGAAAAACACAGATATTTTGGCTTGTAGTATTAAATTTAATTCATAAAGTTTAGTAGCAATACTTCTGAGGACAGATAAAAGTCAGCTTTCAATATAGTTAGTCCAGAAAAAGAAAGCTATATTGTTGGTGCAAGATTGCCTGTTCAAAATTTCAAAGTATAGGCTTTAGGGTTCTGAAACAGGGGGAGATATAAATAGTTTATTATACATCTCAGATTGCAAAAATATCAAAAAGATTCCCTTGGGTTAATATAGCTACCTGAAATCAAAGAACAAAACAGGAGAACAAAGAATGGATTTTTTAATTTTTATTAGTTCTGTTGTCATTCCATAATAAATTAATAGAATTCTGGTTTTTCCATGCAGGAAGTGAATAGATATTATGAGGACCATATGAAACAGCTTAGAAACTGACTTATTTTTACAAAAAATGACACATTTTTAAGAAAATCAAGGGAAGAAAAGTCTTGGTTTCTGAGTATATGCACAGATATATATCAAAAAATATATATATATATATATCAAAATATATATATATAAAATATATAGTCCCCAAGTATAATAGAAACCACCTACAAAGATTGAACCACATTCTTTCATTGTTATCTACCCTTAGATCATTGTGCTGACCCATTTGAGACTGTCATACCCAATGAGTAAGTATAAAAATGAAAAAAAAATTCCCAAAGAGTAAATGCATCATCTTGTTCATTTTAAGATTGTATCTATATTAGGGGGAAAAAGTGCCAACAACTTCAAATATTCAAGTAATGACTTTAAAGGGGCTTTGCAGTTTACATTACAATGTATTTTTGTAATAAAATAACAAAACCCTTTAAAAATACATTAAGAGAGGAAAATTATTACATTTATAATTTAAAAGAAATTCTGCTGCAATTCTTCATTTTTAAGGGGGTATAATTTTTCCTTCATCTACTTGATTCACATCCTATTTCTTCTTAAGAAAGAAAAAAAGACCCTGTTCCATCTTTGCAGAAGGCCAGCAAATATTTTACTTCATTAATGGTATCTAATTTTCAGTCAACAGAAATAGAGCATGCCAGAATATTTTCCCCTCACTGTCACCATCCCCAAATTCCTTATTCCTTATTTTTTCTGGTGCCCTCAGTGAGTGCAAGATTTGAACACCAATAAAAGCAATAACTAACATTTTGTTCTATCAGCTAATCAATTTAAAAATATAATTTGCAGTGGCTTAAAGCTTATTATAGGATATTTATACACAAAGACAGAAGTGTAAACATTAAAAACAACTGAAAAGAACTCCTATAACACTGCTAACTACACTGGAATGAAAATTAAATCAAATTTTAAAAGAATAATCTACATTTTGGTATAAGTGGTGGCTGCAAAGAAGTAAATGTGTAAAATTTTGTCAAACTATGCACACAAATTTTTTTTTAAAGATTTTATTTAATTATTTGACAGACAGAGATCACAAGTAGGCAGAGGCAGGCAGATAGAGAGGAGGAAGCAGGCTCCCCGTGGAGCAGAGAGCCCGATGGGGGACTTGATCCCAAGACCCTGGGATCATGACCTGAGCTGAAGGCAGAGGCTTCAACCCACTGAGCCATCCAGGCGCCCCTGCACACAGATATTTTAAACCACAATTAAAGAAACAAGTGTTTACAAAGATTATCTGACCATAGACTTATTAGTGATTTTTTCTTTTGTCTGTATCTCTTTTCCAAATTTTATACAAAGAATGAACGTTTTCTGTAATGAGAAAAAATGATCAATATTAATAAAAGGTATCTCAAAAAAAGCCATTAAAGGGATATCCAACAAGAGTTGGTATCATGGGTGAATTTTTTCAAACCTATAATAAGCAGATATTTTGATCCTGTTTATACTTTTCCAGGCCATAAAAAACAATTTACAGAGCTGTGGTAAGAATGATATTAAACTTAGTAAGTACAGCATGAAAAATAAACTACCAACCAATCTCTTCCTGATTATATTTGTACAGGTGCTATATTGAATATTAGCATGTAGACTCAAAGAGTTTTATTAACAGATTATTGTGCCATGACCAAATAATATTATCAGGAATAAGAGGATGGTTGAACATTAGAAGACTGTTGGATGTAACACTAATATTTGTAAAATATATGACTATAGATGTGGAAACTCAAAGATAGGTTCTTTAAAAAGCTATTAGTCATGTGAAAGGATGTAAACTGATTAAAAATCATTTGCATAAAAGCTGATTTTCTAGGTAAAAGAATCATAAAATGTACTTAAAAAAGAAAACTTTTAGAAAGGAAAAAAAGAGGTTATAAATTAAACCATAAATGAGTAAAAACTACATTTTTTTAAGGTTTGATTAGGGATAGAAGGAGATAAAAGAAATTTTAAACAGGAAGACCTATTTTTAGGAGTGATTAGGGAATTATGAAGCCTCTTGGAATTAATCTAAGACTCAATGTGATATAACGAAAATTCCTACAGATTTTTTTCTTTTGTTCCTTTCTTTTTTCTTTCGCTTTTTTTTTCATCTCAACAGGAAAAAAAAAAAAAGCCATTCTGAAGTTTACGTGAAAGACTAAGTGTTTTTAAATGACCAGGAAGAAGTCTTAACAACTAAATCTAACGACAGGGGAGTAGCTCAGCCAAATAGAAATATACACAGGACTCTGGGACAAACCAGGTTTGAACAGCACAGATCTACTTACACACAGGTTTTTTAAAAAAATATATAAATAGGGGTGCCTGGGTGGCTTAGTGGGTTAAGCCTCTGCCTTCGGCTTGGGTCATGGTCCCAGGGTCCTGGGATCAAGCCCCGAATCGGGCTCTCTGCTCAGCGGGAAGCCTGCTTCCTCCTCTCTCTCTGCCTGCCTCTCTGCCTACTTGTGATCTCTGTCGGATGAATAAATAAAATCTTTAAAAATATATATATATATAAATAAATCATAGTATTGTAAACCTGTTTTCTCTTCCTTATGATTTTCTTAATAACATTTTCTTAAATCCTTTTTTTAAAATCAATTAATTAATTTATTTGGGAGAGATACACAGATACAAACAAATTTCTTTGCTGGAATGTTTATCATAATAAAAGATAAGAAGTACATTACTTATCTATGACAGAAATACCTAACAAAATTTCTGAAAATGTAGCTGCTTAAAATCACAGTGAACATCGACTATCTTCTGTGGTTTCTACAGGTCAGAAATTTAGGAAAACTTCAACAGGATAGTTTGTCCCTGGTTCCTTCATGGGGTTGCAGTCAGCTAAAGTATTCACTAGAGCTGAAGGGTCCACATCCAAGTGGACACACTGGTGCTGGTTTTTGGTGAAAGACTGGCATCATCTCCAGAGGACTGTTTGAATGTCCTTACAACATGGTAGCTGATATCCTATTAGAACATGTAGAACATGATCCAAGATCAAAGGCAAAGCCACAGTGTCTTATATGACTGACTCAAAAGGCATACACTCATTTCTACCATATTCTGTTCTTTAGAATTGAATCGCCAAATCTAGCCCACACTCAAGAGGACAGAAGCTGGGCTCCATCTCAGAAAAAATGAATGCCAAAGAATTTGTGGATGTATTTTAAAATCACTATAGTAAAAAACTTAAATATCTACTAATGAAATGAAATTAAAGGAAGTATGGCAATCATTTCCAAACATTTTTTACAGCATACTCTTTCAGCAAAAAAGAAAAAAAAGAGAGAATTGAAACACAAGTCTGATATGAAAATATGAATTATATTTTCCAATTATATACATAACATGAATTACATTTATTTTCCAATTATATACATAGAAACTAGATACTATAGTGTGTATGTTACAAAGTAGATACCCCAAATTTTGACTTTTCAATAAGATAAACATAAGTGGACGAGCTAATAATATTTTCTTCCCACAACCCAGTGAATCATCCTGAGGTGAATGTACATACTTAAGAGACCACTGAAGATATGTAGTCACTGAAAAATGAAATGATTCTACGAATACAAATGAGGAAATGCATCCAAATAAGAAAAGCAAAACGATAAACATTAGGTATCAGTTGATCCCATCTTTGTACATAAAGAACATACACATAAATACTCTCTCTCTCACACACACACACATAAAATTTATACAACACTGTAAGAGAAACTTAAGAATGGTTTTCTCTGGGAAGCAGAATCCAACAGATGGCAGACGAAGAAAAAAAGCTTTAGTTATCTTTTTACTCCCTTCCATAACTTTTGAACTTAATATGTGCATATTCACTTTGATAATTACCTCCAATGTTTAAAGAAAATATATGCAAATTCATATAAAATGAAAGCAATGTAACAAAAAATGAGTGGGGGCACCTGGGTGGCTCAGCTGGTTAAGCAACTACCTTCAGCTCGGGTCGTGATCCCAGGGTCTTGAGATCAAGCCCCGCGGCGGGCTCCCTGCTCAGTGGGGAGTCTGCTTCTCCCCCTCCCCCTGCTGCTCAGCCTGCTTGTGCTCTCCCGTTCTGACAGATAAATAAAGAAAATCCTTAAAAAAAAAAAAAAAAAGAGTGAAGGACACGAAAAAATACTTCTCAGGAAGAAAAAGTTAGTAAAAATGTCTCTTGAACCTTTTTTTTCATGTTCATTTTCAATTATAGTAAGAGAAATGTAAATCAAAACTACACAGAAATAACACTTTTCCTTTATCAGATTGGCAAACCCTGGAGTTTGATAACGCTCTGCCTCAGTAGAGGGGAAAGTCACTTTCATTCAGTGTTGTAAAGACTAAACGCTACAACCCCTGTGGAGGGCCATTTGGCAATATCTGCCAGAATTTAAGATGTACATACCCTTTAACCCAGCAATGCCACTTCTAGAGATTAATCCTACAGACATATGCAAATAACATATGTCCAAGGTTCTTTGTTGCAGGATGGTTAATAATAGCAGAAGAAGAGTATTAACCTAAATGTCCATGAACAGGCGTCAAGCAAGAAAAATTACTGTAAATCCTTCCCATGGAGCATGACACAGAGATTGGAGTAAGATCCTCTTTCCATTTATAAGCTCAAAAACATTCTTAAGTAAGGGGTGCCTGGGTGGCTCAGCCGGTTAAGTGGCTGCCTTCAGCTCAGGTCATGACCTCAGGGTCCTGAGATCGAGCCCCACATTGGGCTCCCTGCTCAGCAGGGAGTCTGCTTTTCCCCTTCCCTCTGCCTGCTGCTCCCTCTGCATGTGCTCCCTCTCTCTCTTTGTGTCATATAAATACATAAAACCTTTAAAAAATAAATGAAAAATAAAAACTAGTAATGATAATAATAATGATAAACATTATTAAGTAAATTTTTAAAGAGGCAAGGGCAGGGCACCTGGGTGGCACAGTTGGTTGAGCGTCTGACTCTTGGTTTCGGCTCAGGTCATTAATCTCAGGGTCGTGGGATTGAGCCCCCACACTGGGCTCTGTTCTCCACTGGGAATCTGCTTGAAATGGTCTCTCCTTCTGCCCCTCCTGCTAATACACTCTCTCAAATAAATAAATATTTCTTGAAAAAAAAAGAGAGGGGGGCAGAACACAGTGTATAGTGTGCTACCATTTGGAAAACAAAGTGGGAAAGATATATATTCACACTTGCTTATTTACCTATAAAATCATTGGAAGGAGACATAAGAAAAAGAAATGCCAGGGGGCGCCTGGGTGGCTCAGAGGATTAAAGCCTCTGCCTATGGCTCAGGTCATGATCCCAGGGTCCTGGGATTGAGCCCTGCATCGGGCTCTCTTCTTGGTGGGGAGCCTGCTTCCTCCTCTCTCTCTCTCTCTGCCTGCCTCTCTGCCTACTTGTGATCTCTCTCTGTTGAATAACTAAATAAAAAATCTTAAAAAAAAATAAAAAAGAAAGAAAAAGAAATGCCAGTTGTGGGTGGGATCTGAGCGGTGAGCAGGTAGAGCATGGAGGCAGACTTTTCACTCTCTACACTCTTATACCTTCTGATTTTTGATCCATTAAAATAACTACAATAACACAGTAGAGGTCAATGACGTTAGCTAACACCTAATAGTCACACCCCTTGTGCTAGACAATCTACTGTTTTACATATTAATCTATTTAATTCACACATTTTACATATGAGGACACTGAAGCCCAAGGAGACGAAGAAGGAGCCAGACACCTAACATTAGTCAGGGGTGGGCCTGGTATAGTAATCCCATGAGATCTGGGCCAGATGCTGTAACACCTTTCACCAACCCTAAAGAGTTGTTAAGAGTAACACTTTGCTAGAAGGCACAGCTATGATGACCAGTCAATAATTATCAATAAAGAAGTGATTTTTTTTTCAGTGTAATTATCTTAAGACTTTATGGAGAATATTCAAATGGAGTCACCAGAAACGTACTGGAAACAGCCATCAGGAAATGTACGTCTTAGTATAACTCTGCCATAACTTTAATTTCTCTTGGTCTTCATTTCTACATAGAGAAGATGAGGAAATACCTAAGTTTCCTTTCCAAATCAGAATCCATTACAGGACCCGAGTCACCTGCCCAATCACAAGTTTGCCACCACTTGGGGGAGTCACCCTTTCCTGGAAAGCTAAGTCAAATGATTCACGTGCCTCCCCCAAGTCAAAACAGAGGGACCCTCCCCACCTCTTCCCCCTTCCAAGAGTCATCTCTAATGAGTTTAAGGCAAGAGGAGTTGTTTCTTACTCAATCCTAAGCCAGACCACAAGGAAGCCTGTTTGTCTGCCCATCCTCCCATGGGCTTCCGTCCCTTGCTCACGGTCACTACCTCTCTTCATTCCCATTACAGCACTGCTCACACAATAACAAACATTTTCAGGCATCACTGAAAGAATATAAGACAACACAAAAACAACTATAAATCAATAATGAGGGACTGTCCTGTTGTCTATAGAGTATTTGAATCACTTTGCTGCATGAGGGGCTGAGGTCAATGCCTATTTCTAATAAGGAAACAGGAGAAGCTCTACTCCATCCTCGTAAGCCCGCTACTTACGATAAAACTCCCTTTATGAAATGCACAGTAATTTGTAGTTATAAGAAGGAGTTTTAAGCCAGAGAAGTTTGGTTTGAGTCTGAGTGTTGGTTCCAACTAGGGGAACGCCCAAGGAAGTGCCCACCTAGGAGAGTTCATGAGCATCCCTGCATTTAACCACCTGAAGGTCATAAACATAATAAAGAAGGAGAAAACAGCTTCTCTCTTTCTCCTAATTAAAACATCATCTCTGCAGCAGGTGAAAGCAAAGCCTTCAGGTTTCCAAGTGGTTTAAAAATCCTTTCTATCAACAGTGTGACAGAGAGCAAGAAAATTTACACACCCTTGGGGCAAGGCAGAGAAAATCTATGACTGTCCTATGCAGGTAGATGCAAACTGCTGGTGGTCACTTTTTTTTTTTTTTTTTAAGTGTAGATGTAGGAGGAAGTGCACTGGTCAAATCTGTTAACAAATATTACAGGACACACTATATATCTTTTCCAGAAATAAAACGATCTCAGATCTTGTACTAACAATGGTAGGAACAGTTTCATTAGTCAGGGGCAACCTATAGTTAGTCTCTCAAAATCATTTAAAATGATCACCGGGTGAGGCCAAAGAGTTCTTCCAGGTCTTCCAGATCTCTCATGAAGCTAGCAGTCTCTCAGATTACCTCCAGCATTCAGGATGATTTTGCATTAACTTTCTAGATGAGCCCCCAAATCGTGATAAGCAGTGCAAGCAAGCTCTAGCCATGTCCTTTTAGAATTTCCATGCACAGCTGTTTCAGATTACTCAAGTCCATTCTTCTATGGCAGCTGGCACCCTCCTTGACTTGAACAGAGGAAAAGATAATTATGTCACGAAACGAATGGCTCTGTTTTTCCTACTTCGGACATGAAAAGAACCTCTTTTCCTGGGCTCACCACCTCAGCCTCCAAACCCCAAACAAAGCTATTCAATGCTATTTCCTTCAGAGTATGCCGGGCTTTCCTGGTGAGTTCCAAGCGGGTCTAATCCTCCGTCTAGGAAATTTTCAAAGGAGAGCACGCTATATTCTTCAGTGCCCAGTGGCTTCCAACATGGTTATGAAGTCCAGTGTCCTAGCAAGGCTGGGCATGGGCAAGACCCCTGAAGTCAAGCCTAGGGTTAAGACACTCCCCTGCCCCTGCCCCTCATCTCAGGGCGGTGGCCAGACTGCAGTCACCCTGAAGTCATTGCTCTGTCAGCAGTAGGAGGCAGCTGGTAGACCTTTTTTTAGCTGTGGGGTCCAAGATGCTGTGACTGAGCAATCTCAGGGGCCACAGAGTGTAGAGCAAGGCAATCCGAATACTTTCAGCACAACAAGATGTAGAAAGGTGTCCACACGTGGAGCTCAGCTGCCTGCCAGCTGTACCACCCTAATAAAGAGAAGAAAATATTTCAATCATGAACTCTCTGTGATAACTAAATGAGCTTGTACATATGAAGTACTTGGAATAGTACCTGGTGCAAAGTTAATAAATGCATTAAATATGATTAGCTATCAATACAGGATTTTTGGTTCTTAAAAGTCCCAAGGACATGCCACAGAAGAAGTGTTCTGACTCACACTGACATTCTGAGGGGCCAGAGCCATGGACTCTCTTCAGTTAGGAGGTATGGTCTTCATTTGGCAGATCTCATTTAAAACAGGCAGCAGGTAGGTGGGTGTGGGGAGTGTAATTATCCACCCATATGAGCCAGGTGTGGTACAACAGCCATGCATTTCTTCCTTAGGTACTTGTCTAAGCCCATGCTAGACGGTATTCTAAGAATAGGGACAGTCGACCATTCCTCTAAACGCAGCTGCTACCCTTTCTTTGGCACCGTCATCCCAATCAGCACTTTGAATGGATGGATGGAGGTGAACACAACACCACAGACTCCCACTAAGTCAGTTCATGATGCAAAGAGATGCCTTCTTTCCATCAACTCTGCTCTTAAGTACTGAATTCTTTCCATCCATTCCTTCTTAAATACTGAAAGGGGTGGAGGTCTGGCTGTTGCTTGTCATCTCTGTGGAACATGGGGCCACCCAGTGCCCAATTCCCTCAGTTTTGGGCTTCTTGATCAAAATAATGAGCATGAGAAACTAATACATTTATACCTGTGTTTGCCTGGTGACTTCTTCACCTCTAAATGCATTTGGAAGCTTCAGGTGACCTGAAAATGTCAGTGAAGTTATATACAATGACAGAAAGAGCCTTGAAGAGTCCCTTTTGGGGTCAGCCAGCAGGGGAAATAGTATAGCAATGAGCGTTAAGTACGGCGGCTGATCAAATTTAACCAAAGGCAAGTTGACTTGACGCAGAACTTCCCAGCAAGAGTAAATAAGAAATAAAATGGACTCGATTTATTTTGGCAGTCAACAGATAGAATTTGGTTTATTTCCTTCTGTCTTACAGAATCTTTTTTTTTTTTTTAAACCAAAGTGTGTGTGTGGGTGGGGGGGGGGGGGGACTAGATGAAAGGAACACGGCAAATACCAGATCAATTTTTAAATAAATTCTCTGCTTCATCCAAAAGCAGCACCGAGTTCACATCAGGCATAAGAAAACCAGGATAAACACTAGACAATTGAAAATTTAATCAATTGCCAATGCCCTTGAAGGCCACGGGGTACTGAGTAACAGCCGGCGGGGACTTTGTGAAAAGCAAGTCAAGTCAGAACGCAAACATCCTGTCCTCTAATGGGGACACATGCTCCAAGGAGAGATGACGCATATTTGCTCTGGACTGGTGCTCCAAGGAGAGATGACGCATATTTGCTCTGGACTGGTGACAGGTTGTTTTTTTTTTTTATTCCGTCACACACAAGGTAGCAATCAAGACTGCCTCCAGCCTTAGGGTTTAAAATACACCTAAGCTCCCACAGCAGACTCAGGAGCTGATTATCCACCATTTTTTTTAGAAAATATAATGTCTCATGTCTTGGATGTGGGGTTTATACATTTATCATTTCCTACACCAGATACACTGACAACTCTCCCCTTTATGGATAATTAAAAGAAATTATGAATGTCTTATATGTGCGACGTAATTATCACTTTTACCTTACAAAATACAATTTGCTGCCCACACATAACCATCTTCTCTGGCCATTTAACTGCAGATAACGATCCTTTATGAATCTAGCTCACAACCTGGAGATTTTCTATCTCATGTTCCTTTGGACCTTTGCAAAAACAATATAGAATGCCTGCAGTGTAAAATTAGGCCTAAACTTAATTATCTTGCAGCCTATTTCCTGAGTTTAATTAACTTTTCTGAGTGGTTTCTACTGCAATGAGAACTAGGCCCATTTGGTATTATTTAGTGTCATAATTTCTCTTCCTTCTCAGTTCCAAGGACACCACAAGCTCCCTCCAGCCCTAATTGCCATGGCAAATGCAAAGATAGGAGAACCGAAAAACAGCTATAACCAAAATTAAGAATGTGCTGCAGTGCATACTAATCTAGGGATGGAAATCTGTGAGTGTGCTATCTATAATCCCTTCTAGCCTCTAAATGAACTGACTTTAAATATTTAATTATCTTGTTAAGTAAATTCAGATTATAGATTCAAATCCTCCTTATTACAGATTATCGGGCTATTTCAGAAGGAGAATAAACTGAAGCCAGACACACAGCCTTTTATAAACTAGAATATGCTACACAGTTTACAAGAGAAATTGTTCTCCTTCTCCATAGTTTACGTAGGCTCCTTCTCTGGACTCTGAGAAGACTAGACGTGTCAAGAGAGTTGGCCTCCAGAAAGTGCCTAAGCCCCTCCCTATGGGTAGTAGAGTGTGGCCTTTGCAGCCAGGCTTTTTGAAAGCAATGAAGACTATTCAGTCATTAGCTCTGGGGCCCTGGGCAAGTTACTCCTCTCTAGTAGCCTTGGTTGTCTACTATTAAATGCAGATAATGGTAAATGCTCCTGTGGTGGATTTCAAAGATTAAAGAGATAACCAGTAGGCTTCCTCTACCCTTCCCCCTCCACTACCCAAAATGTTTTGGGGAAAGAAGTTTCCCTCCAGGGAATTTGTGGGTTGACTTTTTTTTTTTTCTTAAGATTTTATTTACTTATTTGACAGGCAGAGATCACAGTAGGGGGAGAGGCAAGCAGAGAGAGAAGGGGAAGCAGGCTCCCTGCTGAGCAGAGAGCCCGATGTGGGGCTCCATTCCACGACCCTGGGATCATGACCTGAGCCGAAGGCAGAGGCTTTAACCACTGAGCCACCCAGGCGCCCCGACTTTTTTTTCTTTTTCTAAGATTTTATTTATTTGAGAGAGAGAAAGAGAGAGCCAGTAGCTGATGGAGAGGGACAAGAAGACTCCCACTGATCAGGAGCCCGCCAAGGCAATGCTCTATCTCATGACCCTGAAATCGTGGACCTGGGCTGAAATCAAGAGTTGGACGCTTACCTGACTGAGCCACCCAGAGGCCCCAGGTGGGTTGAGTTTTAACATGCCAATATGTTCGTAAATGGTTGAGCGAAGAGATGACTAGGAAAATAGACTTGAAGGGGGAGGGGGCTTCAGGTGAGACAGGTAAGAATAAAAAATTTTAAAAAAATCAGAAAAGAGGGCGCCTGGGTGGCTCAGTGGGTTAAGCCGCTGCCTTCGGCTCAGGTCATGATCTCAGGGTCCTGGGATCGAGTCCCACATCGGGCTCTCTGCTCAGCAGGGGGCCTGCTTCCCTTCCTCTCTCTGTGATCTCTTCCCTTCCTCTCTCCTACTGTGATCTCTCTCTGTCAAATAAATAAATAAAATCTTTAAAAAAAAAAATCAGAAAAGATTGCAGAGACCTAAATGGTATTTGTAACAAAGAACAACCACCACAAAAATTTAGTAAACAGAAAAGGCAGTATAGGGAGGAAGGAAGAGAACTTGAAACTATCCGGATATTCTGACGTAAAGCTCAAGAAAGAGGGCCACTAGGACAGTCTGTGACAAAAACCAAGGAGAATTCAGGGAGAACACAGGAGCACTCCTAGGTCAGTCTCCAGCTTCCACGTCACTCCTCCATCCTTACCTGAGACTCTGCTGTTGCTCTGCCCGGAGCCTCTCTTCACCTTAGCTGGGCTGGGGAGCTGCCGAAGGCTGGGATTGAGAGATGCTTTAAACCTTTCTGACGCCACCAGGTACATCATACCTACTCTCCTCTCCCCCCATTCACTCATTCTTGCTGCTAGTCTTGTGGTATAATTGAGATCCTCCTTGTTTTAGGCTTATTTTACATCCTTAGTTCTATAACAGGGAAGAACATCTCCCCACTGTCCTGGTTGAGAAGGAGACCCCGTCTTGGCTCCATTCCGGGGCTCTTTGGTCCCTCCTTGGCTGGCCATGGGGAATTTCCCTCCCACACCAACCCCCATCTTTTACCTGCCCAGTCTAGGTACAAGGGGAAGTAAAATGAGGTATGCTTGAGATTATTCTGAACCACGGAAAGGGGCACGTCTACTCAAGGATGATGGGACCATGAGGCACTGGCCCCATGAGGGACACCCACCCCCCGACAGGAGAGCAATGAAAAGGACAATCACTGTGGATCTTTGACTCAGCTGACACGTGATGTGATGACTTTGGCTTATACCAACGCGAACGGATGATGCGGGCGATGACCCTCCCTCAGCTTTCATGCGTTTTTGTTCAGGCTCTAAAATACTAAGCATCTCTGGAAACATTCTGTTCCCCTGTGCTGCTCTGTGTCCCACACCAGAGAATGTGGGAGTTGAACTAGGCAATGACATGGACAGCGATCCGGGTGGTTTTAGTATTGTTATTGGGCTCTTTTCACGTCCTCTCATAGACCACATAGAGTTCCCCTTCATACAGTCATCTACTTGCTGCTTTCGTTCAGCATTTTCTAATCTACCTTGTCCAGGGAAACAATCCCGAAGAATTAGTCCAATATCTGATTCCATCCTTCAAAAACAGGGCCTCCTGGATAAGAGCGAGTCTCTATGTCTCTTACATTCAGTCCGTATCCGAGGCTACCAAAAGCCCTCACAATCTATGTACTAGTTCCTACTTTATTGTAAAGTAAAAGACTGGGTCTTCAGATGAGACTGAGGCACAGAGGACTTCGAACCTGCCGTGTGTCTGCCTGTGTCTCCTTCCCCAGCCTCCCACACGCTCCCCTGCACGGGCCTTAAATCAACCGGCCCAGCCTGGTCTTGTACCTGCTAACATCACCCACTGTCTAAAGGCAGCGAGCAGCTGTTTATTTACAATTAGATCTGCCAGCTGGAAAGCAAACATTCCGCGTTACCAAATCAATCAATGTTACAGGGAGAGAAAAAAAATCAGGTACAGCATGAAACGGAGGACAGGAACACTACATTATATCACAGCTGTTTGTCCCATGCCATTAGAAGTTCTCCGCACCAAGGATTAATATAACCACCATCTATGATCAGCTGTCTTCCAGGCACAGATTGGACACCTGAGAAATACAGCCAGCAAAGGGAGAGACTGAGGCCTTGGACGCCCGTGGCTTTCATCTGATGACACGAGCAGCACTGACCTGAAGGACGGTTCTATCACGGAACCAAGGCTTCTCCCCTAGGTACAAGGTACTGGGTTTATTGATTGTTACTTCCTCTTGGATTCAGGTAGCAGTTACTGCTGAATCACACGGACTGATACAGGGCCTTAAAAACAGTATCATATCATCATGTTGCGTACTTGGAGGCTCTCTCTTGTTTTGGAAACCTGAAAGAATGATAAGCAGCTTCTCTTCACCATCAAGTGGGTCAGCGTAAGTAATCGTCCCATTTTTTTATGGATTTATCTAGTTACCGATGGTCAAGACATCGATTTGAGTTTGGCTGTTAATTCACCAGCGTATGCTTGCTGGAGGCGCACACTTGCCGGGTATGGTCCTCGAAATCAGTAAAGCCAAAGGCAGTAACACTTGAGTAGGAATACAGCAACAAAAGCTTAACAATATGACTGACGAGGCTCTTCACTTACCTCTAGGAGTTCTGTTTGGTTTGTTGGGCCATTTTTTTTTTTTAATAGTAATTGATGGGAATCCAGAGGGGGAAGGAAGGGATACTAATTATAAAACTAGAGGGTCACTCAACATGAGATTCCAGTATACAATCCAATCTCTGTAACCCACAAAAGCTCCTATGAATGCATGTATACTGGTCTGCACCCCCTAAAAGTCACTGCAGTTTTTGTAGCATTTCAGATAAACCCTATACACGTCCTCCTCAGGCCCTGGTGTGCTGTGAATGTGAAGGTTTGTGTGCTCTCTCCATGCTCCGGCTCCTAATAGGAAACTCCACTGCACTTGGTGTAAACAGAGAAACATCTGCTGTAGCCACTAAGAGTTTATGGAAAATGTGCAGCCAAGGCTGTTACAGACCCCCCTCTGCCCTCATTAGAAAATATGCTGGCAATCAACAGAAATACAACAAAACTCAGAGAGTTTAAGGAATCGGGAAAAGACAGCGAAGGCCTTTGGGACAAAAAAACAAAAAACAAACAAACAAAAAAAACACCCTCCCAGCCAACTAGTGGGATTAGGAGTACAGGGATTAGCTACAGGATTCTCAGAGCCTTCATTAAGAGCCTCCCATTTTCTGAAACCCGGTTGGTTTAAAACTGCAGGCTCAGAGAGGGCGCCTGGGTGGCTCAGTGGGTTAAGCCGCTGCCTTCGGCTCAGGTCATGATCTCAAGGTACTGGGATCCAGCCCCACGTCGGGCTCTCTGCTCAGCGGGGAGCCTGCTTCCTCCTCTCTCTGCCTGCCTCTCTGCCTACTGGGGTGCCTGGGTGGCTCAGCGGGTTAAAACTGCAGGCTCAGAATCCACGCTTTGCATTTCAATACCTTGACCCCAAGGGCAGTAATCTCCTTTTATACAATTGAGTTCGCTTAATGCTCCATAGTAGCCTTATGAACCCTGGGCTTCCCAGAGTCCACAGAAGAGGATGTGGTTTCAAATTCTTAGCAAATTCTGGTGGATAGTTAAATTGGAGGTCCATGTAGGTAAACTCTACGAAGAGTCAGACGGAAGGGAAAGCACTGAGACCACTGCAGACCTCTCTGGGTATGACGGGATAATGACTCGAACTAAAATGAGATCAATACAAGTTAAGAGAATAGGGCCAGTGATGGGGTGTCCACCAGAGGGTGTGAAGTACGGGGTAGCCATTCTCTTCCCTGTTCCAGGGACCAGAAATGAACATTCTGGATCGAAATGAAGCCTTTTCCTCTCTCACAATAGCTCACCAAGTACAGATTTTGTACCATCTACTCAAAGTCACTGTGTTCTTTCTATTTTTAAAAAATTTTTTTAAAAAATGTATTTAAGTAATCCCTACACCCAACTTGGGGCTCAAACTCACAACCAAGAGTCAAATGCTCTTCCCACTGAGCCAGCCAAGCACCCCTCAAACTCACTGTGTTCTTATGGTTCCCTTCATTCCTTTTCTCTTTTGTTTTGCTCCTAGAAGAACCCCTCTTTTCCTTTCTGCCCTATAAACCCATTTCCATCCACCATAACATCCAAGTAACATCATGTTGGTTTGGATTATTTGGATTAATGTAACAAAAATGGGTTCTGGCTAAAATTAGCAAAGAAAAAAAAATTGGGTTTGTGGAAGGAAATGAGACATTCCTAAGAAATGGAAGGGCAAGGTAAGCAACCAGGTCTCAGAAAAGGATGAAAAGCAGGGTAATGATGGGAAAATAATAGATGCTCTCTCCAGAATCACCAAAAGGATGAGTCAAATCCAACGATTCCCAGGATCAGGTCATTTTGCTTGGGATGCAATTTCCCAGGTTGCGAGCCCCACAGAGCTGCATGGGAGGTCCCTCCCCTGTGCTGGTACCAAATACACGTGAAGTCCTTGCACACAGGCATACTTGTACACACAACAATGGCAATGAGGCTTAGAGAAATGACTTACCTTACTTACAGGGATCCAGCACCGTGTCAGGGTTCCCGCTCAGCAGGGAGTCTGCACCTCCCCCGGCCTGCCACTCCCCTCCTTGCTTGTGCATGTGCACTCTCTCAAATAAATAAATAAAATCTTTAAAAGTAAATAAATAAGTAAACCATCCTCAAGTAAATAAACAGCTCAAGCCCATCCAACTGCCCTTCATTTCAGGACAAAGCACATCTTGCACCACCACCTGCATTTGGTGCCTTTTATTCCTTTCTTTAACATAGAAATTTCTTATTTCATGGAACATTCCCTAGTTTTGATTCCACACCCTTGCCCACCAAGTAATTCTGATTAATTCTGTTTATCACAGAAAGTAAAGTAAGGCTACGGAAATGATCTCAAAAGTAAAAAAGAAAAAGAAAGAAAACAGAAGGTGGGGGCACCTGGGTGGCTCAGTCCCTCAGGTGTCCGACTCTTGATTTCGGCTCAGGTCGTGATCTCATGGTCATGGAATGGAGCCTACATCCAGCTCCCAGCTCAGCAGGGAGTCTGTTGGATGCTCTCTCCCTCCCTCCCTCTCCTTCTGCCCCACTCCCTCCCAGCTCTCTCTCTAAAGTAAGTCAATAAATCTTTACAAAAAAAGGAGAAGAAGGAGGAGGAGGAGGAGGAAGGAAGACAGAAAAGGCATCCTTAGCCATATCACTGCTGGCCAACAGAACATGGTACGATATGGGAAATGTTCTAAATCGAGGCTCTCCAGTATAGCCCCTACTGCCACATGTGCTACTGAGCCCTGGAATGTGGCCAGTGAGACAAAGAAACTGAGTTGTATTTAATTTCAACTAAATTAAATGTAAATCTAAATAGCCAAATGTGGGTAGGATCTATCATACTGAATAGTATCGAATAGATACAAAATACCCCAAAATTCTTTGTTGCATTTATTTGAAGACTATATGGCTTTTGTGTCCTACTGTACTCACATGTACCATGAATGTGGGATGTTAAAAACCAGATTAAGTGTTTTTCTGGGAAAGTTAAAGGCAACTCTATAACCTTTGCACAAATGCGGCAAGTAAGGTACCTTCTGGGTCAGGAACTCATGTGAAATCTAAATCCCTGCCTAGCGGACGCTTGGGTGGCTCCGTCAGTTAAGCATCTGCCTCCAGCTCAGGACCTGATCCCAGGGTTCCCGCTCAGCAGGGAGTCTGCACCTCCCCTGGCCTGCCACTCCCCTCCTTGCTTGTGCATGTGCACTCTCTCAAATAAATAAATAAAATCTTTAAAAGTAAATAAATAAGTAAACCATCCTCAAGTAAATAAACAGACTTGCAGCAAGTCCTAAGCCCCAGCTCTAGCTCTCCCTAAGCAGGTGAGTTTAGGTAAGTCAGGCTTTCTTTTTCATTTCTTGAAAAGAAAGAGACCAGATTAGATGTTTTCAGGTCTCTTCTCCAGCACTAACAGCTTTAATTTTTATTTTCTGCCACCCAAATCTAGAAACTGTATGGCAGGCCCTACAAACAAATGGCTCCAGAGTCCAGGGTGGTACATGAGGCAAAGTTATCTGGTAGGATTGGGAGCCAACACCACACACCCCAGCCAATCCTACAGCTGGGAACATCAGCCTGCCAATTGGAGAGTCTGTTTCCCAAAAGACCTCAGAAATCCTTTTTTATTGTTGGGATCTAGAGCAATTTTTAAGAAAATCTCTTTGGTCTATGCAAATCTCATCCGTGGACAAGGAGTGACGTTGATTGCTTCAGATACATGATAGCTAAAAACCTGGGGCACTCAGATTCTATTCCCATAAACAACCCCCACCTTCAGAAATTTCTCACTTTCTCTATCACCCCATATTATTTTCAGTTTAAATTTCTGTTTCTAAGCTCTCCTTCTAAGCTCCAAACACAATTTAATTAAAATGTTAGCTCAAGGGGCGCCTGGGTGGCTCAATGGGTTAAAGCCTCTGCCTTCAGAGGCTTTAAGGTCATGATCTCAGGGTCCTGGGATCGAGCCCCACATGGGGCGCTCTGCTCAGCAGGGAGCCTGCTTCCTCCTCTCTCTCTCTCTGCCTGCCTCTCTGCCTGCTTGTGATCTGTCTGTGTCAAATAAATAAATAAAATCTTTCAAAATAAATAAATAAATAAATAAATAAACAAAAAGTTAGCTCAAGCCACAATACCGCATGGTTGTGAAAGTGGGTTTTTCTCTAATAACTGGGACAGACAGAAAGGTTAGCATAATGTGCCTATGATAAGGGAAAGATGCCTGTCTCTCACTTTTCATTTGGGGTACTCTAAGGGGAATACAAGGATTCTGGGATCCATTAGAATTTGTGTTTTATGGGAAATACATTCAACTTATTCTCCAATAAAACTGCAAATAATTACAGTCTAGAAAATTCTAACTGTTCACTGAAGCAGCTACTTGTCAAGGACACAAATATTGCTGCAGTAACAGAACAAAAACACCAGGTGGCAGCATGATATCATTAAAAATTCTCAGTACTTGAAATGGAGGTAATATTTAGAAAAATTGTCTTGGCACAATTCAAATCAAGCTACATGATGACTTCTAGATCTATTCTTAACTGATTCATTTCTTCAGAATTTATTTTTAATCAATTATGATTATTTGAAGGCTATTATTATTGCCGCTTAAGTCATTCAACCCAAAACAGGCCTTAAATTTTTAGAATGTTCAGTTTCTAACACCTTTGGGGTTAAATGGTATAAAACTGCATAAGGAAAATGTTTTATGTTTATATTGCAGAAGGGTAATGCTTTTTAACAAGCATCATTGCTTATTATTAATCTATTTGTGTTAGAGGCCCTTGGGAGCAATGAATGCTGGATTTTTAAGAGAAATCCTGGATGTTTGGGATTCATGTTTTAGGTCCCAAGAAGTACCAAACAGTAGGGCAGAGGAGAGTGTGGAAAATTAGCACAGAATCTGTTTTAAAGTCCAGGAATCACACCTATGTGTGCTCTGGAAATAAAACCCATTTTCAGATCTCAACTGCAGTGCTTAAAAACCTGGCCCCTGGGGCGCCTGGGTGGCTCAGTGGGTTAAAGCCTCTGCCCTCAGCTCAAGTCATGGTCCCAGGGTCCTGGGTTCGAGCCCCGCATCAGACTCCCTGCTCAGCGGGGGGCCTGCTTCCTCCTCTCTCTCTCTCTCTCTCTCCTCTCTGCCTGCCTCTCTACCTACTTGTGATCTCTGTCAAATAAATAACTAAATAATCTAACAAAACAAAACAAAAAAACCTGGCCCCCGGCCACTGCAGAGTCAGACCGTCCTCTCCCACCCCCCTTTCACCCAATCATCCTCAACTCTGTTTTCGGTTTGCTACTGCTATCTCGTTGCAAATTCAAATCAGAACATATAATTAACCACAATACAAAAGTATCTGTGTGTGTGGAGATAGACGGATATTCATTATGCCATCATATCATCAAATATCTAGAAAAGGTTCTCTTTTTTTTTTAGATTGATTTATTTATTTAGAGAGCAGGGGAGGCCAAAGGGAGAGGAGAAAATCGCAAGCACACTACCCACTGAGCACAGAGCTCAAGAAGGGGACTGGGGGGATCGATCTCATGACCCTGAGATCATGACTTGAGCTGAAATAAAAAATTGGACTCTTAAGTGATAGAAGTCCCTGAAGGATTCTAATAATTTTCAATTATTTCATAAATGTCCTCAATTTTTAAAAAAAGATTTTATTTATTTGAGAGAGAGAGAGCAAAAGTGCGGTGAGGAGCAGAGGAAGAAGCAGGTTCCTCACTGAGCAGGGAGTCTGATATGGGATGCGATCCCAGGACCCCAAGATCATGACCTGAGCTGAAGATGGATGCTAAACTGACTGAACCACCCAGGCACTCCTGTCCTTAATTCCCTAAAAAAATAGAAGAATTGTGCATTCTTTTTATGATGGTGGGCCCTCCCTCTTACACAATTACAACGTCTGGCAATTAGACCTGGTGTCAAGTCCAATAGGCAGGTTTTTGACCTAGGCTGTTGACCCGGAGGCCTCACTCCAGAATAATCCCTCCCCAAATGGAGGACAAAGCTGACTTATCTCTATGCGTAGAGGAGGCACAGAAGCAAATGCCGGGCCATTTCAAAAGAGCCATTTTTATCCCTGACTTCAGGAATCATGACTTCAAAAATAATATATCAATTCTCAGAGCACCCTGATACGAGCTTAGCAAAATTTTCATTGTAAATGAAAAATATCTCTTTCTTTCCTTCTTTTCTTCTCTTTTCATTTCATGAGACCAGAAGCCAAAATACTGAATCATTCCTTTCCTGAGGGTGTAGCACCTGTCAGCCCTAGAGGACCTTCGGAAAATCTGAAGGAAGTTTCGGACACTCTGCAAAAAGCTTGCAGGCAGTAAAGCTAAAAGTACCCATTTTCAGGGGAGGAGAGGGTCAGGGACCCCTTGTGAAGAGCCTTGGGCACGATAAATCTTCATTGCCTATAAGAGCCATGCTATGCACAGAGGGGAGATCCCAGAACCCGCTCAGCCAAGCAGAAAGTGCCTGACCATCTCTCTCCACTCAACCTAAATATACATGTCCTACCACGTTTGTTCACTGTTTGACTGTCATTTTATTTTATATCATTTGGCTTTCGCCACTCAAAGCCTGAAGGGGATCTGTAGTGCGTCTGGGCAAGAGCCAGCACAGAAAGCCACATCCATATAAGTCACAGGGATGAAGGGTACAGCACAGGGAACGGAGTCACTGGTACCTTAGCAGGGTTACACGGTGAGAGATGGGCGCTACCGCACAATGTATGGACTTGTGGCATCACCGTGCTGTACTTCACCTGAAACAAAGTAACCTTGTGTGTCAACCGTATGTCAACAAAAAAATAAATTAAAACAATGACACACACACAAACAAACAAATAAATAAAAGGAAGCTAAGGGGACGAAAACAGAAAAGAAAATCGTATCCAGAAAAGCAAGTAAGAAACCCAAGGCAAAGCGCCGGGCTCTGATGTTCGGCTGGTGGGCGAATAAATTGGAGGGCAATTTGGCGATCTCCCAAGGGACTTAAAATTCTGCACATGTCTTGACCTGTCCCTCTTACTCCTGGAAATTTATCCTGAGGAAATAATCATGTGGGTGGTACAGGCACATGGGTAGTCACTACAGTGGTGCCTATAATTGAAAAATTAGAAATAAACTGTCTGACCACAGTTGGAAATGCTAAACCAGCTCAAGTACTGCCATTGCTCAAAATAACATTCAGCCTTTTATATTGGTTTGATAAAAGTTAGTGATACCATTGGAATATATTTAATATGTTAAGCGGGGAAAGCAGAGTCTAAAAGAGTTTCTAAATGATTCCACTTTGATACTATCTGTTTTGCTAACATACCCTGAAATGCTCTACACAAAGTGGCTAACAGCAGTGCCTTAGATTATATGATTATGGTTGGTTTTATCTTTTGTCGCTTCTTCCCTTTGATTCTTATTATTTCTGTCTGTATTTGTCTCTTTTTTTTTTTAGATTTTATTTATTTATTTATTT
>NC_081568.1:134112294-134121136 GCF_022355385.1 Mustela nigripes | reverse complement strand
GCCGATGGATTTTCAGGTGTTTGCAATCTTTAGATAAGCTATCTAGCTGATCTCCGGCTAGCTGAAGCAGTCTCAGCTTGCTACTTCTCCGCCATCTTGACTCCTCCCCCGATTTTATTTATTTATTTGACAGACCGAGATCACAGGTAGGCAGAGAGAGAAGAGGAAGCAGGCTCCCCACCGAGCAGAGAACCCGACACGGGGCTTGATCCCAGGACCCTGGGATCATGACCTGAGCTGAAGGCAGAGGCTTTAACCCACTGAGCCACCCAGGCGCCCCTGTATTTTTCTATAATACATACGTATTGCTTATGCAATAAGGAAAAGTAAGTATGTTCCAAACATGAGTACAGTCTGTGGATCCTCAATCATTAAGGTCAGTGGCCAGAAAAGACAGGAAAATTGGAAAGCAAAAGAGATAAGCACCAGCTGAAATGAGTATCAACAAAAAAAAACTAAAACAAGACACCTTTCACCATGGAGCAAAGCTAAGGAGAAATTCCATAATGCACGAACCAGCTTCCATGGCAAGAACCAGAGAGGCTTGAGGTAACACTAACACCCACCCAGTCCCATTTTCTCCTTCTACTAAAGTGATTCTTGATATAGAAGATTTTTATGTATAGCTGATCATGAAATAAACCCAAGTTTCTAGAGCTTTATAAAAAGTGACTCCAAAAAGTTTTAGCCTGGCAAAAAGAAAAATTTTTTATGTGCTCAGGCACCTCCCTGCCCTAGTGCAGAGAAAACCGTCTCATGTGTAGGCAAAAAACCTGTACCGTGTACCCTTTCCTACCTAGAGAAGATTAACAGCAGGCTCCAACTTCTCTGTCAATGGTGCTTTTGAAAAAGGGACTTTGTTTCACATAAGAACATTTGAACTTGTTCCTTTGTAAGCGTGAGCACTTTTAACTCAGACACATGTTAAAATCTCAGAATTGTTTCCTTAGATTTGTGGGCCTCCATGATTTTTTCGACTATTATCTGTGCTCCTAGTTTCATCTGCCTTTCCACAGTGGACCCAAGTGCTCTAAGACCCATCTCCAAAGTGTGAAATTCTTCAGGAACAATCCATAAATCCATCAATGACACTTCTGTTAAAAAAAAAAAAAAAAAAAAAAAACATCCAGGGGTACCTGGATGGCTCAGTGGGTTAGGCCTCTGCCTTCAGCTCAGGTCATGGTCTCAGGGTCCTGGGATCGAGCCCCACATGGGGCTCTCTGCTCAATGGGGAGCCTGCTTCCCCCTCTGTCTCTGCCTGCCTCTCTGCCTACTTGTGATCTCAGTCTGTCAAATAAATAAATAAAATCTTTTTAAAAAGTCCGAATTCCCCAACTGCAATCCTTTGTGATGATATTAGCTGAGACCAAAACCTCAATGTTAAAATTACTGGTGGAACACTTTGACTTACATTTGGAGTTCCCATTTGGCAAAAGTAATGAAACTTGATTTCCATTTAGTTGGAATTCCTCCCTTTTCCTTGATTATACCTAAGTTTGGGGGAGTTTATGTTAAGCCAAGGCCTTAAGAGGTGTGCTCCATGGTTCTTGGGTCTTCATCCATAATGGTTTTCCCAAGCCACACCCAGCTGCCCCCCAAAGGCTGAGAGGAGTCACATCTGTGTGTGTGTGCATGGAGGTTGTCAACTTTGAGCCAATGGTTGTCATCTCAAACCAAACACTAAGAGGGGATGAGTTCAGTGAGCATTGGTGGTAGAATGGCAGCCTTCCAAATGTGATGATTTCAGTGAGTGAGAGAATCTCTAGCCTAGATGGGGAAAAAAAAATCATTCCATAGATTCTACAACTGAAAATTCATTTTCTTTACCCAAGAAAATTTTTTTCTAGGCCTTTTTGTTTAAAAAAAAAAAAAAAAAAAAAAAAGCTAGTTATAACTCATCTTCATTCAACTCTTTTAAATCTTCCAATTTTTTTTAGATCTTAATGATTCTAAATTACATATTCTGGAGGATAATTAATGTAGACCTAGCATGTACTTATGTGATCTGAAATCAGCCTGGTATGCCACCTTCCTCAGTGGATGCATTTTCCCAGGGTTAACACTATGCTCTTCATGGGGTGATACGGTGTCTCTTTTCTCTGGTCAACCCAAGCTGTAGTAGGTGCTCAATAAATGCAGGCCATCCTGTTTCCTTGGGATGCTGGAGCTTCCTGTCATGAACCTGGGCGCTGCACTATGAGTGCTAGGTTCGAAAACTGGCTCTGCCACTTGCTAACGAGGCAATCTTGGCCAAATTACTTGTGTTCTCTACATCTTAGTTTCCTCTCCTGCTGAACAGAGTGATAATAGTACCTGTCATGTGGAGTTGTTCGAAGGATTAAATGATATAATGTACCTCAAGCACACAGAGAAGTATGTGCTATAAATCTAGGCCATTTTTAAGATTTCATTGGAATCAGGTCATAAATCAGACCATTCCACAGTGAAACACGTTTTCTCATACTGCTCTATGCAGGAGTACTATGTATTTGTGTCATTTTCTTAGATTTTTTTGTGGGGAAGGGGGTCATGCCTATCTGTTTAACATCAAATGCTTAGGGGCTAAACCAGCAAAATCAAAATAAAAAAACAAAAATAAATTATTAAAATGTAAAAACCTTGCAATGACACTCAAATTCTAGATTAGTACATCAACCAAACCTCTAATTATGTAGATAAATAAAACCGCATCTTAAGTACTTCGCTGCAACATCTACTCTCACAAGATGGCAATGCCCACATATACCCAGAGCGTCTACCTAGGGGTGCCTGGGTGGCTCTGTTGGTTGAGCATTGGACTCTTGGCTTACGGTCAGGTCATGACCCCAGGGTGTTAGGAATGAACCCCAAGTTGAGCTCTGTGCTCAGCGAGGAGTCTCCTTGTCCCTCTCTCTCCCTGCTCCTCCCTCTGCTTACATTTTCTCTCTCTCTCTCTCAAATAAATAAAATCTTCTAAAAAAAAAAAAAGTGTCTAAATATAAAAAGACACATATAAAGGAAGAGTCAAAGAACTGTGCATGCCTTCACTTAAGGGCAGATTTCCAGAGGACAAGCCTCATGTATTTTGTAGCTTGTGCACCAGGCAGGCGAAAAGGGCTTACCCTCTCAACAAAGACTCTATCTATTATAGAGTTCTTGTGAATTATAATTCATAAGATAAATTCCTTTGACACTGAGGATGTTGACTCTTTCACAAATGCAAGATACAATATCGGGGTCTTATTCTTCTGAAACAGCCCATGAAAAAGCCACCGATCCAGTACTCCTTAGCCAGGTAGCTAGATGCGTGTTGATTTAAAAATCCTTCTAAAGATAACACTCTCCGCTGTGAAGGGGCCTTCTTAGCCCTGGGCGTTTCATTCATCATCCTTAGCTTTTGCTGAAAAAAAAAAGTTGGCCGTTCACCTCTCTCTAAAGATCAAATCTACTGTGCTCAAGACAAATTGCTTCCTTCTTCGAGCTTTAAAAATATATGTTTACTTCTAACTCCTAATGAAGATGTATTACTTCAAAAGCCACAAAGTGGAGGTCCCAGATATGCCTTTTGAGTGAATCCCAAGAAAGGTTGTTAGGTTGTGGGCGTAAGAGGTTTCTGCTGCCTCTGAATCAATCCTTGAAAGCGTTCCTCCGAGCTCTCTGCAGTCGGTGCTAACCAGCAGCCTCGGAGGGTCAGAGAAGGGCCAGCTACTGGAAATGATTCAGACCCCTGACACAGCAACCAAACGATAAAATGATTCTTTTTCCCTTAAAGGAGGATAATCCTCCACTCTTTTCATACAATACGCTCAGAGGGGAAGACCAAAATAGAAGCAGAAAACGCTTTCCACAAAAGATGTAATAACAATTTTCTTTACTTGAGCCCAGAGAAGCTAAGTGGTTAAGAGTATTCTACCGAACTAGGAGATACTCAGGGAGACATCAAGGTCCAGAAGAGTTCAAACCTTCTCCACTCAACTGAGAACAAACACATGACTCTGAAGGACGGAGACCAGCTTCTTCTTTTCCCAGAACCACAAAATGATGCACATTGCCGTCAGAGGTCTTTATGGAAAAATGAGGAGGGAACGAGGTGTGAAGATCTGGAGCAATTTTCAAAAGAGCACTCAGCAAGACAGTGGCAGGTCAGGAAAACTGCTTTCCTGCCTCTGAGAGTTACATTTCATCTTCTCTAACACAAGAACTGAGGCCAGTCCCCAATGACTACACAACCACAGTTAGACAAATGTTTCTTGTTAAGAGAACCAACTGAAAATATAATGTGGAAGAGTAAAATACCATCCCCACACATGTCTTTACGGTAGCTAAGATACTAGAGGCCATGGTAACCTCTCCTGATCCTGGGAGACACGGATTTGGGTCCAGGAGTTTTCAATCCTGGCTCCATGGATGCCCCTTTGGGGAGAGCTTGGAAGAGAAAGAAGAGTCAGATATACTCAGCCTTTCTACCCCAATTTCAACCACCAAAACGCTAAGCTTACCTGTTTCAAGGGGTACATGATTTTTAATTTTTTTAAACAATCGAAGCTAACCCTATACCTTCAAAAATGAAGGGACTGAAACAAGGAGAAGTTAAATAACCAGAAAGAAGTACTGCTGAAAGAATGATTAGTGGAGATCAATACGTAAACCAAGCAACCAAGATCTAAAGAAAAAGGAGGGGAACTTAGATCACCCAAGGACCCAGGACAACGAGCACTTTCAAGAGATGATGCATCACTGGCACCTATTACAAACCCAAGGTGGATTTGGTTCACAGACTTAATATTGGTCCCTCTTCCTTTGAACCTCATCTTCTTGCAACAGTGAAATAAAAAAAGGAAGCATGACTACTAACCCTTTTCATCACAAATATATTTATCCTCCTGAAAATAACCTCAGTGATTCTATTCCTTTTCTCCTCTTTCTGTTCTAAATACCTCCTCCTTCTGGTAGCTACCTCTTCAAACCCCAACCCTTCTATGGGTTTTCTTCTGAATCAGTAAAACCAATATGGCCCCACACAACGGCATGTAAGTTGTTTTATCCGAAAGCATCAATTCTATCAATCTTGCATCTGTGGGCAATTTTATTTTGTGAAAAACATAGAAGAGAGAATATTTAAAGTAATACAAGGGGTAATATAAGGCTATTAGTCCCCTTCATATAGTGGTAACAGTGGAACCCGATGCCATGAGGAATCTTATGTCTGGAAGAGTCCTTAAATAGGCCATTCCAACCACCACCACCACCTTCACAGAGTGACGTCCTTAGGCACTGACAATAAGAAACAATCTGAAAACCATTCCGAGATAACCTTTAACACAAACTTTAAATAAAATTATTTGCATGTCTTCTCTTTGTCAGTTCAGTAACCCCATTTCCACATGTTGTGCTCATATTTCTATTTTTATTTTTCTATTTCTGTTTCTATTTTATTTGTGTCGTTCAACCCTGCTATATACTCCTCTTGGTTCTGCAAATCCCCCTCTCCTCCTGAAATGCCAGACTATCCACAAGGTTTCAGTAGGGTCTGAATGAGAAAAAGAAAACGTTTTTCTAAGCTCCTCCATACTATATTTTAGTTGATTTTTCTCAAATTACCGAAAAGCCTACTAGCAAGTAAATATTATTGTTCTCTGTCTTTTTTCTCTGTAGAGGTACGGATGGGTTGATGGGGAGAGGAGGGTGTTCCAAATCACAATGCTTGTGTTTTTGTAAACTTTTTTATTCAACAATAACTTCTGAACATCTTTCTATATCATTAGAATTGATCAACATTGGGGTGCCTGGGTGGCTCAGTGGGTTAAAGCCTCTGCCTTTGGCTCGGGTCATGATCTCAGCATCCTGGAATCTGGCTCCACATCGGGCTCTCTGCTCAAACAGGAGCCTGCTTCCTCCTCTCTCATTGCCTGCCTCTCTGCCCACTTGTGATCTCTGTCTGTCAAATAAGTAAAATCTTTTTTAAAAAATTGATCAACAATATTGTCCTCATGCTCTTACAGTATTCCTTCATCTACATGCCAAAACTTATTTAAATCCAGGATGAACTCTGCCTTCCAAGAAGTTGCTTCTTTGGTCTGGTTCAGTGTTGATTATCCCAACAGTTCCTAACTGGCCTTCTTATCTGCTTTCCCCTCTACAATGCACTAACCACATCACAGCTGACCTTACCCTCTCCTAAAACACAGGGAAAATCATGTTACTCCCCTTTTTTATAAACCTTCTACTGCTCTTTGAGTAAAATCCAAACTCCTTCCCAGGGCAGCCAAGACCGTCCCAGAACCTAGCTTGGGATTCCTGCTCTAATCCCAGCACCCCCATCTCTCCCAACCAGTATTTCCTGCTCACTCCACAGAAACTCAAGCCTTTGTGCATTCCTGTAATGTCCTTCAGCACCTGGTCAACATGGCTAATTCTCACTCCTCTTTAAGATCCTCCTCTACAGCCTTTTATGCCACCAGCAGCATTAGCTGCTCTCTTTTCTGCCTGTGAAGCCATTTCTATATTTCTATACAATGGCATTCATCATATTGTATAATAATTTTTTATGTAAATATTTATCTCTCTCACAATTCTGGCTTTATCCCTAATGTTTTTTTTTTTTTTAAGATTTTATTTATTTATTTGACAGAGAGAGATCACAAGTAGACAGAGAGGCAGGCAGAGAGAGAGAGGGAAGCAGGCTCCCTGCTGAGCAGAGAGCCCAATGCGGGGATCAATTACAGGACCCTGAGATCATGACCTGAGCCGAAGGCAGCGGCTTAACCCACTGAGCCACCCAGGCACCCTATCCTTAATGTTTTGTACGTTAACTTTCCCTCAATAAATGTTTGTTGAAGTGAATTCAATCCCTCAACCTGTGGAACAGACGTATAACTGGATGGGATCAAACATTCAATTCTGCTGAGGTTCTGAGTCCTAAGGATGAAGTGCATTTTCACCCCCACAGTTGTCCTCCTGATATATCATAGCAACTGACATCACTAATCTATGTTTTCTCCACTAACTTTCAGCTTATATGCAAGGGTCAGAGTCTTTTTTTTAAAATTAACATATAATGTATTATTTGTTTCAGGGGTACAGGTCTGTACAGGTACAGTGCACAATTCACAGCACTCACCATAGGACATACCCTCTCCAATGTCCTTAACCCAGCCAAGGGGTCAGAGTCTTCGGGATGGTAACATTGATAACATTTGAACTCTTTCTGCTGTAAGGAGGGATAATGAATTCATGAATTATGTCCAACATCCTATTAAAATCGAAAAGTTTTGGAAGAGGCATGCACTGTGAGAAAGCCGCCAATACTGTTACAGAAAACAAAAGTCGGCCAATAATATAGAAGTAACATTTAAATGTGAATATTGGTAAATGTGAAATAGTTCATTAACTTTACCAGTCTTTATGACTTTCTTTTCTTTTCCCCTTCCAATAACACAGAACTTTCTACTGAACAATCAGCCAAGGAATATCAAATGACTTAGTCTTTGATGGTATTTTCAGGAAACAAAAGAAAGAGAAAGAGAAGTTGTCTAGATAATATTGGTTTCAGCGACATCAATGTTTAGTTTCCAATTTCCTCCTAGGGTTTCTAGGCTTAGCGAAGCATGACAATTGTTTTTTCAATAAAACACAGTCCTACAGCCCTGCAATCCTAATCATGTGTTGTTTTGCATTACTTCGTACTGTTCTCATTCTAATTGCCACTGATTTATTGAATGCTTGGTCTCCTAAGCATGGTTCATATGGACACTGAAACCCGATGAAGTCAAAAGCAACACTGCAATAACGTGAGTCTGAAAAACATATAAATGTTGCCAACTTAATGATTCTTTCCTTAATAAATCACTAGAGATACCCAGACTCAGATTTCCCTTAAGTCAACGAGAAGAACGTGTTTCCTTGACTGTTCCGTTTTTAAAAGAAATGTAACAAAGAAATCGAGACATGCACAAATACTAAGTGCACAGTTCAATCAATGCTCGCAAAGGAAGCCCAGCAATGTCACTAGGATGTTAATTATACCCAGCACCCCCAAAGCTGCTCTTGAATGTACTTGCCAGTCTACCTACTTAAGTAGCCCATATTCTGGTACGTTAGCTTTGTCTGTTTTTTAACTTTACATGAATGGACTCATATAGTGTATACCAGAATGTCTGGTTTCTTTTGCTCCAGGTGATCTTTCTGAGATGCGTTTTTGTTTTCGCATGTGCCAAGAGTCACGTGGAGCTCGGCGTTAGAATATTAAAAAAGCTTTAGTCAAAAGAGGAAACAGTGAACGAGATGACTTTTTGAAATAACCTGAAGTCAACGGCTAAGAAGCAGCTGCTTGAGGTGAGAAATGCAAAACACCAAAAAGAGCCCTATGAGATAAGCCAGAAAAATGGTCTTGGAAAGAAATGCCCAGAACTGAAACATCTCTCTTAGCTGAAAAGAAAAGAAAATTGGCCCTTCAGAAACTATTTCGATTCAGGTTGTCTTCGCTCTCATCTCTTTCGCAAAATCTTGCTTTTTTTCCTGCCTATGCCGTTCTGTAGCTGCTCTCTGATGGCCGCACCTCCATGAGGGATCGGGTTTTGCCACCTTTTCTCACACTGTATGGTAAATGATTCCTCATATAAAATGATTCCAAACAATTCTTTCCATGAAAAGACATTTTCAGGGGTGCCTGGGTGGCTCAGTGGGTTAAAGCCTCTGCCTTCGGCTCTGGTCATGATCCCGGGGTCCTGGGATGGAGCCCCACATCAGGCTCTTCACTCAGTGGGGAGCCTGCTTCCCCCTCTCTCTCTGCCTGCCTCTCTGCCTACTTGTGATCTCTGTCTGTCAAATAAATAAATAAAATCTTAAAAAAAAAAAACCAAAA
>NC_081568.1:134041318-134112194 GCF_022355385.1 Mustela nigripes | reverse complement strand
GCCTGCCTCTCTGCCTACTTGTGATCTCTGTCTGTCAAATAAATAAATAAAATCTTAAAAAAAAAAAAGACATTTTCTGCCCTTTTGGTTTTTTTTTTTCCCAAGATTATTTTATTTTATTTTATTTTATTTTTTTAAGATTTTATTTATTTATTTGACAGAGATCACACGTAAACTAAGAGACAGGCAGAGAGAGAGGGGGAAGCAGGCTCCCTGCTGAGCAGAGAGTCCTATGCGGGGTTCGATCCCAGGACCCTGGGATCACGACCTGAGCTGAACGCAGAGGCTTAAACCACTGAGCCACTCAGGTGCCACTCAAGATTTTTAAAAAGATTTTTATTTATTTATTTGACAGAGAGAGAGAGAGGGAGATCACAAGCAGGCAGAGAGAGGGGGGAAGCAGGCTCCCTGCTGAGCAGAGAGCCCGATGTGGGACTTGATCCCAGGATCCTGAGATCATGACCCGAGCCAAAGGCAGAGGCTTAACCCACTGAGCTGCCCAGGCACCCCTCGAGATATTTTTATTTTTAAGTAATCTCTACACCCAATGTGGGGCTTGAACCTACAACTCTGAGATCAAGATTCACACACACTACTGACAAAGTCAGTCAGGTGCCCTCTGTTTTTGCTTCTTTTAAACACAGGTTATTAAAGGTTTCCTTTTAAGTTTTTGGATTTCCATTATGGTGAGCTACCATGCCATAGAAGTTTATAAAATTAATAAACTATTGCTACCAGCTAATTCTAATATTTAAGATACAGAAATTTTTACTAGTGCTTCATAAAATTACATGCATTTAAAACATAAATTATTTTTATTCCATTATGAAAATGCTTCTTAGGGTAATTATCAAAATAATCTCACAAATATCAGTGTCATATTTTGAAAATAAAAATACCCTTTTCTTCTTCCTTACAAAAAACCCAAATTCACACACACAAAAAACTTGTGCTAGTTTAAAATACAACTCATTTGAAGTACATCTACTATAGTTTTTAAAACAGATTAATTGATTCCAGTGAATCTGGGGGAAAATTTTTTTTTTTAATCTAAGCTTTTCCCTAAATCCTTCCATTTAGAGAAGGTTAATTCAACTTGTCACAGATTTAAACTATTTTTCAGGAACGGGAATAGGGAAGTTGGGTATTTACCACAGAAGAGAGATAGTAGGTGTGATCGGTCACGATATGAATAATCAGATTTCTGGATTGTTTGTTTTTATTCCTGGTTTTAAAACCAAGATCTGGATATAAGAGGGCATCCAAAGTTCATTTCATTGGCCACTCAAATATACTGTGTGGTAAATTAAAAGTGGTCTTAAGTTATTTTATGCCTTTCCACGAGGAGAGTGAGTCTACTTCCCCACAAGTGAGCACCTTATGATTCCTTTGACCAACACAATGAGGCAGATGTGACAAATGTGACTCTCAGCTCTGTCTTGTCATGTCCGGATCTGCTGCCTCCACAGGAGAAAGCCCCTGAGGGGAGGGCAGCATGTAAAGCAAAGACAAGCTCTCTGGGCTGCAGTCGCTGATGGTGATGGGTAATTTTTTGTGTCAACCTGACCGGCCTCACAGATACCGGGATAGCTAGTAAAACATGTCGTGGTATGTAAGTGATTTGGTAGATTGAGTGAAGAGATCTGAGCTCACCAGTGCAGGCAAATGCAAGCAGGCAGCATCCAAGCTGTAGGGAAAAAAAGGGGAAGAGAGAGCAAATCTCTTCCTTTTTGAGCTGGGATACCCATCTTCTCCTGCCCTCAGACACTGGAGCTCCTAGTCCTCAGCCTTCGGACATGGACTGAGTTATCCCACCAGCTTCCCTGGCTCTCCGGCTTGCAGGTGGCAGACTGTGGGACCTTTCAGCCTCCGTAACTGCCTGAGCCAATTCCTCCAAATCTCCTCACATGTAACTGAGTATATCCTATTGGTTCTCTTTCTCTAGAGAGCCCTGACTGAGACACCGACCAAGAAGCCTGCAGAAGACAACAACTATGTGCAAATGCCCCAGGGAAGAGCAGAAGAAATGCTCAGCTGAGCCCAGCCCAACTTCATGAAGAACAACAACAAACTGCTCATGTGAGTCCCTAAATTGAGGGAGGTTTGTGACAGAGCAACAAGTTGAGAGAGGCACCCCGAGCCCACTACATGAGGTAACATACCCATTCAGTGAGCAAAACAGGCTAACAGAGTTGGGGCTTCACTATCAGGTCTCCTATTTCAAATTTCTACTTTGGTTTCTCATCTAACTTAGAGCCAATTTATTTCAAATTGGAGCGACTATATTTCACTCCTAGTATCTGCCTCCCCCCCCCCCCCCCATTTACTTACCAAACAAATCCCACTTCCGTGTTACCACCAAAATATCGAAGATCCTAATTAAAATTCTCCCTGCCATCACTCATCCTTTCCAGCATACTTCTGCCTACAGGATAAAGTCCTGAGCCTCCCCTTCATAGCTCTTCATGAGGCCCTGTCCCAAAGCAGAAGAGGCAGGAGTCTAGACCCACTGGCCCCTTCCCCACTGATCTCGAGTTTCTCCCAGATGTGTTAACCTACCCTGTGCTTCCAAGCTGAGCATACTCCATAACTTAGAAAGTTCTTTACAGCATCTAGAGCCCCCAAGGAAATCCTGAGGCATTAGGTAAAGCACTTGAAGGGGAAACTTAGATTCTTAAAATGAGTGGAATCCTGCATGGAACGGTCCAGGACAGCCACAGCTGAAATCTAAGAGCACATGTGAATCACTGAGCCAGCTGCATGTGCTGTTCTGTATCTGTGGTCATATGTGAAGATCCATTTCCTTGTGATGCTTCAGGAAGTCTTAGATAAAAGGTCTCCTGGGAAACACCTGGGCCTCTAAGGTGCTCATGCAAACCTTGGATCTCCATGAATTCCTGGAGCTTCTCCTTTCAGACACTGTGACCTCAATTAAACTGATCTGTGACCAGGTTGTTCTTTCTAGGACAAACTTACTGCAGGATGGCCAGAAACACCTCCATGGAGATCCACTTGACAAATGATTATTTAAAAAACAAACAAACGAACAAACAAACCAGGGGACCCTGGGTGGCTCAGTGGGTTAAAGCCTCTGCCTTCCGCTCAGGTCATGATCCCAGGGCCTTGGGATCAAGCCCCTCATCAGCTTCTCTGCTCGGCAGGGAGCCTGCTTCCTCCTCTCTCTCTCTCTCGCCTGCCTCTCTGCCTACTTGTGATCTCTCTCTGTGTGTCAAATAAATAAAATCTTTAATAAAGAAAAGAAAACCAAAAATTGTACAGAATCACCTGGGAAACTCGTTTTTGAAATTCTGATGCCCAAGCCTTCCACTGAACCTGTAGAATTCTGGGATCTGTAGGAGTATTTGTACAAGCTCACTGTGTGGTTCTGAGAAAGAGCAGAAAGTTTGAGGACAACGGGTTACGAAAATGACGCTAAAGCAGGATTCATTCACCACTGGGTGGCGCCAGAATTTCAAAGATGAAAATTTCTACTCTGGCGTTGTTTCCTTTGAGAGAACAGTGAGTATATTTCCCTTTTCTCTCTATTCTCCACATCTCCCCAGCTTTTAGAAAAGGGGTGTATCACACCTTTTCTCCACTCAGTATGAGTTTGGCACTTTCTCCTTGAACTTATTTAGGTCATAACAAAGTATCTTGCTCCGCAGGGACCCCGGAGGGGGGCTCTTTCAGCACTGCCCCTACTTTCCTTTAGCATTGTCCCTTTCAAGTGCAATGTTTGAAAGAAGAAAATCCACTGTGAGTACTGGCCTCAACAGCGAGGAGTGATTCGACAAAAAATAATTATATGACAAGTTCCCGAAAGCCGTTATTTAGCCATTTGTAGTTTTCAATCCCTGCCCTTTCCCCAAAACCACGACTTCAAAACTACACAAGAATCGCGTTTATTCTTTCCAAACTCCCACTGCTTCAGTGCAAAACTATTTGACAACTTGTTAACAGTTTTGTCCTCTCTTCTTCCTCAGAGATTTGTACATTAACAAATCCCATGCAGATAATAATGTCATTCAAAAATTTCTCTGTACAAAAAAAAAAAAAGAGAGAGAGAGAAATTCTCTGTACTGTCCATTTGTTTGAAATCTACTTGAGGTCATGTATGCAGTCCTGCATGCATTTAATTATTTTTAAATGTGCATTCAACAGAAATGGCTGGAAAGGGGCGCCTGGTGGCTCAGTGGGTTAAGCCTCTACCTTCTGCTCAAGTCATGATCTCAGGGTCCTGGGATCGAGCCCTGTATCAGGCTGAGCCTGCTTCCCCCTCTCTCTCTGCCTGTTCTCTGCCTACTTGTGATCTCTCTTTCTGTCTGTCAAATAAATAAATAAAATCTTTTAAATAAAAGAAAGAAAGAGAGAGAGAAAGGGAGGAAGGAAGGAAGGGCTGGAAAGATGAACAAAGCAAATAACATTTATCTTATCAATCCTATAAATATCTACTGAGCCACTGTATGTACCAGGCACTGTGGTACACACTAACGGGGAGATCCGAGGTTGAATACAACAGGAAGATGGAAGGTCTCCTGGACTTATACATCTAATTGAGAGAAACATGGGGGGATTAGCAAACGAACGAATAAAATAACAAGAGCGACAACTCTTCCAAAAAGTAAAGCAGAATGATGTGATAGTCTCTGCACAAGATGGGATTAGTGTTGACAAGGTGGTCAGGGAAGGCACTGAGGAGGCAGCATGTGAACCAAGAACAAATGAACCAAAATAAATAAATAAATAAAAGAACAAATGAACCATCTACGCAGAGGGTAGAGCAAAGGCAGCAATCTGGGACTAAACAAGCCTGGTACTTGGTGGATCAGGAAGGAAGCCAACGTAGGGAAGCATCAGCCCCATGAAGTTGGAGACATGAACAAAGAAAGACCCTATCAAGGTCAGAGACTGAGATATATATATATATATATATATATATATATATATATATCATTATATCTCTCTATAGATAGATATAATGGAAAATCACCAAAAGGTTTTAAGGAGGAAAGCAACATGGTCTTATTTATTTATTTATTGTAACACAACATTTAATTACATCGGTTTCCCATCGACACACTAGTCATTTAATGATGACTACATTGGTCATTTCCACTGGTGGCAAGAAGCTCTTCTGCTAAAGGCTCCCATGGTTTCCAGTGTATCATTTTTCCTGCCAGACTTACTTCATTTGCAGCCTCAAGCATCACCTCTGCTAGCTGGCCACTCTGAAGTTAGTCTTCTAATTTCTTAACATCTGGTTCCACTTTAACCAGTGGACCCAGCTTCTCATTTGCAATCTGTTCTGCATATGTGCTATAGGCTGCATTTTCAGAAATCTGCTCAAGAACATCAAGAATCTTTGTGTACAACATTGTTAGCCTTTCATGTGGACTTTCACATATAACCAACCCCACCAGGCTGGAGGTTGTCCTCAGGAAAGGTGCCATGACAGCGCCTATAGATTTACTTTTTAGATCATCTTGGCTCCTGACTGCAAAGGGGATATAAATGGAAGCATAGAGAACAACTGGAACGTGGCAGTAATTGTTGCTTGAGAGATGATAATAGCTTGACTAGAAATAGGCATGGCCATGGAGAGAAGTGGTCACATTCTGGAGTGTTTCTGGCAGGACAGACTTGCTGATGGACTGCATGTGGGGAATGAGGGCATGAGAGAAATCAACAACACCTCAGTTCCTGTTTGATCAACTAGGTAGATGGGGAGACCAATTATGAAGGGTAAAATGGGCAAGAAAAGTCTAGAGGAAAGCTCTGAATTTAAAATCCTCATTTGGTCATACAAAGCTTGAAATGTTTACTTAACATGGGAACAGTCAGTGGGGATTTATGAGATTTAATAGTCATCAGCATATATTTTATTTAAAGCCTGGATAATATCCTATCCTATCATCTAAATATTATTTAACAGCTGGATAGTATGTGTATAGATGTAAAAGAGTATCAGAGACTGAGCCTACTAACTACATTGATAACAGATAACACTGTAGTGGTTATGGGAAAAAATGATGTCATCAAGATCCATATTGGTGAGAATAATCATATTCCATATGGTATTGCAAAAAATAAATATGGGGGACGGCTGGATGGCTCAGTTGGTTAAGCAACTGATTCTTGATTTTAGCTCAGGTCATGATTTGGGAGTCGTGAGATCAAGCCCCACATCAGGCTCTGCACTGGGTGTGGAGCCTGCTTAAGATTCTCTCTCCTCTCCCTGTGCTCCTCTTCCCTCCGGCCTGTACACAAGATTTCTCTCTCTCTCTCTCTCTCTCTCTCTCTGTCTCTCAAAAAGAAAAAAGAACAAAAGAATATATAAAATATTTAAGTGTCTGACACAGAGCAATCAAAAAAATAATGATTTTTTTTTTCTTATTCCTTTCCTGGGTAAAAAATGGACTCAGTAGTAAATTGCAATAGAACCAAAATCTTCAGATGTCTTTAAAGCTGAAGGAAGTCCTGAGAATGGTCTGCCTCCACATTTCCAAAATGAGATTCTTCCTGTAGGGTTTTTAGAGGTTTCCAGGATCTCTATGAAGCCTGAGGTAATAAAGCTGAACAGATTTCTTGAATGCAGACCCTCACAAAGGTCTCTAAGGGAGAGGCCTCATATGCAGCATTTCCCGACTCACCCACCCCTGAGAAACTGTCCACAGACCACAGTTTGGGAGAGCACTGACTGACTCCACACACACATTTTATAGATGAGAAAACAGCACTAACGGGATAAAGTCACCTGGCCTGGAGTTTGTTGTTAAAAAACAGACTGTAACTATGAAACTGCTTGCCCCAACCTTCCCATCGGAGAGCCTATTCCTGCTATTTTCCTTTACACTGAGTTATGAGTTAACGAGGGGTCAACAGTAGACTTTGAGGTTGATAAGATGCCCCTGGTGGGCCTCAAGTTCCTTCCTGGGTCTGAAGGGCTTACAAGTGCTTTACAAGGACTGGCCTAAGAATCACTATTGTGATTCTTATATGTTATATATATATTAATTATATACATAATTATATATTATTCTAATATGAAGAGGGAGACGGATCTTCCACTTTTTTCTAAAGAACAAACTTACTATATTTATGGTTTTGCTTCCATTCATGCATGTGACTTTGGATCCATCCACGTTGTGTCAAATCTCTGAACTTCCATTTATCTGGCTGCTAATAATAAGGGCAGTAAAATGAGAGTTAATATTTGCTAAAGCTTTGGCCCATAACACAAAGTTTCTAAATCAGCAGAAACTATCTCTACCAGTGATCAAAAGAACCTTGGACTGACAAGCCAAGATCTTCCCCATCACCATTTTGCAGGAAAGAAAACTAGAGTACACAAATACCAAACCCTTAGTGGGTCAGAGAGCATAGCATGAGGCCTAAGACATGGTTGAAGGCCAGTTTTGTCGGTGTTGCCCTTTAAATGCAAAGCCCTCCAGCAGAGCTGACTGAGCAGTCAGAAGAAGGACTTCTATAAAAAGATGCATGAGGAGCCAATGGAGGGTACAGCTGTCCGCTGCCCCTGGAGGCCAAGTGGAGTGGGAACTCTGCCCAAGAGGGTGGGTAGCATGGTTTGGGGATGTAATGGCAACAGTTTGTCGACCTACCAACAACAAATCTGAGATCTTTAATAGATGTCATCTACCTGATTTTAAAACTATTTTTTTCTTGATTCTAATGATAATCGGCTTCCGAAGTATATGGGACTATTATCTCAGGAAGATTCCACTGCACTCCCTAAGTTCCCCCATCATCACTTACTGAAACTAAAGACACCCTCAAAACACATTCATTTAGCTCAAACGACTGACAACAATTAAAATATAATAGCCCTGGGAGGAGCTACCACCATCTTATCCTATAAGTATTACGAATATAGGATGTGAAGCAGTTAGCTATGATTGTATGACATCTCAAAGCATATGGGTTTAAAAAACTCTTGTTTTGGGATGCCTGGATAATACAGTCGGTTAAGTGCCTGACTCTTGGTTTTGGCTCAAGTCATGATCTTGGGGTCCTGGAACCGAGTCCCACTTCTGGCTCCGTACTCAGCATAGAGTCTGTTTGAGATTCTCTTTCCATATCCCCTGCCCCTTCTGCTCATGCATTCTCTCTCTCTCTCTGTCTCTTTCTTTCTCTGTCTAAAGTAAATAAATAAATCTTCTTAAAAAATAACTATTGTTTCTCAGGAGGCTATAGGTTGGCAGGTAGTTCAACTGATATGGCGTAGCCAGATTTTGGGCGGGCTCAGTCTGGGTAGATGGCAGGCGTACTGGGAGCTGGAGCTCCATGATGGCTAGAATGACTCAGCTCTCCTCCATGTGGCCTCACATGGAGTGTGCCCCAAAGTCCGACATGTTGTCATGGTGACCACAGGGAAGCCAGAGAGGAAAGAGAAACACACAAGGCTTCTTGCGGTCTAGAGTCTGAATCATCACACCATCATTTCTGCCACATTGCACTGGCCAAAGCAAGTCACAAGACCAGCCCAAGTTAGAGTGGGCAGGAACTACAAGGTTGTTGGAGAAGGGGTATGGACAGAGGCCATTAAATTAACTGAGATCATTGATGCCTTCAATCCAACACAGGGTGGAAAGACAAATTTTGATTCAAAGAGTAGAAAAGGAAGGATAGAGAATAAAAGTTATCTACATTCTTAATAATCTCATGCCTGGAAATCTCATTCTAGTATCAAGCTTTGAACTCACACAAATTAGACTTCCTTCTCATTTGTAAATCTTCATCTCAGTTTTTTCCTATGCAAGTAAATCATCTCAACAGATAAGATTTTGTTTTACAGTGGTCACAGATTAAAGTTCATTAAATACTTAAAAATATTTTATCATTTGTGAGGCACCTGAATGGCTCAGAGGGTTAAGCCTCTGCCTTCGGCTCAGGTCATGACCTCAGGGTCCTGAGATCGAGCCCTGCATCAGACTCTCTGCTCAGCAGGTAGCCTGCTTCCCTCTCTTTCTCTCTCTGCCAGCATCTCTGCCTACTTGTGATCTCTGTCAAATAAATAAATAAACTCTTTTTAAAAAATATATTTTTATCACTTGAGTTTAGCCAAATGATTGTTTGGATTTTTGATACAGAGTAAAAAAAAAAAAACTTTAACGTCCTTTTTTTAATGTTTCTAATTAATAAGCAACTTTAGTATTTGCATTAGTGATATGATAGAACACCTAAAAAAAAAATAAGAGTAAAAAAGATCAACTTTGCTGGGAAAGGGCCTTCTCTAGTATAACAGATTCATCATCAGTCAATATTTATTGAACCCCCACCATGAGCAAAGAACCATAATGAATAAAGCACAAAGAACATTTCTTTAAAAGCATAGTGTGAAAAAAATAAATAAAATTTTTTAAAAAAGCATATTCTGATTATAGAAAGAGCAGATAAGGCAGGGGTGATAAAAAATTTGATAATATCTTTTTTTTTTTAGGAAAATGGTCAAATAATTTTTTTTAACTTTTAATTTTTTTAATTAACATATAATGTATTATTAGCCCTAGGGGTACAGGTCTGTGGATCACCAGTTTTACACACTTCACAGCACTCACAATGATTACCAAAGCTGTTGTGTTGGGCATTTTGGTGGGGGGGGGGGGCGGGGGGGTTTAAACATTTTATGTATTTATTTGGCAGAGAGAGAGTAAGCACAAGCAGGGGGAGGGGCAGAGGGAGAAGCAGGCTCCCCAATGAGCAGAGAGCCCCCCAGGATCATGACCTGAGCTGAAGGTAGATGCTACCAGATGTTTAATTGAATGAGCCACCCAGGTGCCCTGGGCATGTGTAAAAAATGTATAGTCAGGGACGCCTGGATGGCTCGGTTGGTAAGTGTCCGCCTTCGGCTCAGGTCATGATCACGGGGTCCTGGGATCGAACCCTGCATCAGGCTCCTTTCTCAGTGGGAGGCCTGCTTCCCCCTCTCCCAATCCCACTGCATGTGTTCCCTCTCTCACTGTCTCTCTCTCTCTCTGTCAAGTAAATAAATAAAATCTTTTAAGAGATTAAATTAAAAAAATAAGAATGTATACTCATGCAAACAGGAGGAAGCTGAAGCCCATTCAGGGAAAATGGCGGAAGGGGCTCTGAGGTGGCACATAGCCACTGTCTTCGGAAGGGAGGAAAGACAACAAGATGGGAATAAGACATAGGTCCTCATGAGGAAGGGGTCAGTGTTAACTGACCCCACACCAGCGCCATGATTAAATGAAGTTCTTGGCCGAGAAGGTCATGTGATCGTCGCTGCAGTCATTTGCTGAGCCACACATGTGTGTTTCAGGTGTGGCTGATCACGTCCCTCGGAGCAGAGTTTGAAAGAGAAACCTTCTGTTGCAGCACTTAGTACAGTGAGGGAAGAGCAGGCCGCTTGGCAGAAAGGGCTGTCATTGGCCAGATCAGGTGTAAACTCCAAGTTCCTTCCTGGTACTCCCCAGAGTTTCTGGGAGACCAGATGGCCTCTAAGAGATGTGGAAAAGGCAGCAGTCCCTGTCAACAAAGAGGAGCATCCAGCAGAACTTTCAAACACAGCTCATCTCCTACAAGAGCCTGTTCCAGTGGAGGGAAATGACGCCAAAGGACCCAGACCAAGAATTCTAAGTGTCAGGTCTCAGACCTGGAAAAAAATAGGCGAGAAGGGAGTGCCTTTGCATTTTGAACGTCTCTTTAGCATCTCAAGTACAGAAGCCTCCACAGGAGGGAGGTCTGTGGTTGCCTGCTGGGACATCTTACCTTCTTTATCATTAAGGGCTTGAGAATAAACAAGAGTGATCCCACACGCTTTAGGAACCTAGGATGGATTAACCAAAGACTCAAGCGTATTTTGCTTATAGGGTTATTGTATAGAAGAACAGGCAGGGTTTGAGGGTTTTCATGTTATTCAAGCTGAAAAAGGGAACTCAAGCAGAGGGGGACAATGAGCAATGCTAGGAGAGCCTTGAGAATCATGGTGGCAATCCAGGACTCAGTTTGCTTAAGAGAAGTCAGGATTTTCCAGTGAAGGGAAAATGGGATTGAAGGAAAGAAAGAAAGAAGGGGGAGGGAAAGCGCCCAATCCTAACCACTAGGCCATTAGGGAGCATCAGAAGGAAGGAAGGAAGGAAAAAAATACAATTTAAAAAATAGAAAGAAAATGGGATTATGGCACTGTCTGTCACACTTACCGTGTCAACCTATAAGTTTTGGTTTTAAGTTCCTTTTAATCTAGAATGATGGGTTTGGTTTCAGGTTAGATTTCTTTGACTTCCTTGTAAGCAGGCACGGTGTTTGAGGCTTTTGGTCTTTGACTTCTGCTTTGTTTTCTACTTTAAATTTAGCAAAACTGCTCATAGAGTACCAATTATATGTAAAGGAATTTAATTTGTTTTTAATTCCTCAGGTTTTTCAACTATAATTGCTTTAAAATCCCTCAAAGAGTCCTGTCTTAAAAAGAAAGAGAATTTTATGGGAAGGTTGTTAGGTTTTACCCCAGTCCTAGAGCAATAAAGAGAAAGCCCCCAGAAACACATTTAAAGGCATCACCATGGGTACACACAAACACTGTGAAGATAAACACTGCCCATGAGACATGATGGGGACAGAAAACATAATATAAAATGTAAATGGATGGAGGAGACAAAGACCCATGTGCTTTACTTTACTTCTAGGAGACTGTGTGTAATAATGGAAAGACACAGGTCTTCGGATTCCAGAAACTTGCCCTGAATCTCAGCTCCACAGCCATTTCACTGAATTTGTGAACTAGGAAAAGAGACAGTGTCTCTTGAGTTTGGTTATCTTATCTCCAAAATGGTAAGAAATGTACCTATTCCCTAGTGTTAAGAGGATTAGCTAAGTTTCTATAGGTCAGCTGCCAGGTATATAGAAATTTAACAATGATTAAATTCCCTTTCTGTCTTTATCCTCTGCCCCTAAAAACCCAACAGAAACACTAGAACACAGTTTCACAGATAAACAGCCTATATGTTTCCACAGCCGTCAGGAGATGGTCCAGTCCAATCACCAAACTCCACCTTAATTTATAGCGTTTTCACAGGTGTGTCAGGCAGAGGTAGATTTCAAACTCTGGTTTACCAAATTGTATCTCCAAATTGTATCTGACCTGCCTGGGCTAAACACTGCCGGTGGGGGAGATGGCAAGCACCTGGATCTGTATTTGAGTCTCAGTGTTGTCACCCACAAACTAGGAGATAGGGTATGAGTTCATCGAACTCTCAGAGCCTCAGCCTCTCCTCTGCAAAATAAGGACGATAACTCCCTCCCAGACTCCCTTCCAGCGCTGCACACAAGCATGTTAGGAAGGCAATAACCATCACCACAAATGTGGTGGCCTTTCAAAAACTCTCCCCGCAAAAAACAACAAAAAAAACGAAACAAAACCCTGCCCACTGGTCACCCAATTGGGTTATCTTCTGCATTGTTTGATAACTAGTAGAGAGTATTTTTTATTTATTAGCCATGTGCCTTTTTTCTTCCACAAATTGCACCCTCATGACCCAACTCATATCTTAAAAGATCCTATGACCTCCACTCTCAAGATCAAACTATTCCAGATAGCACCATCTCAGTCACCTTCTGAAGTTGGCACAGCCTCACCACTCTTTGCTGTTTTAAAACCTTGCAGGATGAATGATAAACTGAAGACATGTCATCAACAGTAACACAGAAACGCATTAGTATATGATTCTCTATCTCTTTGCCTGTCCTTGAGTGATACTAATTCATGCTCTTCTCAGTGCAAGAAGATTCTGTAGGGAGGCATCATTATTAGCATTCCTTGTTATTACCATTGTCACAAACAGGTAAAATAATAACCATCTAAAAAACATGATGTCAGGATTATCAAGAATGATAGAGGGAAAATACACAAAACTCTGGCCCTGGACTTACTACTAGAGATGCAGAAAAAAGACAGAAGTCCATGTCTTCAAAAGGAATAGTGATGACCAAATTCACCAATGGAGAATAAGTCGCTAATTATATTGTTAAAAGTAATCAGTTAGCCAGAAATAAATCCTAACATTCATGGTCAGTTCATTTTCAATAAAGGAGACAAGACAATTCAATGATAAAAGAACAGTCTTTTCAACAAGAATGCTAGCAAAAACTGCCAAAGGAGTCAAGTACCAGCACAACATACCAAAGAAAGAAGTTGGACCCCTACCTCACAACACACTTAAGAATCAACACAAAATAGATCCAAGACCTTATTCTTACATAAATGTTAGAACTATAGTACCTCAGAAGAAAACATAGGAGGAAAGCTTCATGACCTCAGGTTAGGCAATTATTTCTTATGTCTGACACCAAAACACAAGTGATAAAAGAGAAGACTGCTACATTGGACTTCATCAAAATTGAAAACTTTGTGCTTCACTATTAAGAAAGTGAACAGACAACCTATAGAATGGGAGAAAACATTTGCAAATCACATTTCTGAGTGGAGAGTTTGATCCAGAACATATAAAGGATATAACTCAATAATAAAAAAGACAACCCAGTTTGAAAATGGGCAAAGGATTTAAATCAGTTTCTCTCTAAAACAGATATGCAAATGGCCAATCAGCCATCAGAAAAGATGCTCACATCATTAGTCATTAGGAAAATGCAAATCAAAAACATAATGAGATACCAGTCCATATCCACCAGAAGGGCTATAACCAAAAAGAAAAAACTAAAACAAAAACAAACAAACAAAAACATATTAAATGTTAGCAAGGCATATGGAGCCATTGGGACCCTCATCTATTTCTGATTGGAATGCAAAATGGGCAGCCACTTTGGAAAACAGTTTGGCAGTTCCTCAAAAAGCTAAACATAGCAACTGCACTCCTAGTTATTTAAGCAAGACCACTCTGCACCCAAAACATGTACACATATTTCCATAGCAGAATATTCATAATAGCTAAAAACTGGAAACAATCCAAATATGTACTGACTGAAACACAATATGAAATGTGGCATATCCATTCAAGGGAACATTACTTGGTCATAAAAGAGAAGCACTGATACATGTTACAACATGGATGAAACTTGAAATTGTGCTAGGCGAGGGGTGCCTGGCTAGCTCAGGTGGTAAAGCATGGACATCTTGATGTCAGCATCATGACTTCAAGCCCCACATTGGGTATGGAGCCTACTTAAAAAACAAAACAAAAACAAAAAATAAAAAGTATGTTAGGTGAAAGAAGACGGTTATAAAAGATCACATATAGGGCCTGGGTGGCTCAGTGGGTTAAGCCACTGCCTTCGGCTCAGGTCATGATCTCAGGGTCCTGGGATCAAGCCCCGCATCGGGCTCTTTGCTCAGCGGGGAGCCTGCTTCCTCCTCTCTCTGCCTGCCTCTCTGCCTACTTGTGATCTCTGTCTGTCAAATAAATAAAATCTTTAAAAAAAAATCACATATAGTATGATCCCATTTATATGAAATATCCAGAATAGATACTTTGTCTCTATAGGAAATGTTTCATCCACTGACACAGAAAACAGTGATTGCCCAGAGCAGAGAAGCAGGGAGGTAGGAGATGGAGAGTCACTGCCAGTGGGTCCAAGGCTTCTTTTTGAAGCAATGAAAATATTCTAAAATGAGATGATGCTGGTGGTTGTATACCTCTGTAAATATGCTAAAAACCACTAAGTTACGTACATTGAATAGGTGGACTTTATGTGATGTAAGTGATATCTTAAGCTGTTGTTTAAATCTTCAAAAACAGTTACTTTAACTAAAACCCTCTGATTTTATTATAAATGTTGGTAACAATACTTATAACAGCTAACTGAGTGCCCATTACAGGTCAAGCAATATTCAAAACCTTTACAAGTACTAATTCACTTTTCTGGCAAATCTGTTAGGCAAACACCATTATTTGGTATTTTTACATACCATTTTACAGATTAAAAAACTAAAGCTATTAAGTAGCATCCTAAGATTTCAAACACAGAGAGTCTGTGTTTTTAAATAAAATATGGACATGGCCCAGTAATCCAACGGCAAAATATGGGGAGAAAATCCCCGAAATTCAGAGTTGGGGAAATTTTAAAATATTATAACAAGCGGGGTACCTGGCTGGCTTAGTCGGTGGAGCGTGCAACTCTTGATCTCAGAACTGTGGGTTCAAACCTCAGGCTGGGTAGAGAGATTACTTAAAAATTTTAAAGAAAATTTTAAGGGACACCACCTGGGTGGCTCAGTCGGTTAAGGATCTACCTTCAGCTCAGGTCATGATCCCAGGTGCTGGGATCAAGTCCCACATTAGGCTCCCTGCTCAGCAGGGAGGCTGCTTCTCCCTCTGCTTCTGCCACTCCCCCTGCTTGTGCACTCTCTCTCTTTCTCTGACAAGTGAATAACTAAAATATTTTTTTAAAAAATTAAGAATAGGGGTGCCTGGGTGGCCCAGTGAGTTAAAGCCTCTGCTTTTGGCTCAGGTCACGTCCTGGGATCGAGCCCCACATCGGGCTCTCTGCTCAGCAGGGAGCCTGCTTCCTCCTCTCTCTCTCTCTCTGCCTGCCTCTCTGCCTACTTGTGATCACTGTCAAATAAATAAAATCTTTTTAAAAAATTAAATAAATAAAAAATTAAAAATAAAAAAAAATCCTTAACATAAAATAAAATACTATAACAAACAACAGAACCTAAGAAAGTTAATGACTAAGAGTAAAACAATTTTTTTTGGTTACTTCATATAATAGCACTGGAAAATGAAAGGTTGGAGATGTCATGGCCATGTCCATTTCTTGTCCTGTGTGAAAACAATATTAAATACAGGTGGGCTGATGCTGGGAATCCCTGATATGTTTTCATTCTCCCATGAGCTACACCAGGAGGGATCCGGTACTGCAGCATGGCCGGAACAGAAGCCAGACTAGCAGGCTAGCAGCAAAGAGAGTCTGGAGGGCAGGCTTTCCTCTGACACTGATTATTCATGTGGCCTTGGGCAGGTCCCCTAACCCCTCCCGACACAAATGACAGATCTCGACCATGAACTATCCTCAACTGACACTTCTAAAGCATCTGTTTGTTTGAAAATCTCATCATCCTAATTTATAGACTGGTCTCAAAAACATTTTGCCCGGTGTCATGCTTACTCTCAAACAAATCTTCCTCAAATTGGTTTCATGAAGGTCCTCAGGAATTCGTGTGGTTCTACCGAGATGAGTCCATGCATTCCTCACTTTGAATGGTAAGGCCCCTTGAAAATAATAAAAAAGTATTTTGCAGATGTTGACTATATTTCCAGGATTACCAAGCAATTTTGACAATTATTTACAGTAAAGCACAGTTTTGGTAATGCCTACAGTGTTAATTGTGATTATCTCTGGAGGCTGAAGATTATAGGGGCTTTCTTAATCTTTTTTATATTTCCTGTGTTTTGTTTTATAAACAAAAAAGTGTATTTTAAAAAACTATGGCCCAACACTATGAATGTAGTTAATGGCACTAAACTGTGCACTCAGAAACAATTATGATACTACGTGTATTTCACTGCAATAAAAATCCCCCCAAAATCCACTATGGAGACACTATAAATAATACAATGTTCATAAATATTTTTCTGAAAATAATTGTCAATTTGTAAAAAATCAAACAAAGGCAGAATAGACAAAACCGATGCAGTAGGTCTAAAGATATTGGTACTTAAACCAAAGAACACAGTTTCTTCAGTCTGCTAACTCTGGAGCCAAATTCATAAGTTTTGCCAAATACTGCAGCTGGGATGCTGAATGTCAGCAGTGGTGTGAGGCAGCCAGCTCCTACAAGCTCACAAGAGTTAACTGTCAGCATCTCTTCCCAAAGCTATATTCAATGGTGCATGTCGGTAGTTTAAAACCAGCCATGGTGGGAGCACTTACACTTTGGAAATTGGAAATGCTACAAATCAAAGCTTTGTTTTTCCTAGAAAATCAGCATACCAGTACATTGCTGTTTAAATAATAAAAATATAAATAGAGGGGCGCCTTGGTGGCTCAGAGAGCTAAGCCTCTGCCTTCGGCTCAGGTCATGGTCTCAGGGTCCTGGGATTGAGCCCTGCACTAGGATCGAGCCCCACATCATCATGGGGCTCTCTTCTCAGGGGGGAGCCTGCTTCCCCCTCCCCTCTGCCTTTCTCTCTGCTTACTTGTGATCTCTCTCTCTCTCTCTCTGTTAAATAAATAAATAAAATATTCAAAAAATGTAAATAGAAATGTATACTAACAGGATGCCTAAAATCAATGATCCCAACTTATTTTATAGATCTAAATACAGTTAGGAGCAGTGAAAAATATACCCAAGTGAGTGGCAAGGCAGGAATAGGAACCTAGGATTCCAGATTTCTTTCCCTTCCATCATAAAGACCAAATGCCCAAAGACAAAGGTTGCCTTGAGTTTGCTATTGCTGGATTCACTGGAACTGCAAGATCAATTTGCTAATCTTTCTGGGGGCAAAACTCCCTCCAAAAGTCACCAGCCGCTGCAGAGAGTAATGGCTTTCTGTCAAAAGCAACATCCATCATCTCTCTGCATTGTCTCAGAGAAGGGCTCATGACTTCAGAGGAAGAATTAACTTCCTTTTTGATTGTGACCATGGACACCCACAGATCAAAGGAGCTTGAGGAAGAAGCCAGGGGCTTGAGACAGGACCTAGTTCACGAGTTAGATTGAGCATTCCAGGCTGCTTGGTGGGCCCTTAGCACCGATGTCAACACCCCACGGTCACAAACTGTTAATACTTGATCTATCTCTGGAATGAGGTCTTCCACAAGACACATACAGGCACACAGCTAACGTCATTCAGAAAAGGAAATCACATCTTTCAATCATATTATAAGACTCCACTCCACTTTAATGAAGGTATGACCAGCTCAAATCATAATCTTCCTCCGCCTGCTTATCATCAATAGTATTTCCTGCATGCTGACTACATACAGGCCTCATGCTGGAACTCTATGTGACCATCCAATTCTTACCTTTGAGATGGATACCTTTTCTCCAGAGGTCTGGAACCTTTCTAAAGAAACACAGCAGGGAAATAATGGAGCCGCCTTTCCAATGCAGACAACCTTCCTCCCAAACCCACATTCTCAATCACTCTAGAAATATGCATACATTCATAATATATCCAATGTACCATCATTCTATGAAGACTCTGGAATCTCCAGGTAACTCCACCAGAACACACACTTGTGTGTCCAAATGGCAGCAGCATCTGCTTTGAGTATAAAACTAATTAAATTAATACTAACCTGAACTCAGCATAATCCATCAGATAAATCGTAAAGCACAAATACCTGTAAGGCTTAATTATAGAGGGTATTTAGTGTATTTTTCAGTGGAAATTTATATTCCATACCCCTGGAAAGCTCAGTTTTGAAGCTCTGTTGTTTATGTGATGTTTTCAGTTTTGTCCTGTGCTTCAACATCCCATTCCCACACTTTCAGGAGGAGGAAGAAGATATAGGGGTATGAGCTCCCCACCCCTTATCTAACCGAACACCAGCAGGCATACCAGGTCTGTATTTGTGGACTTCAGAATGGCTGGATGTAATAACCAAAGATTGTCATCATCGCACAAGGCTAAATTCCTGGAACTACGGGCCTTATTTCACTGAAGAAAGAAAAAAAGTTCTGGGCACTTGGGTGACTCAGTCAGTTAAGCATCTGTCTTCAGGTCAGGTCATGATCTCAGGGTCCTGGGATTGAGACCCACATTGGGCTCCCTGCTCAGTGAGAAGCCAGCTTCTCCTTCTCCCTCTGCCTGCTACTCTGCCTATTTGTGCTCTTTGTATCCCTGTCTAATCTTTTAAAAATTTAAATTTTTAAAAATTTTTTTAAAAACATTTTTAAAAGGTCTTTTAAAAATCTTTTAAAATCTATTTAAAATTTTTTAAAAAAGAAAAAATTCTTACTGGGAAACTTGAATGAGTTGAGTCTAAGGAGCTAGAGCTAGAGAAGACTTTCAACATCATATAGGCTGGGGGTTTAAAACCCAAATGCATATTTTGAGAACCCAGTGAATCAAAGCCAGCAAAATGAGTGCAAGGGGGAGACTTGAGGGAAGAGGCAGACTGCAGAGATCAGCCCCACCACAAGGGGGCACTACTACTTAGTATCAGCCAACTACTACCACCAGAATCCTATTTTTATTTTTTTTTTTTTTTAAGATTTTATTTATTTATTTGACAGACAGGGATCACAAATAGGCAGAGACACAGGCAGAGAGGAGGAAGCAGGCCCCCTGCCGAGCAGAGAGCCCGATGTGGGGCTCGATCCCAGGACCCTGAGATCATGACCTGAGCTGAAGGCAGAGGATTAACCCACTGAGCCACCTAGGCGCCCCCAGAATCCTAATTTTAAGGCAAGGTCAGATAACAATGTTTTATATAAAACGTTTAAGAAATTTCTAATTATGAAACATGGCAAAGCCAAACAGAAGCTGTCAGCAGGCCAAATCTAGGCTAACATCTTTCATTTGGTAGAAGAGAAAAAAGTCTAGAGATGTAGATTCAACTTACCAAGTGAGATAGCCCAAATTCATTTGTCCATTTTCTAGGTCATAAGCTCTTTAACAATCTCTACTTATAAAGATATTACATATAACTTATTGGAGAATATCAGCAAAATGAGTCACTTGAATCATCGGTGGTCTTGCTTTAAACTACTCGCTGTCAGTTTCTGTCTTGTTGGGTTTCCATAATCTCAGTTTACATGGGAGGAGAGACTATGGTCTCTGCTATCTTTATTTTAGTTGCAGTCTACTTGTTATCATTTTTTTCACCAGTGTGTATGTTCTTTTTATGGCTATATTTATATAAATGTCCTACTGCCGTTGTTTATCTTTGATCGCCCGGACTTTGTTTTAATCTTCACAGACAGAAATGAAAGATGCCGCAAAATCTAGGAGCGCCTTGAGCAAAGGCCGTGTCTAAACAGTCAAGAGGGTTAAACAGCGGCAGTTCGGTGCCTGCTGATGTGGATTGCTGTCCAGCAGGCACCTGCCATTAATCTTAAAAACAAAGCGTCAGAAGTCACATTTTTCTCTCTGTGGTCGTATGCCTTCAAACCCTCATTCCTGTTTGAATAGAAGGTCCAAACATAACTACTAGCAAATTTTGAAACATTCAGCACTGGCAGCTCCTATCAAGAAGTGAAAATGAGGGGGCAAGCCACACAGCTGGATCCCACTCCCGAAAAGGTTTGGGTTGCCTGTCCCTTCGGCACCTGGCCATTTAAAACTTGAACATCCCTGAGGGATGACTGGTGTTGAGCATCTTTTCATGTGTCTGTTGGCCATCTGGATGTCTTCTTTGGATACATATTTGTTCCTATCTTCTGCCCATTTGGATTATTTGGTTTTTTGGTGTTGCATTCTGTAAGTTCTTTATAACTGGTGATCACCACAGGGGAGATAAGTGGGGGAATGGAAGAAACAGGTGATACTTATGATGATGAGTCCTAGGTAGGGTAAAAACAATCACTGCATCTCTATATTGTATACCTGACACTAACTAATACAACACTGTGTGTTAACTATGCTGGAATTTAAGACAACAACAATAACAACTTGAATGTCTCTGGGGAGAACATACACTCTGCCCCCTTGCTACCACTTTCTGCTGACTTCCAACCCCACCACACATTCTTACGAATACCCACCTCACAGGCATTCGAGTTCATGACTCTGGGTCTAGACTTTGGGCAAACCTTGTCTTTGACATAATTTCTAATGATTACGAATGAACTCAACATCTGACATAACATCGGTCAGCACGGTTTCAACGACTTCAGTCAGAGTTGCATCCCATAGACAGGTAGCAGCCACCTAAGTGAAATGAACCTATCATCAGACGACCACAATCATTTTTGGCTATCAAAGCAACATGTACATGTCCATGAAATTCAGCATTCATCTGTTTATTCCTAATACCTGTAAGATAAAGCTTGACCTAGCCACGGCATTTGGGGTCCTTCATCATCCGGCTGCTACCTAAGTGTTAAAAACTACTTTCTTCGCCAACACAAAGTCTCCACTTACACACACAACCTGACCTGTGTATTTTTTCACTCATGGACTCTCCTGCCTTCCCTCTCTGCTTTTCCAACGTCTCCTCACTCTTCAGAGTGGAAAGGTTAACTGGAACTCCATTTTTTCCTATAGACTTTTCTAAATCATCCGGGATTCAAAAGATCTTTCTTCCTTTGAAATGTAAATAAACATAGTCTCACTTGTGTTTAAATGCTCCATAAACATTTGGTGAATGAATGACTGAATGAATTCCAGCACGACCACATTCTTAGGGCCACTTAAGGTTAAGCCAAGTTGCTTAACCTTCTTAAGATACAGTTTCATCATCTGTAAAAATGTGGTTTGGGCAAGAGACAGATATTGTTTTGAAATTATCTAGCAGAGATTCTACATAGACTCAAAAGATACTAGGTAGAACAAAGACTGATTTACTGCCTCCCTCCCTCCTGTGTTGTTAGTTAACTTTTCCATTAGGCATAGTGTCTCTTCCTAGCTAGATTATTGGATCAAGGACCCCTTTCTTGAAATTTTTTTTCTATCCTTTACAGTGGCTAGCAAAACATGGAGTTTTGCTAATAAAATACTGTTGATGAGTCAATAGCTCCTCTATTGAAAAATATGTCCCGGGGCGCCTGGGTGGCTCAGTGGGTTAAAGCCTCTGCCTTCAGCTCAGGTCATGATCCCAGGGTCCTGGGATCGAGCCCTGCGTGGGGCTCTCTGCTCAGCAGGGAGCCTGCTTCCTCCTCTCTCTCTGTCTGCCTCTCTGCCTGCTTGTGATCTCTGTCTGTCAAATAAATAAATAAAATCTTTAAAAAAAAAAAAAACAAAGAAAAATATGTCCCGAGATTTGTCTGGTGACACTGGAATTCCCTCCTTTAGAGACATTCTCTCCTAAAGTAAGCATTGGCCTAGCTAAAATCTAAATCTGCCTGGGAGATAGCAACAAATTATGTTGCATTAGTTATGAATATATGCTCTAGTTAGACTTTCTTGTTTACAAGAAGTAGAAACTAAGCTTGCAGACTGTCGCTAGTATGCGAAGTATGATATGGTTTTGTTTAATCCAAAACCTCAGTAGAATTTGCTTTATTTAATGTTTTGCCAACATAACTGCAACATAGAAATACAGGGGACAAGAGAAATATAGATACTGCTCTATCAAGGAGGACAAGGAGTGAAACGGAATGAAGTGTAGCATCAGAATTGCAGCACATGGCATCAGGAACCACAGTGATCGGCTGTCATGGTTTGCATTTCACCAAGAGGTTCCAAAGATGCAAGGCCTTCAGGGCTATCACCAAAAATCCCAGACAATCCAGTATAAGTTGGTCATCCTGTAAGGAACCACTAAACTTCCACCAAAAAACACACTTCCTCTAATTTCAAAAGTGCTCTTGTGGTTAGCAGCACAAACCTGTTCCTGGCTGGTTATCAGCTGGTTAGGGCAAAGAGCTCACAAGGCCAAGGCTAAAGGTTTGATTTCCCAGGAACCTTTGCTCTCTTCCACAGTCAGAGGCAGAGTGCTTCCCTTAAGCCAGCCATCTTCCAGCATCTCTGACCCATCAGAAGGGGAACAAGGAGAGGGAATGCACAGCTACTTTGGACCAGATCCTTCGCCGCTGCTAGTAACATTGGTGGGCGGACACTGATGTTTTCCTTGGGCATCAACACGGAGTAAGTGAATAAGGTCAAAAAAAGAAACTCCCCCTTAAATGGGTTTGAAATAACCATACATAGCAGAATCTCCTCGATTTCATTCCAATACTGTGAGACAGGCCTGGCAGTCAGCTAGCTCGGCAGGTCTGGGATCACCTGTGGTTCCAAAGCCAGAAAGCCACAGAGATGGGGCGGGAACCCTCACCTCCTAGCAACGGTTTGTCATCATGGTGGCAGTGGTGGTGGCAGTGACAGAGGTCACAGCCGCCTGTAACCCAGCAAAACACACACCCTGAACGTTGAGCTTGACTTTGTACATCTCCCTTCCATAAGGATTCCAGAACTCTTCAGGTCACTGGAACCACGCAGGCCGCCTGAAAGCTCTCATGCACCTTGCCCAACGCCAGCCGTGGCGTGCTTGTGGGCTGATGATTCCTGCAAGTGTAAAGGCTTTACAAAGTGCAGTCGAATGCTCTGCCGCTGAGCTATACCCCCTAGGCTTTACAAAGTGCATCCACATTCTCCACCCTGTTGCTCAGGTCCAGGGGATCCCAGAAAAGGATCCCCACTTTGAAAGTTTAGATGCTGCAAGTTTCTGCACCTCCCTCTTTCACGTCTTTATCTTCTCATAGACTCTTCTGCCTCAGTCCACAGGGTCCTGAGGTATTTGGTGTTTGGATTAGTAAACTGACAGGTCCATTTCCCAAACACGTTTATTTTTCCTTTGGAAAAGTGTGGGTCGGAAGAAAACCACTCTGTGTCCTACTTCCATGTTACTCATTAACTGACTTGAAAAAAAATAAACAGCTTTGGCTAGATTAGGAGTCATGTGAAGAAAGTTTCCTGCAATGTGGGAACAGTGCAAAGCTAAAATGCAGAGCTTTCCCCATGACAGGGGGGATTCAGAAATGAACCTCTGAGCTTCTTGCCTGACCTGGTGATCAATACGCGCACAATGGCGAGGAAAAGTCAGTCTCCCAGCGACTCGGTCTTCCAGTTTGACATTCCTGGCAGCCCAAGAAAGGCAGGCTCCGAGGCCCCACACAGCTCCACAGACAGCCCCGGCTCTGTGTTTCTCAGGTGGGTACCTCCGTGGGTCACCCTGGTGGCCTGAGCCACCAGACCCGTGTTCCTTGGAGAGCTCTGTGCTCGTCCCTGGAGGCTGCAACCTGCCAAGGGGAAGGAGAAGCACAGCCTGGGCATTTGGGCCAATGGGTTAGAAAGGGGTACATAGCAAAGAATGTGACTTGCTGAGCAAATACAACTATTACCACTATTAAGGGAAAATAATGGTGAGTACCTTCTTTAGGAATTTTTTGTACTGGGTGACTGGCCAGCTCTGCTGTTCTTTCATTCTCGATCACTTTCATGTTCATAGGAAATGAAGTCAAATAGCTGAGCCAAAAAACCTTACTTCCGTGTCAGAATTACCTGTGTTATTATCGAAAGAGTAAATTTGGGGGCTTTCTAAATTAATTATCAGAATAGTATTAGCTGTACTGTGGGTTCAACTATTTATCGTACAGATTGAAAGCAGCTTTGGCCTGATTGAGAACACACTCTTTTTTAGCTATAAATATTAATATCTACATAAACATGACTCTGATAATTACATTTTTTTTAATTTTTATTTTTTTATTTGAGAGAGAGAGAGAATAAGAGAGCACAAGCAGCAGAGGGAGAAGAAGCAGCAGGCCCCCTGCTTAGCAGGGAGACCAATGCGGGGCTCTATCCCAGGACCCTGAGATCATGACCTGAGCTGAAGGCAGATGCTTAACTATCTGAGCCACCCACGTGCCCCAATAATTACATATTTTTAATGAAAACCCATGTTATCAACTCTTTATTCATTTTGACCTCCTAATAATTGTCTAGGAACTTACAAAATGTAGAAATCAAATCCAAGTGGAAATAATTTCAAGAGAAAGTTTCTTACCCAACTTTGATGTAAGCATTAATGTTATGCTACATGAACCTCCCAAGTAAAGCCAGAGGAAAGACCTCCACACTGGATGTTTACTTCTACACAACACCGTAGTCAGAAAGTTGATCATTTATTTTGTTTTTTTTCATCATTTTAAGTCATTTATACAAAAAGGTGCTCCTCAAAATTATAGCTTTTAAAAATTAAATGGAAACAAAGAAATCCCATTTCATTTAATGGTGTTTGCATATCAGAATGTCAGGTTACAAAAATAAGTAAAATAATTTAATTTTATTTTACTATATTATTTTACTTTATTTTTATTCATCTATTTGAGAGAGAGAGAGAAAGAGCATGAGAGGGGAGAGGTCAGAGAGAGAAGCAGACTTCCCTCTGAGCACGGAGCCTGACTGGGGACTCAATCCCAGGACTCTAGGATCATGACCTGAGCCGAAGGCAGTTGCTTAACCAACTGAGCCATCCACATACCCCAAGTGAAATAATTTTAAGAAGAAGTTTTGGGGACAGAGCCTGAATTCATGCAAAATGTTATGAAATACCTTTATTTTTAGGTTAACTTAGTTTTTTCCATCCATCATGAAAATGAATTAATCTGACTTTGATTGTCTGAGCAAGAGGACAACTCTTGTGATTAAAAATGTAAAACCTCTGTATTATTCCCATAATTTGCTGAATTTTGAATGTTTCTCAAATCATTTTGTCTGCTTAATCCACCTCTTCTGTAAATAATGCCAACTCTTCTAGGAGCTCAAGTTCTAATCAGGAAAAACAAAATTAAAATGTAAAACAAGTATTTAAAATATATAAAATACAGAAAATATAATTCAAACGAACACACATATTATTTAAATAAACTTAAATAAATAGAATAAAAATAAAATAAAAATCTGCATCAACTTAAAGTCAAGCCTCTTTCAAAAACAGCCCATGCCTATTCTACCTGCATATTAGATATTAAATATCAAATGTCTATATTAGGATCTAGAAATGATTTTGTGTGTGTGTGTACTGGAACCCATCTAAAAACACTATGTGTATCTCCAAACACTTTGGGCACTGAAGGACTTTCAGTGTAGTTGAAAAATCTACTTAATGTGTTATATAGTAAATCATTCCAAATAATTCATGAAAGCATTTAGGCACATGCTGGTTAATTATCTGAGGTATAAAATAAGACCAGGTAAACACTTCCCTTTACCTTCTCAATAAATACTAAGAATTTATGGGGCTGATGTGATATCCTATTATCATTTCCCAAACCAGAAGCAATAAAATGTACTCTGAGATCAACAAACCACTTCAGATAGGCACGGATACAATTTACTCAGTGCTCTTACTCAAACATTCAACCCAGATTTACTGAGTGACTGTCATATGCCAGGCTATATGGAGCACAAGGGTACAATCATAAGCCAGACAAACCTAGTCTCTGCCTTAAAAGAGGTTATTATAATGTTTAACATCAAAGACAGGCTAAAAAATTATGAATGCACAAATGTATATACCTCTATATACAAAATTCTTATATTAACATTTATTATCATAGGAAATAGTACAGGACTGAGAAAAAGAACCAGATAAGGAAAACTAACTTAGTTGGGTGGCAAGGGAAGGACTCTTTAAGGAATTAATAATTCAGGTGTCTTCAAGGATGAGTAAAGAGCCAACCATGGAGTGACCAGGGAAAGGACATACTGCCCACAGGGAGGGAAGATCGTAAGTCTTGAGGAATCTGGGAAGAGAAGCATCTGATGAAACTGGAGAAGGGGTTTAGGATTCACTCTTAACTGCAGTGGGAAACCACTGGGTGCTTTAGAATAGGGGAGTCTCACAATGTGTTGTTCCCTTTAGAAGGGCATTCTGGCCCCTCTCTGGGTGATTTCCAGCTTTCTGCTCTGCCGAGCGATACTGGATCTTGCCCATATCTCCCCATGACCTTGTGTAAGAGTGTCCGTAAGGTACGGAGCCAGCAGATGCATTACTGGGTCACAGTTTATAGGCACGATTAACCCTGCTCATGATGTCAACTTGTGTTCCAAAGTGTTGTGTCATTTACGATCCTACCTGCAATGATTCTGCTGCCTATGCAACATTGACATTGTCAGACTTTTTAATTTTTTCTAATCCAGAAATGGCATCTCAATGGGGTTTTCATGTCCATTTCCCTTATTAATACAAAAGGAGCATCTTTTCAACATGTTTCTTGATTATTTTTATTTCCTCTTCCATAAAATACCTGCTTATAGATTTATGACCCTTTGGGGCAGAAGGCAGGTAGGAAGACAGGATACTGTCTTTTTCTTGTTTTTAGATAGTTTTAAAAACACTGCAGATACTAATTTTTTGTTACTTATATGTATGGTGTAAATATTTTATTCCGGCATATGATTTGTCTGTTCACATTCTCTGTCATATCCAAGTTCTTATTCTTAATTTATCAGTGCCTTATTTTCTTAATGATTTGCACTTCCTGTGACTCGTTTATGAAAGCCTGACCTACTCTGAGGTCATTAGAATGTTCTTACCTATTGTCTGCTAAAAGTCTGTTTTCTTGCTCTGTCACACATTGCTGTCTTAATTACTACAACTTTATAATAAAAGTTTTGCTGTCTGGTAAGACAAAACTCCTTACCTAGTTCAAAAATGACTGACTACTCTTGGGACACCTATATGGCTCAGTGGGTTAAGCCTCTGCCTTTGGCTTAGGTCATGGGATTGAGCCCTTCATTGGGCTCCTTGCTCAGAGCAGAGCCTGCTTCCTCCTCTCTCTCTGCCTGCCTTTCTGCATACTTATGATCTCTCTCACTCTCTCTCTCTGTCAAATAAATAAAAAGAAATAAATCTTAAAAAAAAAAGACTGGCTACTCTTGACACATTTGCTTTTCCATTTAAATTTTAGAATCAGTTTTCCAAATGAAGACTTATTCTTAGTTGAAATTGTATTAAGTCTATTACTTAATTTGAGGAAATTAAGTCTACTTCTCCTTATATTGTGTTAAATATACCTATTCATGCACATAGTATGTCCCTCCATTTATTTAGGCCTTCATTAATATCCTTTGATAAAGTTTTAGAATATTCTACATAAAGACCTTACACATTTTTAGACTTATTCCTACATACTTTACACCACTGTTGCCATTGGAAATAAATAAATACACACACACACACACACACACACACATACTTTTTTTAAAGATTTTTTTTATTTATTTGACAGAGAGAGACACAGTGATTTATTTATATATTTTTAGAGAAAGAGAGTGTGTGTAAGCACACATGCAGGGGCAGATGGAAAGGGAGAGAGAATAAAGCAGAGTTCCCATGGAGCCCAATGGTGGGGCTCCACACAGGGCTCCACACAGGCTCAATCCCAGCACCCTGACATCATGACCTGATCCAAAATAAAAAATCCACTGCTAATCACGCAGGCACCCATGGAAGTCTATGCCTCTTAATCCTCTTTACCTATTTCATCCATTTCCCTACCTCCCTCCCCTCTGGCAACTATCAATTTGTTCTCTGATTCTGTAAGTCTGATTCTGTTTTGTTTCCTTTGTTTTGTTTTTTAGAATGCTCATATAAGTGAAATCATATGGTATTTGCTTTTCTGTCTCACTTATCATAATACCCTTAGGTATACCCATGTTGCCACAAAAGGCAAGATTTCTTTTTCTTTTTCTTTTTTTTTGATGGCTAAACTAATATTTCGCTCTATGTGTCTATATCTGTGTATGTGTGTGTGTGTGTGTGTGTGTGTGTGTGTGTGCATGCCATATCTTCTTTATCCATTCATCTACTGATGGACATTTAGGTTGCTTCCATACCTTGGCTTTTGTAAATAATGCTGCAATAAACAGAGACATGCATACATATTTTCATATTAGCATTTGTGTTTTCTTTGGATAAATACCTAGAAGTGGAATTGCTAGATCTTACAGTAGTTTCACTTTCAATTTTTTGAGGAACCTGCATACTGTTTTCAATAGTGGCTACACCAATGAACATTCCCTACCAACAGTGCACAAGAGTTCCCTCCTTCCCACATTCTTGCTAACACTTGTTATTTCTAATCTTTTCGATACCATCCATTCTAACAGACATGAGGTGATATCTCATTTTGGCTTTGATTTATATTTCCCTGACGATGAGAGATATGGAGCATCATTTCATGTGTCTGTTGGCCACCTGGATGTCTTCTTTAGAGAAGTGTCTATTCAGGTCCTCTGCCCATTTTTTAATAGGGTTTTGTGTTTTTTTCTGCCTTTTTTTTTGTATGAGTTCTTTGTATATGTTGGATGTTAGCCCCTCGTCTGATATATCATTTGTGAATATCTTCTCCTATTCAGTAGGCTGCCTTTTCATTTTATTGATGGTTTTCTTTACCCTGCAAAAGCTTTTAGTTTGTTGCCCTCGCCTGAAGAGACAGATCAAAGAAAAAAAATTCCGAAAAGATGAGGCAGCACTATGCTGGAATGTGGGACCATGGTGGGACCATGGTGGGACCAGCCTAGGCCTCCTCAGACTCCTTCAGTGCTCTGGTTTGGGGATCACCCCAGGCTGCAGTCAACAATGACTATGGCAGGTCCAAGGTAGCCTTATAGTCACATTCATGCCTCCACCCAGTGGCCCCACTGATTCTGTCCCTGTTCATCTATTGTCCCAGCTGCCACCAGTGAATGGTAGAGGAAATATTGGCCCTTTTTCTCTCTCTTCCCAACAGCCTTGATTTTTCTTAGCCACACTCACTTCCCCCGCTATCAGAGAAAGAACAGGAGCACTTTTTGGTACCTCAAGAAAAGGAACACCGTAGGCATCGTATTATGACCCATTTTCACGATGAGTCCATATCCCAGCTCCTGTTCATTGGGATTTGTAGAGGTAAAGGTTATATTTAGAATCTGGAGGGAGCTGAGTTCTGGGAAATGGGTTTTCCTCCCTAGGAGAAGGGATGAACAGGTAACAGCCAAAGAAAGCAGGACTGTGTTAAGAGGATATAGTAGTAGCAGTTGTAGTGTCCTAAGCTTGGTGTGGGTGTTTCAGCGAAAGGCATACCTCTCTATTCTTAGTGGGCAAGGTTCACTGGCAGGACCTGGGAACTCTGCTGAGCCTCAAGGGAGCTTGAAGAGCAGACTATCAGAAAGAAAAGAGATGATGAAGTATACTAGGATGTGGTGAAATGGGGCTGTGGAAGTTAGAATGAGGAGATGCCTCTCCTCAAAGAGCAACAGGCATCTCTGACAGGAAGGGTAGAATTTTCCCTGCAGGAAAGAAGAGAACTCCCCAGCCTCTAACCTGGCCCGGAGAGAATGGACTTGCAGTTTCTTTCCCAAACTTTGTCAGACACTTCCCCACAGTCTACGTATACCAAGCACTCAATATTCTGTCAGCACACATTTTCTATCCTTGCACCAGGCTTCCAAACACACTGGGAGCCCTCCCTTGACTGCCTCAAAAATTCCTATTCATCTTTCAAGTTGCACCTCCAGAAAGGTCTTCTCTAACATCTGGGGAGAACTTCTACCTCCACCCCTCAGAAGTAGCTGCCTTTCTTATTTGTTGATATCCCATCCACTATTAACCACTTATCAGAATGGACTGTCAGGAGGGGTACCGTTTACAAAGTCAGTGAAGCTTAAGCTTCCACCCCCACTTACACAGGCCCCTTCCAAGGCCCTGGGAGTGTCTGTAGCAAGCTCCTCAGATAGGCATACCTTTCTGTAAGGCTTTTGGACAATACTTCAACTACCATTATGACTGCTGTCTCTCTTCACTCCGATTTTCTCTCCTATCCAGTGGGCAAGGGATTTTTTGACATTATGAGCTAAGGGGAAGTTGTTTGAAGATGCATTTAGTTTGGGATTGCTGGAATTAGTTTATATGGTTTGTCATGTGTGAGTTGTTACTAGCCAACCTGGCTTCCTGGAATATTCCCACCACACATGAAGGGTCAGAGATGAGATCACGATAGGAATATGTCCTCCCAGTACCGTTTATCAGCAGTATGTAGGCAGTGAAAGAGAAACAAGACTCGATATGTATAGGACCAGAAGCTAGTTTCTGGTAAATTTTTCCAGTTATCAGATGTGGTGGACTCTGTCCTCATTAATGCCAACACAAAACAGAAGTTCTCTCCTGTTAGGACCATAAATGTGATAATGTAGCTGATATCATTTTAAGTACACCAAACTTTTTTTTTTCTTCTTCCTTGGTAGTAATTGCATGATTTATCAGAATTTCTGTCTTTATGGGACACAAACCCAAGGTAATACTAAAAACAGCCATTGCTTTTGTGTGTGTGTCATATAATAGACCACATCTTATTTTTACTCTTTTATACTTACACTGCTGAGGAAGGAATGGATGTGATTCCCTAGGCATGAATCCGTGAGTGGAATGCATGCTGGCTTCTTAGTGACTACCTGTTAGAAGTTTCTCATTTGGGGTGAACTTGAACATATTTATAGAAAAACTAAGTTTATACAAATGTTTCTCATCAGTGTCCAGTTCATTAAATTTTCATGACCCCTAAACTTGTTTTTAAAAAATAATTTCAAAAATTAATAACCTATGCATTAAGCCTTGACTCACATTTTTAAAAAAATTTTTATTTTTTATAAACATGTATTTTTATCCCCAGGGGTACAGATCTGTGAATCGCCAGGTTTACACACTTCACAGCACTCACCAAAGCACATACCCTCCCCAATGTCCATAACCCCACCCCCCCCCTTCTCCCAGCCTTGACTCACTTTTTAAATGACATTTTCAAATGCCATGAAAATTTATTTTGGATGAGCTTATCTTTAAGTTCCTACTTTCATTAAAAGCTTTTTATCTTAACAGGTTTTTTAAAAAAATCAATCAGGTTCATTTACCTCCTCTCCTCCCTCCCTCTCTCTCTGCCCCCTCTCTCTTTCCTCCATGTCTAATGCAAAGCCAGGCAAGTATACCTGAGCTGCAAGTTCCAGCAGTTCCCTCAATGGGTAACTATGTGGAGTTGTAAGAGGGCAAATTGGCCAGCCCTGCCAAGAAGTACAGGAGTGATGAATGAGGGCTTCTTTATAGCCAATGGCACAGAAATAACCTCTACTATTTGCACAGAGTCTTACTCATGGGAACTTTTTACAGATGTGACCTTACTGACCTTAGTGGCTTTTTGCTATGGTGGATGGATTATGGTAGTTGCTCTCTAGTGCTTAGATAATGAAGAAAAGAACAGAAAAAGGAAAAGACGTTTTCTGCTGCGGCTGTCTGGCAAAATTAAGCTAACGAAATTAGTTCAGGTAGTGAGCACACAGCCAGAGAGGTAACAGAATGGCATTATCCAACTTCACTGATTAATATATTCACCCGGTGTGACTTCAAATTATGTGGGCTATTTCCAAAAAATCAAATCTATCCTTAAAAGTCATTTAATTCGGTTTCTTCAGCCCACCCAGGGTGACTTTCATCACCTCAGAAGTAGGCATGTGACTCTCTTTGAAAGAACAAAGTTAAAGAGACCTACCCGGTATTCTCTATTCTCTATTGACCTACTATGTGATTCTATGGGTTTTGGTGAAATTTATTTGCAAAAAAGACAAGGGTATTTGTCTTAGATAATTTTCAGGAATGGTGAAAGAACAAGTATGATGGGTAATTTTATTTAACAAACAGCTATGGAATTCCTTCTATAATGCTGCATGGAAGGAGGACTGCCTAGTATATATCTGGTTTGGATACTTACTAGTGGCATAAACCCTCAGTGCCTCACTTTCCCTGATGGCAAAATGGGGACAATCTTAAGACAGCCGATACTATTAAACAAGACAATATATAAAGTGCTTGGACAGCAAATGTTCTAACGAGGTGATTGTAAGGCAGTAGAGAAGATCTACAGAGGAATAATGGTATATTCACTCACCACCTAGAACTCTTAGAAGCTAGAAATACATCCTTGCCTCTACATATATCTGGCACAGAGAAGAAACTCTGTAATGAGAAGAGAGCCTTGCAAAGTAAGCAAATGGCTGCAAACCCAGCTCCTGCTTTTAGGGGCTCCAATTTCTGTTGGTTACAGACACACCTGCCGGCTACTGTACAAGGCAGGCAATGCGCATGTACTAGGAAGATTGTATTATTAGCCTCACTCTCCAATCTGTAATTTCCCTCAGCATGTTTATGACGGATCCCCATGTTGCAAAACTTACATCTAGAAATAACTGCACATTTCAAATGCTTAGTGCCACAAAATAAACCTTACCTAATGTGAAAAACTAATGGCTGTCAGGACGTTCCTGAGAGAAACAAAACAAAAGACAAAGCCCTATTTTATTACTTCCAATAAAGCCACAGGGGCAGAACAGTGGGCCATGAATAAGCTTCCCTCCAAACACACTCCTGTACAAGGGTAATAAAGCAAGAAGCAGGAATGGTGAAATCATACCAGTGCATGAATTTATCTCCCAGACTTGTCCTTTGAACGCTGGGAAATACCAGCTGTGACCTGGCCAGCTTCCCTGGTCCTATATCTTATTTCGGGAAGCTTCCACTCCACTCATGCACACGAGTCCTGCCTTTGCACATTCTGAGCTGCCCACAACACTCTGGCAGAGTAAATTCTGTGTGGTCCTTTGAAATTGGACCAAACATGCCTGTCTTTGGAAAGCCTCCCTTGACACCCTTTTCTCGGCTATGTAGTATCTTTTGTTTACCTCCATGACCACATTTATCACAAGCTGCATTACTCTTGTTACATTTGTCTTTCTTCCTCACTTTGCTGCCTTATTTCTAACCCAACCATTCAGCGTAGTTCCCAGGACAAAATAGACAACAATAAATGTCAGAGGGTGGTGGGTGACAGAGCAGTGAGGAGCTCCCCTGAGATGACAGGCAAACCTGGCCCTTGCTGGGGTGCTTGCTGGGGTGCAGCTGGCCTGGCCCCAGGAAGGCTGAGGCTCCATAGCACAGTGAGAGCACACAGAGAGGAGCCGGCACAGTGCAGGAGGGCAGCTAGAGACAAAGCCGAAGGATGGATCAGACCTTCTGACTCACCATTCTGGATCTTCTCGCTGTTCCACAGTGATTGATTATTAGATCTGAACTAGCATTTGCCTATACCGTGGTCCCAAATGTTTTATCCTTGCAGTTGGGAAAAGAGAGGGGAAGAATTACAAGGAGCCATAGAGGCTGAGATTTCTGTTTCCATAAATTGAAGGGCACACTTGATTTTAATGTATTTTCACATTGCATTCAGTTTACAAATAAACTAAATGACTGTAAAATTGAATTAAACTCGGCATAAAAGAAAAAAGAATGAAACAAAACATCGTTTTTTTTTTTTTAAATATTTTATTTATCTGACAGAGATCACAAGTAGGCAGAGAGGCAGGCAGAGAGAGAGGAAGGGAAGCAGACTCCATGCTGAGCAGACAGCCTGATGCAGGGCTCGATCCCGGGACCCTGGGACCATGACCTGAGCCGAAGGCAGAGGCTTTAACCCACTGAGCCACCCAGGTGTCCCAAAACATCGGTTTTTCATTTAAGGAATGATCCCCCCACACACACTGCACACTTTCCTGACTTCATGCCTCTAAGCTCACTCTCTCTGCCCGGAATAACATCTCCTTCCAAGATCACTAAATCAACGTCACTAGAAATCCGGCGGTGAATACAACAAGGGTGGCCTATGTTCTTGAATTACTCTCCTCAGAGGAAGCCACACACGTAATTCTGTGACGTGATATAGGTGTTAGCTAACCCTACCTCAGTAATCGCATTACAATATAGAAAGGTCTCAGATGAACAGGTTGCACACTTCCAACTTACACAATGGTACTTGTCAATTATATCTCAATAAAAATAATAATACTTTAAAAAAAAGAAACGGAAGGTAAGAGGTGAGCTGAGCATGAGGCGAGGGGGTGGCAAAGAGAGAAAGAGCTAGAACCTAACACTGAGGAATTAGCCTTTTGCTATTCTCTGTGGAAGAGAAGAACCCCCGTTTCAGACGGCTGACCGAACCCTCTGTCTCTAGAGCACAAAGAGGGGGCAGGAGAATCAGAGGAAAGGATGCGGAGCCCAGACACACTTTCCTCAAAGCATAAAAATGAAGCTCAGAAGCTGAATTTTGTCCCAAGTTCTGAACAAAATAAAACACCCTCCAGGAAAAAAAAATATCATTCCTATTTCTCTCCCTGTCGGAGACTGTATCCAACTAATACAAACTCTAAGTTAGCAGTCACTGCCTCCAATGCCACCTCTGGAGAACAAAAGATATTCTTTTCTCCTTCGTGGCTGTGCCTCACCATCAGCACCCAGGCTCTGCCTGCTGACCCTTGCACGATTCCACACCGCCCAACATCCAAAGACAAATCCAACTCCAGATCACTCATTTAGGGGAACATGAAGTTTAACCAGGAGGCTCACCCCACAGTGGGGAAGAATGGCCAACAAAGACTGTTTGAGTTACCAGCTGCCTCCCAGCTCGTTACATCAAATCTTCACCTCTTAAAATCATAAGCATCTACTTTCTCATACAGTATCTGTGTGTTTTGAATCTGGAAGTGAAGAGCTTGGTGGTTCTAGCTCAGGGACTCTGGTGAAGTTGCCGTCAGCTATCAACCATGGCTGCAATTATCCAAAGGCTTGACTGGGGTTAGGGGGTGCATTTCTCACCACACCTGCTAGGTTAGTGCTGGTATCTACAGGAGGCTTCAGTTCCTCTCCAACTGGAGAGAGGGTTGTTTACAACATGGCGGCTGGGGCTTTCCCCAGAGCAAGTGATTCTTGAGACAGGACTGTGAAAGACACAATGTCTTTAACAGCCCAGTTTCTGAACTACACCATCATTTTTGCAGTATTTTGTTGGTGAAATAGGTCAGCCCTATGTATTCAGTGTGGGAGGGGACAATACATGGGTGAGAATGCCAAGAAAGAGGGATCATTTGGAGCCATCCTGGAGGCTGGTGACTACAAGGGCTATGGGGGTGACATCAAGGTTGCCACATACTTCTAATCTGTATATGCTGTATATGCTGGAAGTATATGCTGGAAGGACAGCTGGCTTAGAGTTGCACAGGCCTGTGTTTGTGTTGTGTTGTGTGGGTTTTTTGTTTGTTTGCACAGGCCTGTATTTGATCACAATGTTGACACGTGCTGTGTCACCTTAGTCCAGTTACCTGAACTTTCTAAACCTCAGCTTTCTCATTTGTAAGATGGAAAAATAACACCTACATCTGAGGACTGTTTTTGAGGATTAGGTATGGAGAATGTACATACTGTGGCAAATACTGGAGAATGGTTAACTGTTATAGTTACAAAGTAGGCTAAATGTTACTATAGCAACACAGTTGGAAGTCTTTACCCACACAACCCTGGGTCAACTCTAAGGGTTTGTTTGGATTTGTTTCTTTTCCCTCATTCTTTAAAAAAAAAAAAAAAAATTAAGATTTTATTTATTTGACAGAGAGAGAGAGACAGTTGACAGAGAATACAAGCAAGGAGAGTGGGAGAGGGAGAAGCAGGCTTTCCACTGAGCAGGGAGCCTAACACCGGGCTCAATCCCAGAAACCTGGGATCATGACCTGAGCCAAAGGCAGATGGTTAATGACTGAGCCATGCAGGTGCCCCTTCCTCATATATTCTTTTATAACTTACAAACGACTTCAAGATAAACACAGTTGGTGGCAGAATATAAAGCTAAAAAACATGTACTTTTGTTCATATATTTGAATAGATGTAGAAACCATGAAAACTTTAAGATCTAAACTCGACAGCAAGAGCTGTCAGGCTCTTGCATTTTTCCCATATGGCTGAAATCCATACTCGGATGACTTTAAAGAAACCTGGAAATAAGGTAAGGGTGGAGATAATATACTGCATTCATGAGTTTTCTCAAAATCACAGTTTTTCTGGGAAGAAGTGTGATTATCTCTAGAGAAAAACACAAGTTCCAGTGGTCAAGTGGTGTGTGATGTCAAAATGAAACATTTTTTCAACAGGGCTACTGATTTATAAGGTTACAGTATATTCTTTACTCAGAAATTTGAGAGTTTGGGCTTTGCCTTTGATGCAAATGTCTCCACCCTTCATTTCTTCCCCAGTAAAATAAGAGTAAAGACCCTATGAGAAAAAGCTTCTTCATGTGTGAACTCCGAATATTAACTCTCCAAATTTGTGCCCCGGAAGTTTAAGTAGAAAGAGCCCAGGCTTAGCCCTGACAGTCCTCCGGGACCCGGAACAAATCACTGATCCCTTCCTTTTCTCCATCTCACAAAATGGAGAAATCTACCAGTAAGAGGATTTTTTCCAGACAATGGAGAAGTTAAGGGGCGGTGGGGAATGAAATGAAGTGAGATAAATAGATATAGAGAGTTAGATATATAGATATATAGATATTTAATTATAAGCTCCTTCTAGGGGAAAAAAATGAAGAATCCTTTCCCGGGATTACTTTATTCTTAGGTATTTAATATTTATTTTAGTTGCTATCTGAAGTGGGGGACTTACCACAAAGCTAATGAAGCTGAACTTTTAGGGCTGATCACCTGAATTAACCTCTTCTAATTCAATATTCTCTGTCTGCACCTGATTTTCAGTTTTTTTTTTTTTTCCCTTAAAGAAGTCCCCCATATCATATAAGCTGCAGGCCCTACAAAACTGAATCTGCCCCAGTTGCTGCTCTTAACATAAATACACATTTTTCAACCCAGACCAATTTTCTAATGGTATCATCGGTGTTTCATCATCATCAGTGAGATAATATCCTACTAACAGCTTAACAAATCTATGCAAGAAACTTAACAAGAAACTATTACTATAGTATGAATGGGTATTTCCAAAATGACTGATTCCTGGAATAGATGGAAATACAACTTATCCCCTACGTGCATGTATTATTTTTCAGAATATTCATATTGTCATTTATACAGGATGGTCACATTACATAAACCATATAATTCATGAACCACATATACTAGAGTGTATAACATATTTAATGCAGAATTTAATTTTAGCATAAAGCATAGATAAAGGTGATAGTATATTTTCCTTCTCAAAAGAGAAGAAAAATATTATCAAATATTCTATCTATATTATTATATACCACACGTTGGGGGGTTTAAAGAAATATAGATTCCAGAAATCCAAAAGTTGCTGTACTGACAATAATTCCTCTCTGAGGTGAGAAGTAGCATAGAACAGTTGTTAGGAATGTCAGCTCCACAGGGTGCCTGGGTGGCCTCTCCAGTGAGCTTCTGATTCTGGGTTTCAGCTCAGGTCGTGACCTCAGGTCCTGAGATCCAGCCCCACTTGGGGGTCAGCTCAGCTCAGTGCAGAGCAGTCTTGTCTCTCCCTCCCCCGACTTGCACGCACACACACACTCTCTCTCAAATAAAGAAATAAAATCTGGAAGGAAGGAAGGAGAGAGGGAGAGAGGAAGGGAAGGAGGGAGGGAGGGGAAATAGAGAGCAAGCAAGTAGACCAACATGGGGTCCCATCTCATAGAAGTGGTTCAGCAAGTCTGTACTTCAGTTTTTGTTCCTCTTAAAGAGGGAGTGATAGCTTCTACTTCATGAGGTTCTTGTAGGGATTGAATGAGCTGCCCTACTTGTGAAGTGCCTAGAAACCTACCTAGCATAGGCAAGCACTGCATAAATGTTATTTAAAAACACTTTATGCTGGGGGCACCTGGGTGGCTCAGGCTGTTGAGCATCTTCCTTCAGCTCAGGTCATGATCCCAAGATCCTGGGATCCAGCCCCACATTGGGAAGCCTGCTTTCCCTCTCGCTCTCCCCTGGCTTGTGTTCCCTCTCTCACTGCCTCTCTGTCAAATAAATAAATAAATAAAATCTTTAAAAAATAAAAATACTTTATGCTGATTTCTACCTTGGGCTGTAGTCTCACAAACTGCTTTAGCACCCTGGGCAATGACTGAAAATTTCTCATTTTACTTGACTGTCATTCTCCCACTAGTGACAATAGCTAAAACAGAAAACTGTGTAGTCATTTAAATGTTTCATGGCATAGGATTATTTGTTTTTATTTCAAAAGGGTTTTTAATACTTGCTAAATTGTCCACATTAGGAAATATAACTATGAATTAATAAGCATGTCTATTGGAAGTTGCCTCTTTTGTCAGCCTGTAGGACTGAGTGACTGAGAACCGGTGACTGAGAAGCTGACTTGACTTTGAACTTGCAACAATATCTGGGTTTACAGTAATAAAACAAAGTGTGTTTTATTGTGGCCCTAAACCATGATGTACATGTGAACACTAAATTATTGGATCACTAATATGTAAGTTCTGAGGTAATGCTATAAATCATGGTAAATATTTAATGGAAATATAAAACCATCCTTCTTAAAGTCTTATAACTGAATGACAGGGAAGGAGTTTTGTTAATTTCCTTGTAATTCTATCAATGGTCCTTAATTAATGACAAATAAGAGAAAAAACACATTGTGATGAAACACTCAATCATGCCGATACCAGCTTTTTGTCCCTTCTTTGGATCCCCAAAAGCAAAAGCATAGTTTTTTCTTGAATCCAAAAGAAGTAAAATCTTTCTACTGTGTGTCTATCAGGTTTTTCCACAGTGCCAGACGCTATGTAACCATAAGCAAACCTATAGCTTTATGTAACTTTTGCAGCTTTTCAAAAATACATGATTAAGAGCAGTGTGATGACCACAGTTCTGTGAGGTAATTCTTAATAAGGACCAGCCTTGGTTCCACAATCTTGTCATAGAAATGACAACATTTATTCTATGCATCCTCTGTACCAAGTATATACTAAGCCCTTTTCACAGATTAGCTAAATAAGACTTCACAATAATCTTATGAAATAGGAACTCTATGACTGCATTTCCCAGATAAAGAACCAAGGTTTAAAAAAAAAAAAAAAAGGAAGTACTTGATTACCACGATGTAAGAGTTGGACTCCATCTTAAAACTCTAAATCCCATGTTCTTCTTACTTCACTGTACTCCCACTCTTGCAACCTTTAATTTCCTTCCTTTGTGGACTAACAGAATTGAGTGAATGGATATAGACCTTCTGAAGTAAGTGGGGTACTTAACATCTGCTGTGGGAGTTAGATGTGACACCAAAAGCATAAGCTACAAAACAAATAATAAATAAACTGGACCTCATCAAAGTTAAATACAAAAGACACCCACAAGAAAGTGAAAGACAATCCACAGAGTGAACAAAAATATTTGCAAATCATGAAGCTGATAAACATCTAGTATCCAGAATATATCAGATTTCTTATAACTTAATAATGAAAAAATGACACATTTAAAACTAAGCAAAGTTGGGACACCTGGGGGGCTCAATCTATTAAGCATCTGACTCTTGATCTCAGCTCAGGTCTTAATCTCAGGATCATGAGTTCAAGCCCCACATTGGGCTCCACTGGATGTGGAGCCTACTTTAAACAAACAAACAAAGAAATTCAAAGGATATGAAGAGTTTTTTTCTCCAAAGATATATAAATGCCAATAAGATGCAATATGGTTCTTCACATTAGTCATAAGGACAAAGTAAAACAACAAGAGAAAAAAACCCATAATGAGGTACCACTTCACACTTACCAAAATGACTATACTCAAAAAGTCAGAAAACAACAAGTCTTGAAAAGCATGCAGAGGAATTGGAACCCTTTTACAAAGCTGGTGGAAATGCAAAATGGTGGGAGCACTTTGGAAAACAGTTTAGCAGTTCCTCAACAGATTAAACATAGAGTTACAATATGACCCAGCAATTCCACTCCTTGGTATATAACCATAGAATTAACAACTCATGCCCACACTAAAACCTGTACATGGGTATCATAATAGCCATCAAGTGGAAACAACCCAAATGTCCATCTACTGATAAATATGATGTGGCTTGACTACAGAATGGATTATTAATTGGATAAAAGAAAAAAGAATGAAGTACTATTCTAGGCCACAATGTGAATGAAAGAAACTAGTCACAAAAGGCTACATGATTCCATTTTTTAAAAAGATTTATTTATTTATTTGAGAGAGAGAGAAAGAGAGAGAGAGAGAGCATGAGAGGGCATGAGCTGGGGGAGGGGTTGAGGGAGAAGCAGACTTCGGTTGAGCACAGAGCCCTACAACCAACATGGGACTCCATTCCAAGACCCTGAGATCATGACCTGAGCTGAAGGCAGACACTTAACTGAATGAGCCACCCACATAATCCCATTTAAATAAAATGTCCAGAATAGGCAAATCTACAGAGATAAAGGTAGAATTATAGTTCCCAGGGGCTAGAAGAAAGGACGATGAGATTGACTACTAATGAGTACAAGATTTCTTTTTGTCATGATGAAAATGTTCTGGAATTAGTGGTGATAGTTACACAACTCTGAACCACTGAATTGGAGAGTTTGAAAGAGTAAATTTCACAGTATATAAAATATGTCTCAAAAAGATTAAAAAAACTTAATGAAAAATTTTTAAAAATCATTTTTTTTAAAAAAACTCACATTCTGTGAGTACAAAACATAAAAATAACTTTTTTCATGACTGACAAATTGGCCTATTGATTTCAAAAGGAATGACACATTTTTATTAAACTAGATATTCTAGATCAACATTTTCTTTATTTGCCATGTATCTTTTTAAAAGACTTTATTTATTTATTTATTTATTTGAGCAAAAGAGAGAGAGAGAGGGAGAGGGACAGGGATAGTGAGAGAGAGCACAAGTGGGAAGGAGAGGGAGAAGCATACTCCCCATTGAGCAGGAATCCTAATTGGAAGCTTGATCCCAGGACCCTGGGATCATGACCTGAGCCAAAGGCAGATGCTTAACTGACCGAACCATCCAGGTGCCCTTTAAGTTTTTGTGTTGTTGTTGTTGTTGTTTTTCTAATTTTATTTATTCATCAGAGAGAGAGAGCGCACACGCGCACATATGCACTTTCGGTGAGGGGCAGAGGGAGAGGGAGAGAGAGAATCTCAGGCAGACTCCCCGCTGAGCCCTGAGCCCAACATAGGGCTTGACCTCACCACCCTGAGATCCCAACCTGAGCCAAAATCAGAAGTCAGACGCTTAACTGACTGAGCCACAGGTGACCCTAAGATTTTATTTTTTAAGTAATTTCTACCCCCAACATGTGACTCTAACTCACAATCCTGAGATTAGGAGTCACACACACCATTTAAGTCTTTGAAAACGTTTCCCTTTCATCTTCTCACTGAAACTGTGCCAGGTTAAGGGAAGGATGTAAGAGATTAAGTACCACAAGAAAGGGTTTGTGCCAGGGGCCCACAAGACCAGCCCACACTGAGAGATTCACTAGACACACTGACAGAACTCAGCATACAGTAGAGTACACAAGGCTAAGATTTACCACAGGGACATAGTGAACTGGGTCATAACAGAAAAAGATGCAGGTGGAATCTGGGGGCATCCATGTATAAGCTTCCTTATACCCTTTCCCTCATAGTAAGGGTCACAGGGAATAAATACCTTCTTCCCCCGGCAAGGCAAATGCTACAACAGGTGTACAATGTTTCTGAGCACGGAAGCCCATCAGAGAGTTTTTACTGGAGGCTAGTCACATAGGCACCCTCTTCCTAGACATGCGCCAAATTTAATCTCCCAGAAGGAAAGCAGATGTTGAACATAAATCATATTGCTTGCACAGCCTAGGCCTGATGAGCCACTTTTTTTTTTAAGGTTTTTTTATTCATTTGACACAGAGAGATCACAAGTAGGCATAGAGGCAGGCAGATAGAGAGGGGGAAGCAGGCTCCATGCTAAACCGAGAGCCCAATGCGGGGCTTGATCCGAAGACCCTGAGACGATGACCCAAGCTGAAGGCAGAGGCTCAACCCACTGAGAACCCAGGCGCCCCCTGATGAGCTACTTTTATCAGCCTGGGAAAAGTGGGAACACTCCCAAAACCAAAGTTCCCAAGTATCAGGCTTGCAAAGATACCTTTCTAAGAAGACCAATCTCGGGTCTTCATATTCTACAGTAACTCTATCCTGAGCAGGGGTGGAAAACCAGGACCTCAAAACTACCATCCAATGAAACACAGATTCTTGAGGGAAATACAAAGAGGACTAAGAGGATTCAAGGCCAAGGGGACACTGTAAGGTTTGGCTCCTAGATCAAAAGTCTACCCACATCCACCACCTGGGAAAAATTGGACAGGCTCAAGGAAGAACCTTAAGCCCAGATGGGCCTGATCATTTTGAAGTGATCCCAGGATTTTCTAGATTCGCTTCCTAGCTTCTACCATCACCATGGCCTTCCATTCTCTAGTTGTCCAGGCAAAGGCACCTCCTTTAGTACTTTCCTGGAATAGGTGTGTCTTTTGCAGGAGAGATAAAAGGAAAGAGAGATGAAGTGCAAAGGTCTCTGACCTTTATTGTCCCCTGTGGTATTCAAGAAAGAATCCTCATTGATGTACAGATGGTGAAATGGTTTATCACCAAGAACAGAGTTCATGAAACACTTACCAGACCAGAGGTGTTCATGTAGCCCAGATATAAAGGTCACAGAGGCAACCCCAAGAAATAAACATGACATGACATGAGGTCATCCTTTTCTCTCCTGCAAATGCTTAGTGAGAATTTATCTCATGGAAGACTGGAAGACTGCTGTCTCAACTCCTTTGGGAGTCAGTAACCACCAAAGATCAACTAGAATGTATTTGAAAAATAAAGTGGAAGGGATGTCTTTTTTTCCCCCCCTAGAATATATTTCTGTTACATAAGAATTATCTAACTATGACCAGTGAGTTACAAAATGCATCATTAAAGGGCAGGACTCAAAGTGCATGCCAGGCATGAAAATGGTTTAGGTTTCTGTGGCTGCTTAGAATTTCTAAGACTTTCTACTTTCTCTGTATCTTTCTCTATTATCCTGGGTTCCTCGTTTTCCTTTTACTTCTTTCACTGATCAGCCTCCTCCTCTTTCCCCCCTTCCCATCCCTCCCATCTCCCCAAAGAATTAGAAACTGACTGTAATTTCCAAGGGTTCACTTATCTGCAGCCAACTGTTTTCTTTGACAATTTCTTTGACAATATCTGGGAGAATTACCCAGATACAAGATGGTATCTCATTGACAGATGATTTCTAATAAACATTGCTATGTTAGCATGTGTGTACCTGCATCTTCCACATTAATTTTTTTTTAATGGTACCTTCCATAAATATTCAAGTTCACGAAAATCAGTAAATTCTTTTTTGCTAAGTTGTACTTTTAGCCCTATGGAAAAAAGAGACAGTAAATTCTTATTTAGAAGCCTTTCAAAATCTTCAAAGCTCTGCCTTCAAAATCAGGCAGCTACATAGGAAAATCAGAGTTTCCCAGAATCACACTTTGTAGCCCTGGTGATTGGCTTGACGGAGAGGGAGGAGACCTTCCTGGCAGAGATCAGTCACCCAGGGAAGGACCCTCCATCTAACTATCCATGTTTAATCTTCACAGAGAGTCAAACTGTCTTGAATCTAAGAAAGTCAACTTAGATGCAAGACACAACAGATGACCCATTAGCAGGTGAGCCTGTCTCCAAGATAATAATTGCCTTCCATTTCATTTGCCTTCCACTGAGGCAGGGTTTTACTAGGACTAAAAGAGAAGTTTTCTCCGAAAAAGTGAAAAAATTGCTTCCTCCAAAAAATGAAAAAGTAATTTGGTATCATAGAGCATAAGCAGACTTTAGGATAGGTAACAATCCTATGTGTGTCAGGCCTTCCCCGAACCATTGTGGGTTCTATGGAAAGGTGACAATCTAGAGCATACCCAGAGATCTGAGAGCATGTGAACATGCAGATCTCTGTCAGCTGTGCAAGAGCTAAGGCTATTAGTCTGCAGAAGTAAAGCTCAGAAGCCAGTGCGGAGAGTAGGGCGCGAGCGTCAACTTGGATATTTAAAGGTTTGTCATGTGACAGAGTCAGTGTACATGGCCTGAAGGGCTAAAAAGGTACAACTAAGAAGAGATAACATTCCAATTGCTATAAAAGAGAACTCGGAACAATCAAAATTCCCAAGGATGAAATGGGAATGCTGTGAGTGGTAAGGAGTTCCCTGTAGCCTGAGGTATTCAAGCATTTGATAGATTCATTCAACATTCTGCATACCTTTATTAAGTGTTCACTCTAGAGGCTCAACACTGGCTACACAGAGGTGAATGAAAGGGTTATATTCCTGCTTTTATCCAACCGAGTCTGGTAAGGTCATCAGCTCAGAGGTAGACTCTGAGTTAATCGCTAGAGAGGACTCAGATAGGACCTGTCAAGTTTTTCTGAATCTCAGGAAACATTCCATGAAATAAAGCTATGGGTTTTTCTACATTTAGGAAGCCCCAAATATTTTTTTTCTTGCCAAGAATGAGCCAGCCAGATTAATAACTTCTTGGTTACGGAATAGTTTACAGCTAGTTTAAAGAATATTTTGGAGACTGTTGGGATTAAGGCTTTAAACTTTTAACTGTGGGTCTCCAAAGAACCTAAGGAAGAAGGTTCAAGTACATTTTCTGAAAGTGAGCTCTTAGAATCATCTTTTTGCTGTTGGTGATAGTACTTATAACTTAGAGTTACATATGCTTTACGGTTAGAAGATAGCTGGCCTTTGGAAAAATAGAATGACAGTATTCTATAAGTAGGAACATAAGACTGGTATATGCTAAAGAAAAAGATGAAAAAGTTTCTTCTTAATGGTTTGCATTTATTCTCAAAATTAATTCCTTAACACAGAACACTGATTAAGTACAATCTAATCTTGCCTAATTAGTGAAGTTCATTTTCTAATCACTTTGGTAATCAGCACACTTCAAGATGTGATTTTTTTTTTAAAGATTTTATTTATTTACTTGAGAGAGAGACAGTGAGAGAGAGCATGAATGAGGAGAAGGTCAGAGAGAGAAGCAGACTCCCCATGGAGCTGGGAGCCCGATGCGGGACTCGATCCCGGGACTCCAGGATCATGACCTGAGCCGAAGGCAGTCGTCCAACCAACTGAGCCACCCAGGCGTCCCAAGATGTGATCTTTTTAATTTTACAACTGTGATCTCAAAACTGGACCACCTGATGATTTGGAAAGATTACCTGTTATAGCTACAAGGGCCCTGTGAGTTTGCCTAACTTGACCAGGGGGCAGAGGTGAGAAGCTCTGGGAAAATTCCAGGAAGTTCGCTTTAGTGAGCCTCCCAGAATCGCTCCCGGCAACACAGAATTCACAAACACGTCTTCATGGAAAATAAACCAGCACTAACAAAAGCTCCTTTCACTTCTTTTTTTTCCTTTTTTTTTTTTTTTAGCATATTTTAAATACTAAGACTAATCCAAAAAAAAAAATTCTATTAGCAAATTATGTACTAATCAATGCTAGAATGCTAAAAGTTTAAAAAACAAGAAAAAGAACAAGGTCAGGGACTGAAAAGTCATAAGCATCAGGAGAGAACTTGCTATTCAGTTTCCAGAAGAAGAGGGAATGCTTTATAGAAACTTCTAGATACAGACCTGTTTTACCTTGTACTTAAAGAGAAAGGTTTACACCAAATACAACAATATACTTTACATTATTATACAGTTTTCTAACCATATTCTTGAGCTGCCCATTAGACTCAGACAATTAAATATTTAGATAAACCTATGACCCCTAGTCATACACATGCACAAATGAATAAATCACAGAAGTAAAATAATAAGGATCATGAGGCTAAGAGCAAACTGGCAAGTTTTCAGTTTATTGTTAGACTTTCAAATTCTAACAAAACACACTGGTTGGCTTGCTTAGGTGAGGGTCACTATTTCCTAACAGTGAGCTAGACAGAGAGAAAATTAAAACTGTAGGTGCGGGTCCTTGATTCAGGTTTCAGGCCCAACCCTGTCCTAGTATTAGCCCTCTCCGGCGTTTTCCCTTATATCTTGCCTTTTCCTCTATCTGTGGGGCTTCTGCCAACATGCCCACTGGGGTTCCAGGCCACCCATGCGCCTTCCTATCGCCCCACCCCAAGGGGAATGAAGTCTTCTCTCCAAGTATGCCAGTTCCTTCAGCCAACTCAGAAAGCCTGGCTTCATCAGCAAGGAGGCCCACACATAAGAAATTTAAGGCTAATGAACCTAAGAGTTTGCAGAACCAGGAAGTGCAGATGAATGGCAGCGAGAAAGATACTCTCAGCCTTGTGGTCCCAGGAGGTGATTCTCCTCTATCTCTAGCTAGGATCCCTGTTGCTCAAGAACCCATCCAGCCTGCTGAGATGGGAACAGGCTTCAGTGTTTTCTTTTTTTTTTTTTTTTTTAAAGATTTTATTTATTTATTTGTTAGAGAGAGAGTGGGAGAACACAAGCAGGCAGAGAGGCAGGCAGAGGCAGAGAGAGAAGCAGGCTCCCCACCGAGCAAGGAGCCCGACACAGGACTCGATCCCAGGACCCTGGGATCATGACCCAAGCCGAAGGCAGCGGCTTAACCAACTGAGCCACCCAGGTGTCCCAGCTTCAGTGTTTTCTTATTTGAGGCATAATCTCTATGGTATTACAGACCCCCAAACTACTACCAGTGAATCTGAGGTAGAAAGAGCTCTGAAACCACACAACTTTTGTAACTTTGCTAGAAGAATGTGAATTCAAGTGCTGTGAGACTCAAAGCAACACCTATTTAGTTCACTTAGTGGGAATGTTCTCACGTTTAGTGGAAGAAATCTTATCTGATTGAATCAAGCTGGGGTATTTTCTAACATGCAGCATATGTGTCATATAACTTTCTAAAATCCAAAAATCTCTCTGTATCCAAAACAATTTTGGCCCCATGGGTTTTGGATCAAGGCCTGGGGATCTGCAGTAGCTTCAAAATTAATTCCAGAGTTTTCCTTCACTTTTTCCCCCAGGGGGCTGAATGAATTATGCAGGATATTGTGGCTAAAAGGAAAAGGTCACATATTGAAATTAGAATTCCTCATAATTTAGTGGTGAATTTAATGGAGGGGAGTACTTTTAGAAAGCCAGGGGTTAGGGTAGAGTGTCCCCCTGAAGAAGACAATATTTACCCCTTAGCTGTCTCATCTCTTTGTCTATTGTTGGCTAATATTCACCCAGGAAGGAGAGTATAGTGTGGGAAATCCATTCCTGAATTCAGTGGGGAGCTCACCATAGGATAAGAACTGCCCTCACTATATAAACAAAATTTTAAATGATTATTTGATTTCCTCACTAAGCCAGAAAAGTTTGCTTATGGAGTAGCAAACGCAATAGAATCCACAATATAGAATAAGCTCACTTTTATCAGCCAGACTTGGAATCCAAATTCTTTTTACATGACTCTACATGAGAAAATGTATTCTGCTTTCAAAAATGCCACGTAGAACACGACGCATTTCTAAGTTGTATGTTAGCAGTATTATGTAGTGTTCATCACTTATTGTCCAAGAAATATTTTGGGGGCACTTATAACAGGTTCTAGGAATAGAAGGTTCAACAGGAGACAATGAACCAGTCCTCACACTGTTCAGACACTAAGGAGAGAGATGAGAGGGGGAGAAATGTAATACAGATTAAAGTAAATGCCTCTCAATGTAAAATCAAGTACTCAATAAAGTCACAGTTTTCTAGTTGTAATTCTATACATGCCAAGTCTCCTCTGGTACGTTTCATCTTATTTAAAAGCAGCTGCATATTTTCTGATTCAGAGTTTTTGACACACTAAAAGTTTCACACTGAGTAACATAAAGTCTCCAAATCTTCACAAGCAAAAGAAACTTTCTAATTACATATCTTTTTCCAAGTTCTGCTAGGAAGAAAGAAGCTGCCTGGAAAAGAACAATTTGCCAAGTCTCAGCAGAATAAAAGCATCATTTTCCCAAAAGTGAGACACAGAACACTATTTGAATCTTAAAACAATAGTGCTGAAGTTCATCATTTAAAAAAAAAAATCCCAACTTTGCCAAAAGAAGATGGAATGTTAATGTCTGATCTGATAGCTATAGTCCACATTTTTAGAAAACCTGTCTCAACATTCTACATACCAACCTTCTGAAAACAATAGCCTAGCACTATTGAAATGCCAAGGTTAGTTTTTCTAAGTGGAAACCAAAAAATAACAGCTACCTTCCCTGAAATCAGGAAATCCCAGTATCCCACAACACAACCCCAGGAAACAAAGCCTTGGTCTTATACACATCCTTTTCATGGTAGTGGTATTTGGTAGAAGGCACATGTGAAGAGAAGTGAAAAGAGAAGAGGCCTTACTTCTCCACAAGGCAGCTCCCATGGGGAGTTGAAGGCACCAGTGTCAACATAAATGGGAAGCTGTAGGTAGAAAACACATAGAAGAATTATGTGCTTGTTGTCTTAACCCAGATTGTATCAGCCACATAATGCCAAGAACAGAAAGTCAGTCCATACTTGATGTTAAGCCCCTGAAGAAACAACAAAGATAAAACGAAGTCTTGAAATGAATCGTGGGCATATGCAACTCCCTCTCTACTTTCAGATTTTTAAATACAATGAGAACTCCCAGGGGGTGGAAATGCCAGCCTGGAAAGCCATATTCAGGATCCTCAAGAGTAGCAGAATAAGGTCTGGGAGGTGTGGATTCTGTATTTGATGAGGTCTTTCACCGGGGAAATTTGGACAATATGGAAAATTTGGAAGTTCATTAATCAGGAAAGTGAAATAAACCCAGTAGGCCTTTGTTCAGTGTTTCCAATTATGAGACACTAATCTTGGCACTGAAGGGAGGATTACAAAGATGTACAGCATATCACCTCCATCTCCTTGGGCAGGTACATATAACCATAAATAGAGTATTGTGCAGCATAATAACTAAAGGCAATCATTAATACTCCCAAGACATCCACTACATGCCACACCCCATTCTAAAGGGGTTTCCATGTTTTATTTCATTTAATTATCATAATCTATGAGACAGGTACTATTATTCTGCTATTTTAGTGAAAAAACTGAAGCTCAGAGAGGCTGAGTAACTTACCTAATGTCACACAGCTCCTAAGTGGTATGTTAGTGACTTAAACCCAGGCTCCAGATGCCCACCACACAGTATAGCATGCAAATGATGCTAATTCTGTCTGTTGTGAGTTATGGGGGCAGGATGAGGTAGGGAGTTGGGGAGAGAAATGGGAGCTTCCAAGAGGAAAGGGCAATTGAGCTTTATGGTGCCTCAATGAACACAATATAACCTCCCACAAAATAACTGGGTCCCTAGGCTTTGTTGCCTTATCTCTGAGTTAGACTGATGAGTTTCTCTCTTGGGTTCCTTTGAATCTTTTTATCACTTCAGAACTCAATATGTCACCTCTTGTGACATCAGTGACATCACCAGAAACAGTACATAAAGAGCAAGCTTTGGAAGAAAATGAGTCAATAACAGCCATGTGACATTAGGAGATTTGTGCACCTTTACTGAATCTTAGTTTTTGTCATTGTTGCACTGGGATAATCTTCATAAGGTTGTTGTAGAGATTCAGTAATCGACACACAGTGCCTGGCACACAGGGGACAGTCGATTAAATTTAGTCTCTACTTCCCCCCTTCCTTTTCTTCAGTGGCATAAAAATCTCAGTTCTTGAACTCCCTTATACCTTAGATGAGGGACCTGGATATGCAACTGGACACACGTTAGTAGAATACCCTTTGGAGGGAGATTAAAAAATAAAAGATAGAATATTTGAGGCTATGAAATGTTTGCCAAAATATCTGCAAGGTTTTAATTTGCAATGCATCCATTTTATATTAAAATACTTTGTCCTTCTCTTGATCTCTTTCCTTGTACAACTCAACTACCTTACTGAACAGTCACATGATCAACTGGAAACCAAGAGGTGAAGACACACACGTGCTATTTATAAGTTATGATTCATATGGCCTAGGAAGCTTTCAGCATTCCTCAAGTCATGCAAAAGTGCATAGCTGAAAGAATGAAAACCTTTGTAATGTTACATACTAAAATAAATGTGAAAGGAAGTGGACAATAAAGTCCTATCTAAAAACACCTGCCATAATTTAAAGCTTTGTTTTCAAAGATCGAGTAAAGATAGAGATCAAGATGCATACTCTAGAAAAGATGGAGACCTTATTGATATCCAAGAGAAAAAAGAATATATAAACAGAGCTTTTACTTCTTCTTTCATTAACTCAGAATACATTTTTTTTAACCAGTGGTGGCTCAAGAGACTTTTCTTCCCTTTTTAATGTCTTTTTAAGCTAAGGTTTAACTTACATATATTAAAGTACACCAATCTTAAGTGTACATTCAATGAATTTTTACATAGGCACACACCTAAGTAACTATCTCCCAGATCAACATATAGAACATTTTCAGCACTCCTGAACGTTCCCAACCCCCTTGCAGATACCAAAAGGTAACCTCTATCTACACTTCCTAGTTCAGCACTGTAACAAAAATAGGCAATGATCAATGAAAAAGTAAAGAGGTTTGTGTCTTCTGGTGTGTGCTAGAGTTTTTCACCATAAAAACTACTCACAGGCAGTTTAGTAACCAGAAAATCTCAAGGCTCTAAGGAACTCGCTCCCTGGATGATAAACTGAAAGCCACAGCCTGGGACGTTCTTATTCCGGAAGAGTCAAATGACCTATTTTTTTTTTTTTTCTAGAGGAAAATGATTAAGGAAAGCATTAAGAGGAGAATTAAGGAGAATTAAGCCAGATTGTTTGCAAACTCCATGTCAATAAGAATGACTCATTAGTGACTCAAATTCTGCTTTGCGGTTAGCCAAGCCAAGATAGGTAATAACCATGAGTCACTTAGGACCATACTCTTGATTGGATCATGAAGCCATCCATTGTACACAGACGTGCCTCCCATTTGATATCAACAGAGCATGAACTTTGAGGTTTTTTTCTAACTGTGATAATTTGACATTCTTGCATACATTTCTTTTTTTGCAATACATTTCTTTTCAAATTTTGATTTAAATCCTAGTTCATTAACATACAGTGCAATGTTGGTTTCAAGAATAGAATTCAGTGGTTCATCACTTACATATACAACACCCAGTGCTCATGATAAGTGTCCTCCTTAGTACCCATCACTCGTTTAACCCATCCTCCTGCCCATCTCCTCTTTAGCAATCCTGTTTGTTCTCTATCATTAAGAGTTTCTTATGGTTTGTTTCCCTCCCACCTTTTTTCTCTTTTTTCCCCTGCCCAAACGTCCACCTGTTTTGTTTCTTAAGTTCCCCCATATGAGTGAAATCATATGGTATTTGACTTATTTCACTTAGCATAATATACTCTAGATTCATCCACATCATTGCAAATGGCAAGATTTCAATCTCTTTTTTAAAAGATTTTATTTATTTGCCAGAGAGAGAGAGCAAGCGAGCAAAGGCAAGAGGAGTACCAGGCAGAGGGAGAAGCAGGCTCCACACTGAGCAAAGAGCCTGATTTGGGACTCAATCCCAGGACTCTGGGATCATGACCTGAGCCAAAGGCAGACGCCTAAATGACTGAGTCCCTCAGGCATCCCAAGATTTCATTCTTTTTGATGGGTGAGTAATATATATGTGCAATGGACTATACACAAACATACACACACCACATCTTCTTTATCCATCAGTTGATGGACATTTAGGCTCTTTGCATAGTTTGGCTAATGTGGATGATGCTGTTATAAACATTGGCATGCAATGTTTATTTAACATGATGCTGTTATAAACATTGGCACCCTTTCAAATCTGTATTTTTGTATCCTTTGGGTAAATACCTAGTGGTATAACTGCAAGAACGTAGGGTAATTCTACTTTTAACTTTTTGAGGAACCTCCATACTGTTTTCCAGAATGGCTGCACTGGTTTGCATTCCCACCAACAGAGCAAGAGGGCTCCCCTTTCTCCACATCCTTGCCAACACCTGCTGTTCCTTGTGTTGTTATTTGTAGCCATTCTGACAGGTGTGAAGTGGTATCTCATCATGGTTTTGATTTCTATTTCCCTGATGATGAGTGATGCTGAACATGTTTTCATGTGTCTGTTAGCCATCTGGATGTCTTCTTTAGAAAAATGTCTACTCATACCTTCTTAACAGAATTTCTTAACAGGATTATTTGTTTCTGGGGTGTTGAGTTTGGTGAGTTCTGTATAGATTTTGGATACTAACCCTTTATTAGATATGTCATTTGTGAATATCTTCTCCCATTCCCTAGGTTGCCATTTAGTTTTGTTAATTGTTTCCTTTGCTGTACAGAGGTTTTTTTCTTGATGAAGTCCTAATAGTTCATTTTTGCTTTTGTTTCCCTTGCCTCCAGTGATGTATCTAGTAAGAAGTTGCTATGGCCATGGTCAAAGAGCTTGCTGCCTGTGTTCTTTAGGATTTTTGTGGTTTCCTGTGTCACATTTAAGTCTTTCAACCACTTTGGATTTATTTTTGTGTGTGACATAAGAAAGTAGTCCAGTTTCAATCTTATGCATGCGGTTGTCCAATTTTCCCAACACCATTTGTTGAAGAGACTGTCTTTTTTTCATTGGATATTCTGTCCTGCTTTCTTGGAGATTAGTTATCCATATATTTGTGGGTCCATTTCTGGGTTTTCTATTCTATTCCACTGATCTGTGTCTGTTTTTGCACCAGTACCATACTGTCTTAATCACCACCGCTTTGAAATGTAGCTGCAAGTCTGGAATCATGACGCCTCCAGCTCTGCTTTTTTTTTTTTTTCTTCTCAGGATTGTTTTGGCTATTCAGGCTCTTTTTTGGTGCCATACTAATTTTAGGATTGTTTGTTCTAAGGCTGCAAAAATGCTGGTGGTAATTTGATAGGGATTACATTAAATGTATAGATTGCTTTCATTGGATAGACATGTTAACAATGTTTGTTCTTCCAATCCATGAGCATGGAATGCTTTTCCATTTCTTTGTGTCCTCCTCAATTTCTTTTATAAATGTTCTATAGTTTTTAGTGTACAGATCTTTTACCTTTTTAGTTAGGTTTATTCCTAGGTATCTTATGGTTATTGTAAATGGAGTAGATTCCTTCATTTCTTTTTCTGCTGCTTTGTTATTATTATATAAAAATGCCACAAATTTCTGTACATTGATTTTATATCCTGTGAATTTACTGAATTCACATATTAGTACTAGCAAATTTTGGGTGGAGTGTTTTAGGTTTTCTATTTGATGGAAATAGTGAGAGTTTGACATCTTCCTTATTATTAGGATATCTCTTATTTCTTTTTGTTCTTTGACTGCTGAGGATAAGACTTCCAGTACTCTGTTAAATAGTAATGGTAAGAGTGGATATCTCTGACTTGTTCCTGAACTTGGAGGAAAAGCTCTCAGATTTTCCCCTTTGAGGGTGATATTAGCTATGGGTCTTCCATATTTGGCCTTTATGATGTTGACGTATGTTCCATCTATCCTTACTTTGCTGAGGGTTTTTATCAAGAATGGATGCTACAGGAGCATCCATTGGATCGGGTCATGATCTCAGGGTCCTGGGATTGAGTCTTGCATTGGGCTCCCTGCTCCAAGGCAGGAAGCCTGCTTCTCCTTTTCCCACTCCCCGTGCTTGTGTTCCCTCTCTCGGTGTGTCTCTCTCTGACAAATAAATAAATAAAGTCTTAAAAAAAAAAATAATAGAAAAAAAAGAAAAAAGAATGGATGCTATATTTTGTCAAATGCTTTTTCCCCATCTATCGAGAGGATTATATGGTCCTTATCCTTTCTTTGGTTAATGTGGTGTCTCATGTTGATTGATTTATGACTATTGAGCCATCTGTGCAACTCAGGAATAAATCCCACTTGACTACGGTGAATAATTCTTTCAAAGTACTGTTGGATTCAATTTGCTCATATCTTGTTGAGAATTTTTGCACCCATGTTCATCAGGGATATTGGCTTATAATTCTCCCTTCTAGTGGGGTCTGTGTCCAGTTTTGGAATCAAAGTCATGTTGGATTCATAGAAAGACTTTGGAAGTTTTCCTTCCATTTCTATTTTTTGGAACTGTTTGAGAATAGGTATTAATTCTTCTTGAAATGTCTGGCAGCATTGCCCTGGGAAGCCATCTGGCCCTGGACTTTTGTTTGTTGGGAAATTTTTAATTACTGATTTAATTTCTTTGCTGTTTATGGGTCTGTTCAAATTTTCTATTTCTTCCTGTTTCAGCTGGTAGTTTGCAGGTTTGTAGGAATTTGTCCATTTCTTCCAGATTGCACAGTTTGCTAGCATATAATTTTTCATAGTATTCTCTTATACTTCTATTTTTGTGGTGTTGGTTGTAATCTCTCCTCTTTCATTTGTGATTTTTATTGAGTTGGTGCTTTCTCTTTTCTTTTTGTTAAGTCTAGCTATGGAGTTATCAAATTCATTAATTCTTCCAAAGAATCAGCTCTCAGTTTCATTGATCTGTTCTACTTCTTTGTTTTTTGTTTGTTTCTGTATCATTTACTTCTGCTCTAATGTTTATCATTTCCCTTCTTCTTTTGGCTTTAGGCTTTATGTGCTCCTCCTTTTCTAGCTCCCTTAGGTGTATTGTTAAGTCATGTATTTGAGACTTCTCTTGCAGACCTATTGCAATATACTTGCTTCTTAGGACTGCCTTTGCTGCATCCAAAAGGCTTTGGACTGTCATGTTTTCATTTTCATTTGCTTCCAATTACTTTTGTATTTCTTATTTAATTTCCTGGTTAACCCCTACATTATTTAATAGGATGTCCTTTAACCTCCACGTATTTGTGGGCTTTCCAAATTTTGCTTATATTTGACTTCAGGTTTCATAGCACTATAGTCTGAAAACATTTTTTTCAACACATTTGTTCTGGTAAGTGTCAGGTCATTTAGTAAAATTTGGGAATACAATGAGTGACAGAGGGTATTCTACCAGGCAGCAAAGCAATCAAATCCAAGAGTTCCTGCTTAATCTAAACACCTGAGCTAATACAATATTTTAGTTTGATCCAACTGTAGATTACCTGTCAATAAGTTTTCCAAACAGGGATACCTTTAAAAAGGGGACCCTACTATAAATAAGCCATAATAGTGGGAATAAATCAGGACTCTCTCAAACAAATGAGAATGTTCAGTCATCCTAGCTCTGATAAGCCTCCATAAGCCTCAGAATTCCTATTAATTACCTCTTAAATCCAATGACTTCTATACTATTAAACTAAAACTTTTATGGTGGCAAAGATATTTGAGAGGGGAAAAAAACCCAGGACATATGAGAAATTACAGATGAGATCTAGTAAGCTAAACATATCGATATCACTGATCTAAGGATGGAGCCTTAGCTTCTGATACAGGTATCAGCTTGAAGAGGGCTGAGAACTCAGAGGGGAAGAGATGTTACACCTTCTACAGCTTTAGTGATGCCTTCTTGCATACAACATAATACTCCACACACTGTGGGTTTTCATTAAATACTGACAGCTGATGATATAAGGGAGGGTAGTTAAAATATTATTCTGGTCAGTAATAATAATATGATGACAATCAATAGTTTAAATGAACTGAGTGCTTACTAGGTACCTGGAATACTTTACTAATTCCTTTACATATATAAGCTTTCTAAATTTACAAGTGATCTTATAACATAGATACTACTGATATTTCTGTTTTTTCCCCCAGATGAGCAAATGGAGGTTTATAGGAGGTAAGCCAGGTGCCCAAGGTGGTCAAGTGCATATTAGGACTCTTAGATCAGTCCAAATCTCAATCACTTGACCTCTCCTCATGACCACCCCTCCCCTGCTGAGACTCTTTTGCCACAGGACAATTCCCTGAAGGAGTTCAAACAAGGAGGGCTATTTCCTGAAAGGAGACCACGGACAATCCCTCAGAAAGAAGGGGCAAAAGAGCAAATTCTGTAGGACCACATGAGAAGTGCAACTGAGAAGCCAGGCATCAAGACCACAGCCACCTGCTCTCACCTCCTGCTTCTTTGTAGTACCTACTACTAATTTATACATTTTCTAGAAATCTGGAGGCTTGGGATTAAATAGGACCAAGCATTTCCAATGTCTGAATCTCCCGCTAATGTGTGTTTTACTGAAGAGCTTATTATTTATTTTTTGATAAATAGGAAAGATGAACTTTTATTACTTTGACTACTACTCTACTAGAAATAGAATAAATTCTGATTTTGGTCAGCCTGTGATCGCAACATACAGGGAAACATTCTGTTTTCATCTGCTATGCTTTTAAAGGTAGAAGCCCATACAAAGAAGCAGAAAGCCCTATAGGAAGAAGGTAAATGCACTTAGTTTGCCAAGTGAATAGATTTTAATAAGCACTCTTCCCTCATGAAATTTATTTAAAACTGTCATTCCACAATAGGTACTTCCAACATTTCTGTGTAAAGCAGTTTCTTCCCCCTTCCCTCTTTTAGTCTCTATAAGACAAAAAGTGATACAGCTGGAAGCATGAGGTCTAGAGTGCTTTCTTTGAGGCCAGCATTCTCTTACTTCAATGCTGTATTCCATTAATAGATGCACATTCCAGCACAAAGCACACTGCCTGGACTAGGGCCCAGTTCTGACTTCCAGCCTACTGCCTTTCAACAAGTTGTGTGGATATGTAAGGGGGTTAGGTGGGGACTGGGTATGACTTGTGTGTGACCCAAAACAGAAGAACGTGAAGCATCCCATAGCCATCCCCTGCCCCTTCCCACCATCAGCTACCCTATTGTCTGAACCAAGTGTCTGGTTGTGATATAGAATTGTGATAGGTTTGGATTCAAGTTCTGTGTATATGTATCTTGTAAATAACCACTTATTGAACTCTTTCCCTGTGGACAATGAACTCCCTTATAGCACAGAGGTACTTCTTTATTTTTACATCTCCTTCACATGGAATATAGCTTGGCACATGCAAAAAACAAAACAAAACAAAACAAAACAAAAACCAAACCAGGTTGGAAGTAAAGAAGGAAGGAAGGAGGGAAGGAAGGAAGGAAAGAAGGACAGACTGCACAATCTACCTCAAATGAAGGGTCTGTTTATAAAATTTAAACAAAACCAAAGTAAAAGCTGTGGTTACTTGAGGGAAATAGAAAAACGTTCTTATTTGCCTGAGGTGTTTTCTGTATTCACTTCTCCCCATTCCTCTTTTGCTTTCTTGTTTGTTAAATAATTCTTAAAAATGAATACTATTGGGGTGCCTGGGTGGCTAAGTGGGTTAAAGCCTCTGCCTTCGGCTCAGATCATGATCTCAGGGTCCTGCGATCGAGCCCCACTTCAGGCTCTCTGCTCAGCAGGGAGCCTGCTTCCCTCTCTCTCTCTGCCTGCCTCTCTGCCTGCTTGTGATCTCTCTCTCTGTGTCAAATAAATAAATAAAATCTTTTTAAAAAATGAATACTATTAGAATACAAATTAGAAGAAAAGACAACAAAATGCTAATAGGAATTGTCAAAAAGGAATAACGTGAAAAGTATGTAAAACAGAATGAAAATTGTAAAAAAAAAAAAAGTGTGCAATAGGTGATATAAAGAAAAAAAGTAACATGCAGAAACTCCTTGAATAATTAAGTATTAACTGATTCCAATGTATTCACTGCACCATGCAAACTACATCGTCAGAACATTTCCCAGGCAGGAAAAGAGAGCATGTAAAACCAAGGCGCAGGGAAAGATAAGTCCTCATAAGCATGACATGATCATTAGTTCCCACAACAAGGAAAGGAAGTTGCTGTATGAATGTTTCTCTAAGAAAACATGAAAGATTCCCTAACTTTAAATCACTGCCTGTGGATTATAAACAGTGATTCTTGGACATACTTTGGAGCCAGACCATCTGGGAGTCATGGGACCTCTCTGACCCCTTTGAAACACTTGCCATCCACTAGCAGACAAGTGATAAGTAGCATAAGCTACTTTTCTTTTTTTAGTTGGAGGTCTTGGGGGGTGGAATTTGAGTTAAATTTCTTTTTTCTTTTTTAAAGATTTTATTTATCTATTTGACAGAACAGAGATCACAGGTGGGCAGAGAGGCAGGCAGAGGGAGGAAGGGAAGAAGTTTCCCTGTCAAGCAGTGAGCCCAATGTGGGGCTTGATGCCAGGACCCTGGGATCATGACCTGACCGAAGGCAGAGGTTTAACCCACTGAGCCACCCAGGCACCCCTCAATTTCTTTTTTCATTCACTCTCTTTTTTCCCTGCAAATTCCAAAACGAAAAGAAAAGAAGAGAAACAAAAAGAAACGAAAAGAAAAGAACATTTCAGGTTCCCTAGAGTTCCAGAAAATCATGGTTGAACAACACTGGTTGGAAACAACGACCCAGTAATTCCTTCATTCATTCAACACATATTTATTGAGCAACTAATAGGAACCAGGTGTTGTGGATGGAGTGGCAGACACAACACCCAAGTTGTTTTGGGGAAGATTCCAATCTCAAGAAAGAGGACAGATTAAAAAAAACAAATGGACAGAGAAGATAGTATCACTCAGAGATCACCTCCCACCAACCTTCTCTTCCCTCCTTTTACTCCAGACAGAGTAGAGAACAGGGGCCTTCTGACTGTCCCTAGAATGTGCTGAGCTCAGACTTGCCTCAACACCTTTACTCATGCTCTCTCCACTGGCTGCCAAACTTTGCACCCAGACTTCCCATGCTCCCTCCTTCCCCTCTTTCCAATCTGACACATCACCTCTCAACGAGGCTTCCCTGGGCTTCCTATGTAAAATGGGCCTCCCTCATTCTCCATTGTTTTCGATTTTATTTTGTTTGTACCTCCCCTCTGTTGAAACTGTGTTCTTTATGTGCTTATGTTTCTCATTTTCAGTTCCTCCACTAGAATGCAAGACCCACCAAACACCATGGGTTTTGCCTGTATTGTTCACTTGTATATCTCATGCATTTAGAACAGTGCTGTTAGAAATGCTCATTCACCCACATCCACATTGACAAAGTATCTAAACTCAGAGGGCCTCATCTATTATCTGCACTGTGGTAGCCCATCTCCAGAGGTGGTCCCCAGTGAAATGCACTCCTGTTATTCACACCTTGAATGTGGGGCGGCCTTATAGCTCATCCTTGACCATGAGAAAGCAGCAGAGGTGAAGCCGCCTAACATCCAAGGTTATCACATAAGAAGCCTTGCAGACTCTCCCTTAGCCTTATACAACACGTATCCTGGAGAAGCCAGCCACCAAGTTAGAAATCTACATATACTGAGATGGCCATGTTGTAAGGAAGCCCAGGATAGCCATGTGGTGGGCCATGGAGGGAGACAAAATGCTCAGCTAGTCCCCACCTGTTCTAGCCATCCCAGCTGAAGCACCAGACATAGGAGTATACCTGAAACTCAACTGAGTCTTCAGATGGTACTCCAAACCCAGGCACCATCTGATGCCGACTACGTGAGAGACCTCTAGTGAGAACCCTCCAGCTGAGGGTCCACTGCACCAAGAGCAGAAATAATAAATAACTATTTTAAGCCACAAGCCTTGAGGTAGTTATGCAGCAATAGATAACTCCAAAGGGCAGCCACCAAAGACAGCTCTAGGTTCAAACATTTCCTTCCCTGCCAACATTACAGATGTGTCAGTGTCCTTTGGCTTTCCTTCACACACACTCTCCAGTAAGGTGTGCGTCTCTGCCATTAATGAAATTTGGTTTTGCCCTGTCCGTTCTTCTTCACCCCTACAACCACCCAAAGTCAGGAAAGTTGCATCTTCATCCTCAGGTGAATCACTGTCATCTTGGCCGAGTCCCTACACCCTCTGAAGCTCAGGCTCTTCTCTCAAAAATGACTGCAGATTTTACTTTTCAATTTTGTTTAGTGTGTGGCAGGCAACCCTTTCCCCCTCCCTGAAGTAGAACCCAATATAGAACACAAACACACGAGAGAGATAAAGTGAGAGGGGCCTAGCAGAGGCAGGAGAGGCTGTGTTTCTGAGTGGTGGGAAGAGGGAGGCTGGTGTCATAAGACCTACCTTCAATCACCAGCTCCCCCGCTCTCTAGTTCAAACCATCCAGCTGACTCCTCCAGAACCTAATGTGAAAACCACAATAAGGTATGGTCTCAGAGGCCTCCTTACCTCACATGTGATCCGTGACATTAACCATATAAAAAATAGACATATACTTTAAAACTTCGGGATTGATTTTAATGTATTCTTTATGGGGCATTTTGTATTTTAATTTTTAAATAATATGGGGCTGGAAGAGGTGTGTTTTTTTTGTTGTTGTTGTTGGTTTTTTACTGCTTTTGCTTTCTCATAGAATCAGACTTAATCCTAGTGTGTGCCAACCACCACCTATTCCTATCGTAGCAAGCCCCTACCATTTTGTCCATTTCTCTAAACACGGGTGCTAAGCTTAGTTGGTGCTTCATCCCTAAGAGAAAGGAAAAGACTACTTCAAATTTTCCCATATGCAGTATAACCTGACTTGGAAAATACTGGTTTACAACCATTCTATGTGATTTTTCTTTATATTATTTTCAAAAGCCTATAGAGTATGAGATTTCATGCCATACTATAGCTTTCCATTGCAATTTTAATAGCTGTACTCATCAGGAAATTGCCTTTCATATCAGTAAAGATCCCCTTCATATAATGCTTCTCAACTTTCATTCTTAAAACTCTATTTAGAAGTTTTAAAATCAAATTCTTCAGTGTCACCATAGGGCTCGCTGCTGAACTCTGTGTTTTCCCATTTTCTCCTTTGGATATTGAATTTAAATTGAAAACAGGAGTGGTCTGATCGGTGCTCATGAAATTCTTTGACTCAGGACACTAATATATTGAATATTATGCATAGTTAAATTATTACAAGTTATACCTTGATAAGAGCATCAGCCACCTTTTGTCCTCAGACAACAGGCACAAAATCCCAAGCATGTGATGACACTTGATATGTACCTATATTGGTTAATAAGTACATAGCCTGCCACGTGGTATAAATTAGGTAATTACTTGACTCAAACATCATCCAGCAGATTAGGTAATTACATGACACCATCATCTCCACTCAAATCTCCAAGCTCATATTTGAACTCTGCCACTGAGACTATGGACCTATGTACAGTGTATGTATCTGATCAACATCAAAAAGACAACAATTTCGATCAATACTCCAAGCTGTTAAGTAGAAGTCTCCTACCTCCTGAAAGGTGATGGATTAGGCATTTTCTACTGGACATGGTTCAGTAACTGGAAAAAGTAACAGCTAGAACTCCTCTTTGATATTAGGAACAAGAAATGATGTTCCGAAAGGCTAGGAGGAAGAAAAGTAAAGGGTATTTTATTAGAGAAAATCAAAGAGCCCCGTAAAATATATAGTAGGCATACACTCAGGTCTCAGTTTTGTCATACTACAGTGAAATTTCCCCTAATGTTTGCCACTACTACTTTTTAAATACTGCATTCCATTTTATTGTAAAATAGCTCCATGAATAAACAAATTAGGAAGCTGTTTGACAATGTCTTTTAAACCTAGGCAAATATTATTATGTAAAATAATATTTTTTGCTTGCTCTTTTATTTTTTTTAATTTTATTTGTTAATTTGACAGAAAAGGAGAGCACAAGCAGGGGAGCTGCAGGCAGAGGGAGAAGCGGACTCCCCATTAGCAAGGATCCCAATATGGAACTCGATCCCAGGACCCTGGGATCTTGACCTGAGCAGAAGGCAAACACTTAAATGACTGAGCCACCCAGCCACCCCTTACTTGCTTCCTTCTAATTCCTCTCCACTCTAGGAAAGGCCATGTGCTATTTTCTTTTCTTTTTTTATTTTTTTTTAAAGATTTTATTTATTTATTTGATAGAGATCACAAGTAGGCAGAGAGGCAGGCAGAGAGAGAGGAGGAAGCAGGCTCCCCGCGGAGCAGAGAGCCCGATGTGGGGCTCGATCCCAGGACCCTGAGATCATGACCTGAGCCCAAGGCAGTAGCTTAACTCACTGAGCCACCCAGGCGCCCCTTCTTTTCTTCTTCTTTTTTTTTTTTTTTTAAAGATTTTATTTATTTATTTGACAGAAAGAGATCACAAGTAGACAGAGAGGCAGGCAGAGAGAGAGAGAGGGAAGCAGGCTCCCCGCTGAGCAGAGAGCCCGATGCAGGCCTCGATCCCAGGACCCTGAGATCATGACCCGAGCCGAAGGCAGCGGCTTAACACACTGAGCCACCCAGGCGCCCCCTTCTTTTCTTTTTTTAAAAGATTTTATTTATTTATTTGACAGACAGAAATCACAAATAGGCAGAGAAGCAGGCAGAGAGAGAGGAGGAAGCAGGCTCCCCGCTGAGCAAAGAACCTGATGTGCGGCTCGATCCCAGGACTCTGGGATCATGACCTGAGCTGAAAGCAGAGGCTTTAACCCACTGAGCCACCCAGGCTCCCCTATGTGCTATTTTCTTTACCTGCCTACATACCCATCCTCCTCCCCTCCTTTCTCACTTAAGACTGAATTATTCTAAGTCTTCATCCCACACACTACAGAACAAGTTCTAAGGTATTCATGTGCTCACTAAATGAGCTCTAAGCCCATGCTGAGGAAGTTTTGAACACCTGCCCTTATTCAGGCATCCAAAGGGGCCTGACTGGGGTTTCTCAAATGGTTAAGCATGTGACTACCATCTGACCACCAATTCCACTCCTAGGTATTTACCCGGAAGAATTCAAAGCAGGGACTCGAACAGGTATTTGTACATCAATGTCCACAACAGCATTATTCACAAGAGCAACAAGGCAGAAATAGCCCAACTATTCACCAGCAGGTAAACGGACCAACAAATGTGGAATATACAATGGAGTATTACCCAGCCATAGAAAAGAATGAAATACTGAGCGGGGAGTCTGCTTGAGATTCTTTCCCCTTTTCCCTCTGCCCTCCCGCTCTTGCTCTCTCTCTTTCCCTAAAATAAAAAATCTTTTTTTCAACCAACATCTTCTTCCTTTTAATTTAAAATCAATTAATTACATATAGTGGATTATTAGTTTCAGAGGGAGTTTAGTGATTCTTCAGTTGCATATAACACCCAGGGCTCATTACATCAAGTGCCCTCCTTGATGCCCATCACCTAGTTACTCCAACCCCCCCATCCACCTCCCCTCCAGCAACCCTGTTTGTTTTCTACAGTTAAGAGTCTCTTATGGTTTGTCTCTCTGATTTCGTCATATTTTATTTTTCCTTCCCTTCCCCTGTGTTCATGTTTTCTTAAATTCCACAGATGAGTGAAATCATATAGTTGTCTTTCTCTGACTGACTTATTTCGCCTAGCATAATACCCTCTAGTTCCATCCATGTCATTGCAAATGGCAAGGTTTCATTCTTTTCGATGGCTGAGTAATATTCTCTGTACACGTACACCACATCTTTATCCTTCATCTGTTGATGTACACCTGGGCTCTTTCCATAGTTTGGCTCTTGTAGCTATTGCTGCTATAAACATTGGGGTGCATGTGTGCCAATAAATAAATCTTTTAAAAATCTGGAGGTAGAGAGCGCACGACGTACCAGGCCAACTCTCATGGAATTTACCTAAACATTTTTCTTTGAGTTTTATTTTGCAAGTGTCAAGAGAATCAATTTCGGAGCAAGCGGGCTACTAAAAGATGCTTTTGTTCTTTCAGCCTAATCATATAGTTAATAAATGGAGAGGGGGGGGAAGAGAACTTTGGAAGGGACTTGATCCCCCAAATCCTTGCAGTTATCTGAAAAGGTAGGTGTTTTATTTTACACACACCATATATGCACACATATACATACATACATGTGAACGCTACGGTTCCGTAGTCTTCGTCATTATTCTGAAATCTAAAATCAATTTTAAGAGAACAATGAAGGACTTGCAGCCCCAGAAAGAGCACAGAGTTGGTGATTGCTCCCCCACCCAGCCACGTCATGAGCTACTGTTGCCCCTTGTCATTGTTTGAAAGGCAATGTGGGCTTCCAGCAAGTAAAACTACTCTTTACTCTCAACTACTCTGGAGAAGTAGAAAACCAGCAACACACGCTTCACTGGGTGTAATACGGGCATGTTTAGAACGATACCTGGAACACGGCAGCTCTCAAAAAACCTGCGCGATAAATGATGTTTGAAATGCAAAACTTCAGATCGAGTCACCACGTTCGAAACCTCACCCAAAAGCTGGAAGAAGAGACATTCCTTGGACCCGGCGGGGGCACAGCCCCTGCTGAGTTGCCAAGGAGGTTTTGAGGACGCCTCCCCATCCCCATCCCGTCCCCGCCGCTAGCCCCGGGAAGGGTTCACCAGACCACCCCTAGAGACAACCAGGTCTCCCTACCTTTGTCACTCAACTGACCTACTAATGAAGCCTCGACGGAGCAGTCCCCCATGAGGCAACATCCTGTGTGAATCATTTAGGCTAGGCCCCAAGCCAGCCCACACAGCACATCTGTGTGCGAGAGCGCCTCGCGCAGGCGTAACCATTTCCTGGAGCCGCAGCCGGGCCGCCCGCTTCTCAAACTCCCGGGTTCCAGTCGGGGAGGCAAACAGCCCCCCACATCGCGAGGTTACATCTACGGAGCCTAGTTTGGCGCAGTTTCACCTGCGTGGCCAATTAGCTGCCTTCCCCCCAGCCCGGACTCGTTCAACAGGTTTCCTCGAGCGCGTCCTGGGCCTCCCGATTGGTGCAAGAGGCTGTCACTCGGCTTCGGCCCGCCCCCTCCCGCCCCTTCCCTCCCCGGCTCGCACGCCTGAGCCGACCAATCGCCGCGGGCCGGACGTGTCCAGGTTGGCGGCCCCGCCGCGCCGGGCCGGCCTGGATGCGCCGAGCCCCCGAGCGCGCGGGGACAGCGCGGGGGAAAGGCGCGCTTCGCAGGGCCTGAGCCCCGGACGCCGGCAGCCGCGGGGGGAACGCCTGAAGGTGCCCTCCACAGGCGGCCCCGATGACCGAACTACAGCAAGATGTGGAAGACACAAAGCCTGCCAAAGTGCTCGCGAAGAGAGAGAGCAGAGTTGGCTCAGCCCAGTGAGTATGCTCCGCGGGGACCCAGCCCCGGCGGCCGAGAGCGCGCTGCCTGGCCAGACGTCTCTGCCGGGGACCGGTTTGGAGTGGAACTTGAGCGGGGGACGGACGGCCCTGTGGCTTGAATTCTTTCGGTGGCGCCGGGTCGCCTCTTTTTCTCCCCTTCTCCGATGCTGTGTTAGAGGAAAAGGCACGGTAGTGCGTCAGGAGTGGGCTGCAACTTGCAGTCCCGTGAGGATGCCAGGGATCGGACCCGAAGGCAACGACTGGAGGTCGGTCGTTCCCGAGGGACGTCTGGGACAAGCCGTCAGGTCTCTAAGGCCGGTCAGGAAGCAGCAGCTCACATTTGTTCCTGTTGCCCTACTTCTTGGTGACGTGTGGGAAGGTGAAGTTGCCTCATAGATGTCATCTGGTCGTTAGCGTCGCGGTGATGTGTTTTGTCGTTCGATTCAGAGCTTCAGGGTGTTGTTCTCTCATCCCCTCAAGAGAGTTTCCCCTCCAGAGAGGGGGAAAGTGGTGGAAAACCTGGACTAGGCTTTATTTTTCCCCTTAGAGACTGTGTGGCTTTGCTTGGGAACTTGACACAAACTTCTTCAACACTTTTTTTTTTTTTTTGAGAGAGGAGAGAGAGGGTGTAGGAGTGGGATGAGGGAGCACAGGAATATATAATAATATAAAACCCTTCAAATATTGGGTTCTGACTATCCTCTTAAAGGATCCATGTTCATAATAGGATTTGCACATTGTTGGGCCTATAAACTCCTATGGTTTTAGAAACTGAAAACTGAAATATTTTGGTCACAAGGATTAGCTTCCTGTAATAAAACTCTTTTATCTTTTCTGTATAGCTTTTTTAAAAAAGCTGCAAGTATTATTTCCATAGTTATTATCCCCAAACCTTCTTGTTTGAAAAATGAAAAGAATCTTTTGTTATTCTCTTCTTTTCTACATCACTGTAACTTTTTTTTTTTTTAAGATTTTATTTATTTATTTGACAGAGCTCACAAGTAGGCAGAGAGGCAAGGAAGAGAGAAGGGGGGAAGCAGGCAATTCGGGGCTTGATCCCAGGACCCTGAGATCATGACCTAAGCTGAAGGCAGAGGCTTAACCCACTGAGCCACCCAGCGGCCCCTTTATCACTATAACTTTAAATGATGATACTAAGATAAATATATAAATGTTAAGATGAACAAATAAACTCAATTTTTTTTTTTTTTTGGTACCAACCTGTTGGGCAGCACCTAAAAAATAGTTAGATTTCTATCTGCCTAATTTCAACATGTACTCATTTTTTTTTATGACACAGCCTGGTTCCACATAAAGACTTGTGTTTTAAAAGCATCTTCCATCTGTGTATCAGAGTTTGGGCTGAAGTTTTGGAAGAAGAATAGCTTTTATTAGCTGCTTTGATTTGTTATTTCAAAGGCTTTGGTCGTGTTCTCTTCCAGTGTCTGCTTTCCTTGGCTACCCTTTCTTCTGCCTCTCAGCTTTGTCAACTTAAGCTGATACTCTTTCCTCTTCAATGATAGATGACACTTGATTGAGGAAAAAAAATCCCATAGGTATAACCCTTAAAAAATGTTTTTGTTTTCTTAGCCTAAAATAAAATCCTAACTCTGTTCTAATTGTTCAAGCCCAAGAAAAAGGTAAACTAGCAAAGGCCATCTATCTCCTTTGCACTTAATCATTCTTATATAAGCTTCTCTTAAAAAGAGGTATATGTAGCATTTTAAACGGCCCTTGATAGATGTTTGAGGTGACAGGAGTATTAAGGGGCACAAATAAGGCTGGAGCCCAGGACTGTGACCCCCTAGTCCAAGAGTCCGCCGCAGGCAGTGTTATATTCCTGTTACACAAAGCGGAATGATTCAGGTCCACCCAGAAGCTCCTAAATTTTTACATCTTCACATTCCCAATAGTCTACTCAGTTAAGGATATTGTTTTAGTAGATTGAGAAAATCTGTTAGCTGTTTAGATGAATTCTCTTAACTTAAAACTCTTCAGATATTGGCAAACTAATTTTATAGAAGATAATCTTAACCATATTGAAGCAGAAGAACCCAAACAGCCGAACCTTTGTTTGGAACACCTACTTTGACAAATTCATTTCAGTTCAGCAAATATTGGAATACCTACTCTTGACTCCATAATGGTGGGGAATACAGAATGAAGATGTTGTGGTATCTGCCCTTCTGGAACTCAAGAGCTGTGTTGAGGAGACGCATACATATATAGATAGATATTTCTGTATTTATCTATTACTGAAGTTCAGAGGACATTGGGGTCCCTGGCCGTATTAAACCCATGAACAAGATAGTTCTATAAAAAGTTTGGCCTATAACTGAATCCTCTCCACAGTTAGGATGTTTGCCCATTTGGCACTCTTTAGTAAATTTTTCTAGGTTTATGGAGATTTTTGTTTATTTTGTTTTGTTTGTTACAAAGTAGTAATTTCTAGGCCTGTTGTAGTCACTTCTGAGTCAATCGTAGACTTTAGACACTTTCTACTTCCTGAGCATTTGAATTCTTGCTTTGGTAATGGAATAAGAGTGATTTTTAAGAGGGAGGTAGATACATTGTCAGTGTTACATGCATTATGATTATTACATATCCGAAATCATTTGAGGAGCAAAATTTTGATGCTTAGAAACGCAGTCTAACTTCTTGGTTTTGAACTTTGTAACTTAGATTAATTATCACTAAGCTCAGAGTCATTGGAGTCCGAGTGTCCCAATGGACATTTTCTTCTCTAGTGTTAGAATGGCTTGTCTTCCTACAAAGCCCTTATCACCTAGAACCTAGGTTCATAATTGATAATAGCTGGCCCTTACTGAGAATCCTCGCTTTGTGGCAGGCAGGGTGCTTAACCCTTCACATTCATTTTCATACACGATTAGGCACATACTGTCATCTCCATTTTACAGATAAGAACATGGAAGGTCTGAGAAGTTAAGCAACTAGGCAGAGGCCTAGTTAACATAGAACAGCTCAAATTCAAGGCCAGGACAGCTCACTCTAGTTCTGAACTTGAATACTTTATCCCTACTTCTGTATTCCAGAATCTCTGATGGCCCTCCATGACCTCCTCTCCTCTGCCAAGAAGTTCAGGCCTTTCATGATCTGAGCACACATAAACCATTTCTAATACTAGCATGCACTAGTCTCATTCCTAATACTAGCATGCACATCTTTATAGCTAAGCAGTTGCACTAGTGGCCCTGTACTTAGAAGGTGAGGATGCGGAAGAATAAGAAACAGATGAGCCAAATGTACTTCTGAGTTAGTTTCCCTTCATTCCCTCCTCGCCTCTGTTCCTTTCTCAAGCAGTTCCCTCTTTTCTTTGTCTCAGTGTACTTCTACAAGTCAACTAAAAATTTCCTTTCTTGAAAGCATTTCCTTAGGCAAGGAAAGGCCATATGTAGCTCTCCCTTATCTGGGCTCACCTTGTATGCATGTGATCAACCCCAGAGAACTTAGCTGCCACTATTATTGCTGATAATTAATAGTTAATGTTTATTGGACATTTATTATGTACAAAGTACTATTTTAAGTTGTTAACAGATACTAACTCACGTACTAATCCAGGACATATTAGCAGACTCACATCATATTTTTTCTTACTGATTTTCTCAGAGTGCCCAATGTATAATCTCTTCTAATGACTGTCTCTTAGTGAGTGAGAGAGGCTGACACCCAGCCCTCTAATTAAGGTATATAATCTACTTAATGATATTCTGCTTGAATATTTCCAGGGAAATCTTACTTTTAAAGTTTCTTAATCAAATTTTCTGTCTGTAGCAGTTAGAATTTTTAGGTACCGGCCCAAGAATTTTGACTTAATTACTCATCTTTGTATTAGCAGTGAGGTGAGGCTGCACATTTATTCATCACCAAAATGCATTAATTTAGCTGTATATTTCCTTTTGAGATCCTAGTTTTCCCCTTTCAGCACTTTTTTCATTCTGAATGTTCTGTTCCCAATGTATAGACATTTGTAACAAACCTAACTTTTTTGACACACATTTTCTCAGATACACTTCAATTTCATAAACTCTCTTGTGGATCTCATTTATTAATGCTAAGTTATTTTCATAGTTTTTTTTTTAAGATTTTATTTATTTATTTGACAGAAGAAGAGAGAGCACAAGCAGGGGAAACAACAGGCAGAGGCAGAGGGAAAGGGAGAAGCTGGCTCCACGCTGAGCAAGGAGCCTGATGTGGGACCTGATCCCAGGACCCTGGGACCATAACCTGAGCAGAAGACAGTTGTTTAACTGACTGAGCCACCCAGGCGCCCAGCTAAGTTATTTTCAATGAATTGCAAAAAGGATCTAAATTGACTGATATATTTCTGGGAAAAAGTTTACCTTGATTCATATTTCAAATAATGAATTTTATCACATTTAGCATATTTCTAATGCAGTTTTTATTTTTAACATACTTTAATAATTTGAGACATAAGAATTCTAGACATTTATTCAACTGGATATATATGGAGAAAGAGAGGATGGATGTGGACAACATAAACATTTACCTCAAAAGGAAACTTTTGTATTAGCAAGAAGTAGTAAAGATTTTAGGAACATATTTGACATTAGTGAATTCAAGTAAAAATAAGTGACCTGCCCCAAAAGCATTTATCATACAAACAGAATAAAGGTTGGAGTTAAGACGTGGTCTTGCTTTGGAGGCAAGAGGAGCAAAAACCAATAATGTTTGAGGATAGCTTGATTTCTTAGTCCTTGTTTAATTCCAAACTTCCAAAGTGCTCATTTAGAAAGAAAATCTCCATATTGTATATTGCCTATATGTTATCTCTCTTTCCATGTGTGTACGTGTGTATACATTTTTCTAAAATTCTAATTTCCAGGTCACCAATTCTGAGAGGTTATCTAGTATACTTTTTAATAGAAACTTTGGAATAAGAATAAAATACTGTTAACATTAGAAACCATTAAAATTTTATTAAAGTGAAACAATGAGAGGAGTTTAAAAAGATGGAGAAAAATCAAACAGGGTGCTGGTCTAAAATGTTCTTGGAAAGGGATTTAATGAGTCAAATCAGTCCTCTGGCTTGAGGGTACTATCCAGGGAGATCACTGATTTATCAAGGTAGTTCATAAAGATGTTAAGAATGTAGGCTCCAGAAACAAGGATTTGAAATCTAACTTTTCCTGTTTCCTGAAGTGTGACCCGGGCCAGTTACTTAGCACCACTAAGTCTCCCTTTTGTCATCTGTAAAGGGGAAAACTTAAGTCAGATGTTTCACAGATGCCTGCTTTCATGTTTAAATGAGAAATTAAGAAATTCACTTCCCCTACTGCCTGACATCATGAGCTCTCAGTAACCATAGCTATGTTCATCTTTGCTGTTGAAGGTCTGGGGCTTGCTGCGCAAT